>NW_022631024.1:5092042-5417346 GCF_010015895.1 Lontra canadensis | reverse complement strand
AGAAAGAAAGAAAGAAAGAAAGAAAGAAAGAAAGAAAGAAAGAAAGAGAAAGAAAGAAAGAAGAAAAGAAAAGAAAGAAAGGAATCTTTATTTATACGTTCTAAAACAAAGGGTAGTCAGGGTTTTTTCTTTGGGTAGTAGGGAGAGGAGGGTGTTGCTAGAGGTTATCTTTGCAATAAAGACTTTTTGTTGCCCTTCCAAAGAGAGGCAAAATTCGGGAATAACAACAAAGAATCTCCGATTAATCAGACTCCAATAGTACCAACCCCTTAATTGACCTGACTATGTAACCAAGAATTTTAAGAGGAAGATGGTAGTAAATGGTACCTAAAATATCTGATGCCAAAGGCACTTTCTTTAACTCAAAAGCCAAGTCTTAGACTCACCATACTTCTAATGATGTGAATAGCATATACCAACCCCTCCCCTTTTTCTTTCATTGGCCAAAAAAAAAGTATAAATTTAAATCTCTGATTATATGATATTTTAGTTTTTATTGTCCATGTGGCTTATTTCTACTGCACATATAAAAATAAGATCTTTACAATATTGATAGTTCCTATAACAGGACAAGTACAGCTCCAGGTACAAATAGATCAACTGATTCAACTGATGTCATCACAACTTGTTTTTTTCTTCGGGGGGGGGCTAGTCTTTCAGCTGTGGTTTCTTCTATAAAACTTCCTATTCAGATTTTTTTTCATGTGGTGGCAAACATGGCCATTGGCAGCCTCAGGCTTAGCTGGGTTTCGGTGCCCACTATTGCAGAAGGAAGTACTGGTTCTTGGTGGATGGTTTCTAGTTTTTGATCAATATGGCTTTAGCTGTATTCCTATCCTGAATCAATCACTGTAATTAGACTTCTCCAGCATTACAACTGGCCAGTCCTGTGTCATATCCCTTACTTCTGTAAGGTGTACACTTAGATCCACCAGAAATTCAGACTGAAAATTGGAGCAGGTTTCCTATGCTGGACAAAGTTATTTTCAGTACGTGTATGTGTGATTAAAACAGCCTTTTGAGAAAAAAAAATAATTTCTAAGATGTAGCTTAGGAAACTAGAAAGATACAAGTCTTAGAGTCAAGGAGTTATCAATTTCTGACTTTTCTAAATGGTTTAGCTCTGTGCCTTCAGTTAAGCTAAATGGATTACAATAACCTCAGTTTCTTAACCTCCAAAATAAGTATGATATGCATAATTATAACAGGCATTAAATAAGACATAAAATAAGAAACAAATGTATGTTGTTGTAATAACACTGTGTAATAAACAACCTCAAATTTTAGTGGCTTAAAACAAGTTTATTTCTCAACTCTGTGGTTTGGCTATGATTCTTCTCTGATTGACTGGGCTGGCTCTTGGCTATACGTGTAATCACATCTGTTCATCCTGTTTCCTCCTTCTGTGACCAACAGCTACCCAGGGCATGTTCTTATGGCAGATGGCAGAAGCATAAGAAGATAAGACAAACCATACAAACACACCTAATGGCTCTGCTGACATTATATCTGCTGACATCTCATAGGCCAGATCAAGTTACACGGTCAAGCCCCTACTGAAGTAGGCAATTCACTCCCCCTACTCTGCTCAGAGGCTTTGGAAATTCACTGGAAGAGGCTGCGGATGTAGAATTCTGCCACGGAGAAGGGTTGAAGAACTGGAATAACAACAAAATACCACAAAACCATAGCTGGCCATAAATATATATGGATATACATATATGATTTATCACTATAGTTCACCCTTTGGAAAACCACATTAGGATTTAGGATAAGGGATTTATGATTAGGGAAAGTGGCTGAAATCTGAGGTAACACTCTTCATTGCCTATTTGCCTCTATATTTTTTCCTGTGATGGCCAGGGCTCTGTAGTAGCTTTGCTACAGTCTTCCACTTCTGTTGGCACTTTACTTACAGTATTTACAACCTGGCTTTATACCACAGGTTTCCTGAACCTGCTACACTTAACCTGGATCTTCTATCCTCCCTTCTTGGTAACAGTAAGAATAGGTAATATCTGTTATGGCCATTTCCGCAGCCCAGCACAGTACCTATCATATAGGAGGTGGTCACTAGATAGTCATGGATTCCCCAGAAATAAACCCACAATTATATAGTCAATTAATCTTTGACAAAGGAGGCAAGAATATACAATGGAAAAAAGACAATCTTCAACAAATGGTGTTGGGGAAACTGGACAGCTACATGTGAAAGAATGAAAATGGACCACTTTCTTACACCTTCACAAAAATAAACTCAAAATGGATTAAGGAGCTAAATGTGAGACCTGAAACCACAAAAATCCCAGAAGGGAACACACACAATAACCTCTCTGACATTGGATGAATCAACATCTTTCCAGTTATGTCTCCTGAGGGAAAGGAAACAAAAGAAAAAAAAATGAACTATTGGGACGACATCAAAATAAAGAACTTCTGCACTGCAAAGGGAATAATCAATAAAACTAAAAGACAACCTACTGAATGGGAGAAGATATTGGCAAATGACATATCCAATAAAAGGTTAGTATCCAAAATACATAAAGAACTTATACAACTCAACACCCGAAAACAAATAATCCAATTAAAAATGGGCAGAAGACATGAATAGACATTTCTCCAAAGAAGACATACAAATGGCTAACAGACACATGAAAAGATGCTCAACATTAGCCATCATCAGGGAAATGCAAATCAAAACCACAATGAGATATCACCTCACACCTGTCAGAATGGCTAAAATCAAAAACTCAACAAACAATGAGCACTGGGAATAATGATGTGGAGAAAAAGGAACCCTTACACACTGTTGGTGGAAATGCAAACTGGTGCAGACACTGCAGAAAACAATATGGAGTTTCCTCAAAAAATTAAAAATAAAACCACTCTATGATCCAGTAATTGCACTACTGGGTATTTCTTCAAAGAATATGAAAATACTAATTCGAAGGGAGATATATATATGTGTGTGTGTGTGTGTGTGTGTGTGTGTGTATACATATATATATGTGTGTGTATATATATATATATCCCTGTCTTTATTACAGCATTATTTATAATAGCCAATATATAGAAGCAGCCCAAGTGTCCATCAATAAACGAATGGATAAAGATGAGGTGTATGCCTCTGTGTGTATATGTATTTGTGTATGTGTGTGTGTGTGCTCGTGTGTCTATAATGGAATATTATTCAGCCATAAAAAAGAATGGAAACTTGTCATTTGCAACAACATAGATGGAACTAGACGTTATAAGGCTAGTGAAATAAGCCAGTCAGAGAAAGACAAATGCCATATGATTTTACTCATATGTGGAATTTAAAAAGCAAACAAACAAAGGTAAAGAAACAAACCAAGAAACAGACTCTTAACTATAGAGAAAAAACTGATGGTCACCAGAGAGGGAGGTGAGTGGGGATTCGATAAAAAAGATGAAGGGGATGAAGAATACACTTATCTTGATGAACACTGAATAATGCATGTAAATGTTGAATCACTATAATGTACACATTAAACTAATATAACACTGTATGTTAACTCTAATAGGTGTGGTGCATAAACAATGAATCTTGGAACACTGAAAAAATAAAATTAAAAACAAACAAACGAACGAGAAATTGAAAGTAAAAAACAAGTCATGGATTCAATGAATGGAGAATAGACCATTTGTGGTCTATCCTAAATTCACCCTTCTAATTCTTATTAGTGAATAAATTAATTTTAGATAGGAGGAGAGAAATGAAGAGCTTAAAACTATATTTTCTAGCTTCCATGTGGCCAAGGGTGGTTAATGAAATGTGAATGAACAGTATTAGAAAAGGTTTCAAAAGTTATTTTTAAAGGGACCTATCCCTTTGCCATTTCCCTTCTTCCTTCCTTTAAAGTGGTCATTTTTAGGTTATGAACAAACACTAGAAATAGTAGAGTCAAAAATAGATAAAGAACCTAGGTCTCTTATGACTTTGTGAGCCCAGGACTATCAACCTCTGCACTTCTTACATGTGAAAGAAAAGCCAACCCTTGATTTAAGATACTGTTTGGGAGGAGAGCAGTTCTGGTACTTGTAGCTGAATAAAATGATGTCATAGATTCCTGGTTGATGTTCATTGGATCTGATTTTGAAAGTGGAGATATACTGAACTCTCATTGTGAAAGGAGCAGAGAGAGAAATAGAACCAAATTGCGGCACAGTGGCTTTCTTGGCCATAATTGAACAGGAAACATTGACAATCAAAATCACATCAACAGTAAGCACTTTCCTTTTATTTCTCTCTGCTAAGATTTATTGTGTGCTTTCCACAGACCAAGTACTGTACCCTTTTATATACGCCACTTCATTTAATCCTCAAAATAGTCTTTTCATGCACTCAGCATTATCTCTGTGTTATTTAATAAAATACTTACTACAAAACAAAGGACAAATAAGTTATTTGCCCAAAGCCATGTTGCCAGACCCAAACATAACCTGTTTGACTGCTAGATTCCATTGACATTTTAAACTCTTTATACTATGACATATTTTTAAAATGAACAAGTATTGCTTGAAAGACAAACAAACCAAAAATAAAGAATTAATGAACATCTACGCTCTTAGGCACTGTGATACGTTCTTTCTTGACATTCTCAAGCTTTGAATAAGAGCGACTGACCATCAAGGAAGGTGGTGGGTGCAGTTATGTTCCAGATGAATAGGGATGAGGCACCAAGACATGTTACCCATTAATTATATCCTACGCACTGTGACCATCCAGAAAATAAGGGTTAAATTGATTTCTTGCCAGTTCTTCACTTTTTAAAAGGGGTAAAGACATGCTTATCATAACGGTTATGAATCAATAGAGACTTTCCTAATATTTGAGACACTTAACAGGAAAACAGGAAACTATCAGTGTCCTTCTTGAAAAGAAAAGAAAGAAAAGAAAAAAGAAAAAGGATAAGAGGGATAAACAACAGGGAGAGACAGAGACAACAAGGAAGAAAGAAAAACAGCCATACCTTCATCTCTAAAATTGGATTCAAAAATCCACTGAAGTGCTTGAATTCTGAACAACTTCAAGGCAAAGTGGGAACATGTATCTATCACTCATCACCTGTTAGTACATAACACATATATTTCTATGTATATGATAAGGAGATGGAAAGGATTACAACTGTCCCACAAATCTCAGATATGGACAGGCATCCCCCACTTCTCGAAAGCTCTCATTCACACCACTTTGCTTTTATGGAAAACCTACACTGGTACCTGTTTTTATTAACTGCAGGAAATTCAAAGAGGATTTCTGCTTTTATGAAAAAAAAGGTGAAATGTGAAAACAGTGTTCAGTATTCACTCTGTAGCTCTCATGGATGTAGTGTGCACCTCAAGCAACGAGGGTGGCCCCACCCAGCTACTTCCCTGGAAATTACACTCAGCATCTCAGCATCAGCCACCAGAGGTCTGAGCTGGGTCTGTGAGCATCTGTGCTTTATTTCCATTTATTCTGTGCATCTAGTAGCAAGATGTGTCCTAAAGCAACAGAAAACCTACAGAGGGTTATTTTGGGGGTCTCAGAATACATGATTTCTTTCCTTATAAATTAATGCCAATTGCTTATTTGCTTTATACCATTTCAGTTTACAAAAGGTTTCAAGAAACATTTAATTTCTTCAAGATGTAAAATATTACGTTAGGTGCTGTGAGAAGAAAGACAAGGAAGATGAAGGTATAAAATGCAAACCATATACTCAAAACTTTCACTGTCTAGAAGGGAATGAAATGCAAAGATACTATCGCACATCTCCCTAAATGAATTAACTAAATTAGCAAATATTTAACAAGTGGTGACCTTATACCAGACACTGTTCTAACTACATAGGGTAGGTCAGGGAACATAAAAGATAGGATTTACTGTTCTTGTGAATTTTATATTATAAAAAATAAAAATTAAAAAAAATGCACTGAACCATACCATTATGTATAAGGAGATGGCAGATACTTTCCATTTGCTTTCCAAAATTCACCAGCCTCATTGCAATGAGGCAGTGCTATGTGACTAGTTCTAGTCAATGAAGTATTAGCAGAAACAAGATGTCACTTCTGGGTTGAAGCGATGAAGAATCAAGAGTACATCTAGTATCTCCCATTCTCCCTCTTTCTCCACCTTAGCAAAGCTAAAATCACAGTTTGAAATGTGCCAGGCCTGTCTTTAAGGTACTATATGGATCAGAAACCCCCATCAACCTACATGGGTTGGATGTAACATGAACAAAAACAAAATCTCTCTGTGGTCACATGCCACTGAGTATTTTAGGAGTGTTTATTACCACAGTGAAACACAGCATATGTTGACTAATACAGAGGTGCATTTCTTAACAATCTTTGTAGCCAGTGGTCTATCAACAGAAGGTATTTAAGAAATTATTTGAATGAATACAATTTCCCCAAGCAAAGTTTTAAGAGGGTATAAAGGAAGGGATAATTTATTTTGGTTTATAATATCAAAGAGGAGTTTGTGGGAGTGGGTGGCATTTGAACAAAGAAAGTGTGTAGAATTCTGATGAGGACTGCAGATTTTGGCCTTCACTAGACCTGGATTTGATTCCCAGGAGATCGATGACCCCTGCAAAAGTTACTTAATCTCTCTGAGCCTCAGTTTCCTTATCTTTATAATGGACATAATGCCTAGCCCTGAGTATTCTGTGAGGATTAGATGAGAACACCACTGAAGTGTTTATATGATTTGATCACAGAAAAAATTATATAAGAATTTAGAGACATTGGCTGTGTGGAGGCAATGACGGTAGTGGGATGTTTGGATCTTAGAGTAGGAAAGTGTGAAGCTTAGTGGCAAGTAGGTATATGTTCATTTTACCTACAGCTTCTAGCATTAGACTTAGTAACTGTACTTAGCATTTGTGCAACATTTTACAGTTCCAAAAACACCTCAGTGTGGAACATTTCACATGTTCTTCAGACCAGCTCTCTGAGAGAGTTCTTTAATGACTTAGCATTTAACAGACGTCCATACCGAGGTTCAAAAATATGCAAATAATCATCAAAGCATATTAATGGCAGTGTTGTTACTGAAGCTTCTGTTTTCTGAGAAAATACTCAGTGTCTTTTTTATTAGGATTCCAAGCACCTTACAGAAGGAGCTCAGTACAAACCACAAAAACTTATCTGCAAGGTACCCCTACTGTTTCATTGGTCAAGGTTCATTTGTGCAACATTGGCCGACCCAGCTGTGCTTGTGATGAAGTTCTGCCTCAGCCAACCTGATATCAGATTTCAGAAATCCTATAAAGTGGACTGCAGGAAGAAGTAAATGGCTGTGACCCTCCTCTCCTCTTTATAATTACTTGTCTTCATAATTCTCACATGTATGTTTTCCCAATCTATCCATAACCTGAGGACGAGGGCACCTGTTTAAGCAGATCGCTTAGAAAGCAACCAGGAGGAGGTGGACAAGTTAGCGGGGATCCCAACAACATTATTTCATCATAGTGACTTTAACTTCTGAAATATCAGCAAACACGGGTAATTGCACTGACTCTTCTGTAAGTCTGGGTTATGCTAATATGTTGCACGTTGGCCGGCAAGCAACTATACTTGTTGGTTGTTCTCATATACAAGACATGACCCACACTGATGTGAGCTGCAGGTGCATAAGATCTCGGATTCTTCCAGTGAGAGCAATTTAAGGTCCCTGTGCCGTATTACTGCAGCTTCACATCTCCGAGGGCTGAGATGTCCTCATGAGGTGAATGCTTTGAGTAAGCCAAGACCAAATAAATATGACCAATAGGAAAAGTCAAGGGTGACGGCCGAGACAGCCATCAACCACTGAATATGGACTATCCTGGCTTTGTAGAACTTTAGAAAAGGAAGTTGCATCATTTCCATTTCTCTCCTTCTGCTTCTAGGCCATCTCCTTATTCAAAATTAATAACATCACCATCTTTAGAAGATGCCTCTCTCTTCTCCAAAACCTCCTCCAAAAACTCATAGAGCTGGATACCTGGCTCAAAGAAAACACTTGGCCAATGGCTTATCAGTCTGTCTCTTCTAACAATCTCAAAAGAGACAGGACAGACTTGGAGACTAGGGAAGTGAGCCATAGTTAGAGTAAAACTCTAACCTAAGAAACTACAAGTAACTATTTTCCCCCTAGAACTGTCTTATTCCTTTGACTTGGCTGTTGGAACTTTTCCTCAGATTATGTGAGACACACCATTAACCTTCCAAGGTTTTTCTTCCATTTACTTAAATGAATCTGATAAGGCTCTGTCTTTTTTCCAGCCATACTGCCGTTAAGACATCAATTTCATTAGTACAGGATAAAAGCTGCTGTCACTTTTCACTGGCCTTTCCTCCCTCAGCTGCCTGTGCAGCCAGGGGCAAGACCTGATCATCCTATCCCTCAAATCCATTCTCCACTTTAAACATTCCCTTCATCTAGGCTTTCATCTCTTAACTAGAGTTCCTATCTCTAGTCTTGCCTCCTTCCGTGAATTCTCTGCTCCAAAGAAGAATCAGTATTAATAGGGGGAGAAATTAAGCCAGAATTACTAGGTCTCACATCTGTTCAGAGATTTCATATGACCTGCTCATTTTATCCTTCCTAAGGATTATATCCTCCTTTTTCTTTTAATCTTTATGCTCATTTGGCAGATGAAATAACTAAGACTCAGACATGTTAAGTAAACTTCTCCTGGTCACATAGTTGCAAAGGATGAAGTCAAGCTTCAGACTCAACAGACAGACTCAAGAACCCATGCTTTCAACCATTTGCTTATTTCTTCCCCAGTAAGATGTGAGCTTAGAGATATTTTACAATCCTACACATTAAGCGAGGGACAGGGTAAATCCAGATCTCTCTGACCTATGTCCTTCCCACTGTACTGTGTTATGCTCATGCTCTTCTCTAGCTTAAAACTTCCGTTGGCAACATAGTTCCTTTTACTGACATCAAGGCCCTTCAGTTTGGCTCTAACTAAACTTCCCAGACTTTATTGCCCATCATCCTTGCCTCTCTGTCTTGTATGTACACCAACTTTAACTATTTTCTCTTGTTGCTCCTTTTTTTCGTATTTTTTAAAAGATTCTATTTATTTATTTATTTATTTGACAGCGAGAAAGAGATCACAAGTAGGCAGAGAGGCAGGCAGAAAGAGAGGGGGAAGCAGGCTCTCCACTGAGCAGAGAGCCTAATGCAGGGCTTGATCCCAGGACCCTGAGATCATGACCTGAGCCAAAGGCAGAGGCTTAACCCACTGAGCCACCCAGCACCCCCCTTCTTTCATATTTCAAGCTATCAAACTCTAATCCATCACAGTTTAGCTTAAATGTTTGTGAACAGTCTACAAATACCACATTAATTCAAACTATTCACCTATTCTGAAGAAAAACTTACATGGCTACTCCAAAATCTACTCTACAGGAAAATGTGAGGGAGGGGGATTAATAGGAGAAAGAGCTAGCAAACTTAATTACTTAGCATTAATTCTCAGAGAAGGAGAAAGAGTTCACATAAGCAAGGTCCCTTGAAGTTTCATCTTCACTTTTAACTCTCATATTCATTCTTGAGCTTCTCTAGAGTTGGGAATGGTTTCTATTCTTCTTCATTATACCTCAGTAACTAAATCTCCATTGTGCATATAGTAAAAATTCTGAAATTTTATTCTTTAAACTATGTCGTTTGATTTTTTTTTTTATCCACATCTTACTCTATGATTCATCTACACCATTCTCAACATGGCTTTGAATAATCTTAGTGACAATAATGATGGTGTGCTCTACCAGCTTGAAGCAATCAATACCAAAACCGAGCCCTGCTATTCACTAAATGTCCTAACAACCTTGAATGTGTGAGTCAGTAGTTATTTCGTATTGGGGATTATCTGTGATTTCTCCCAGGAGAAGAAGAAAAGTAGGAGAAGGTCAATGAGGGGAGAATAAAGAAATAAGAAAAAAGACAAATAAAAGGACATAAGAACAATAAGCAAAAGAGAGAGGAAGAAAAGGAGAGAAGAGAAGGGAAAGACTTAGGGATATAAGGAAAAACTGTAGGGAGAAGAACTGAGTCTAATTAATTCTTACTGTACATCACATACCAAACTACCTGTTTCAGATTCCCATAATGGAACCAAGAAGTAGAAAATTATATCCCCTTTTTTCTTATGGGGAAATTCAGAGTTGGACATTTTGAGGAAGTTCCCCTTGTGATTACAGTCTGGTAAGTGCCACAGCTGGCACTGAGCTCTATCACATTCTGTGTTCTTCATCACTCTGATGCATCGTCTTTCTATCATCTCTCTGGTAAAACCACTGCTTTTACATCAAACGGAATTTATGCTCTTCATCTGCCCCATGGCAACACTACAGATATTTGTAGGAAGTGACATATTTCTCCATGGTTGTTTCTTCTCCAGTTTAATACCCTTATTTTTTTTTTTTTTCCAATAGAATCTCAAACAATATTTGACTTCTACTGAACTTTTAGGTTACTGTCTTCAGTCAGTGTCTCTCTCCCTATGGTTTTCACTATAACCATTGAGACTCACAGGGTATTACTCACAGCTACTTCTACAAATTGCCCAACAACTTTTCTTGTCTTGGAAAAGAGAGATAACAATAAACTATTTCTCTCTTTTCATTTGCTTGAAGCCAGGATGAAGCAAAAGACTATGGCCTTGGGAATCTTATATAGAGAGACAATATAGCTTTGGTGACAGTAAAATTTGGGTTATAACCTTGTCTACATCACTTATTGTTTGTATGGTCTTGGTCAGCTTATCCACAATATCTAATATTTAGATTATCTTTCTATAAAATCAGGTATTCATATCTATGAATAGGATGTTAAAAAAATAATCAAGATAGTACATGTCAAGCAAAAGGCACTTAAGAAGCTCTCAGTAAATGGTCTTCAACAGCATGTATTTTAGTAACAATGTCCATTCATCCTCATTCAAACTGTGTCAAACTATGCTCATTAGTGAAGCACAACCTTCTATCTTCATTTCAAGCTATGAAACGACTTGGTTATACCCATGTTTTCAAGGATCACATAATATATTAGTTAGACTTAAGGAGTTTTTCCCTATGACTTAAATTTATACCTAAAGAAATAGCATGTGAGATAAAGGATTTTCTCTCAAGTCTACGGAGAGCTAAAGGCAGAACTAGAAGTAGAATCCATGGTGTTTACAAACCAGTCCAAATACTTGTATCTAAATCAGTGATTCCCAAGATTTGAACTTGGATGTCAGAATGATGTTGACTAATGAGTTACCAATCCAAGTATTTTGTCTAGTTCAACTATTTTTCTTAAGTCAAATGAACAAGAGTGAGAGATAACAGAAAGAAAATATATTTGTTGAAAGGGACATTTGAAACACTTCTCAACAAGACAACTAAGATCTCCTTGTCACCAAGTTTAGCCATACTCATGGTGGGTTCACCCCCTGGTGACAAAAATCAGATGACTAAGGTTTCAGACTTGACTTTGCCATTTGGGAGGTAACCTTGAGTAAGTCATTTCACAGCATTTGAGATTGTTTTATCATCTGAATGATGAATCAAAATACTGTTGAGATGATGGAGATAATGAATTTTTAATTTTATTTTTTAGCTTTAGTTTTAATTTTACATGATTACTGAAATAAATTTATATACAGTTAAGTGCCCAAATCTAAAGTGTAGGGTTAAATGAATTTTCACATATCTACACACTCATGTAGCCACATTGAGATTAGGATGGAAAATATTTCCTAAAGTTTTCCCCATAATGTTTTAACAGATTAACAAAGAAAAATACAGGACACCAAGTTAAGGTTGAACATCATATATATATAGATATAGATACAGATAGCTAAATATATGGTATTTAGTTATTTGAGAAAGAGAGAGAGCATGAGCAGTGGGAGAGGCTGAGTGAGAGAGAGAAACAAGCAGACTCCCTGCCGAACAGAGTCTGATGCGGGACTTAATCTCACAACCCTGAGATCATGACCTGCGCTAAATCAAGAGTCAGTGACTTAAACAACTGAACCGCCTAGGTGCCCCGAACATCACATATGTTTGAGGTAAATATGTCCCATGTAGTATTTGTGACCCCTGCCGTATCTTTGCTCAGCAAATTCCATCTTTACCTCTCGTTAGTAACTACAGTTCTTACTTCTATGAACTACAGACTCACTTTGCATATTCCTGAACTGCATGTAAAAGGAATTATACAGCATATGTTTCTATGTCCTGCTTCTTTTGTTCAACGCAATGTTTCTAAAATTCATCATGTTGCCATATACATAATAGTTTGTTCTGGAATATCCTATAATGTGCTTATACATTCATGGATATATATTATTACCAGATTAAGGATATTATGAATACAGCTAGGATGGTCATGCTTCATCTCTTTTGGTGGACACTTGCACTGATTTTGGTGATTATATACCAAAGAATGTTAAGTATTGGATCACGGCACATGTGTAACTTCAGGAGATACTCCCAAAGGGGATAAAACTATTTACATTTTTGGCAGCACAGGAGAGTTCCACTTGCTCCACATTCTCACCAACAAATAATATTGCTAGTCATTTCAGCTGCAGCTATTTTGGTGAATGTGCATTGCCATCTCATTTACGTCTTAATTTGCATTTCCCCGATATATACAAAGAATAAGGAATTTTAGTGTATCGGCCATTATATATCCTATTTTATGATGTTCCCATTCAAATACCTTGCCCATTTTTATTAAGGATGTTTATTATTTTTCCAAGTTTTGTTATTGTTTATAGTGGAGGGTAAGTTCAATACCAATTACTTCCTTATGACCAGTTTTTTTTGAAGATGATTTGTAAATTACAAAGAGCTGTTAAAACATGTCATTATTCATATCATTATTATTAATGGTATTGTCTTTAAATTTTTTATGAAAATATTATAATTAGAGAACTGGGCTTTCTGACTTTTGCTACCCTGTGCGAAATGTCACCGTGCCTTGCAAAATTGTATACTAACAGGAATAATTATTTGTGTAAGCTACCAACTTTTGTGAAAAGTTTCCCATTCTGCATAAATTATATTTATTTTCTTCTAAGATTTGATTTATTTATTTGAGAGAGAGAGAGCATGTGCAGGAGTGTGGGGGTGGGGAAGGGTAAAGGGAGAGAGAGAAGCGGGCTCCCCACTGAGCAGGGAGTCCAGTGCAGGACTCGATCCCAGGACGCCGGGATCATGACCCAAGCCGAAGGCAGATGCTTAACCAACTGAGCCACCCAGATGCCCCATAAATTATATTACTATCTTTACAGTGTATACTTTCTAATCAAATAATATTTGAGGAACAATTCAAATCATTCATGAGATATTTATTCAACAAAGTTTATACCTTAAAAGGTCAGCAGTGGTGCAAGTCCCAGAAGTAGTAGAAAATAGTAGAAAAAGAGGTGCCTGGGTGGCTCAGTGGGTTAAACCCTCTGCCTTCAGCTCAGGTCATGATCCCAGGGTCCTGGGATCGAGCCCCACATCGGGCTCTCTGCTCAGCAGGAAGCCTGCTTCCTCCTCTCTCTCTGCCTGTCTCTCTGCCTACTTGAGATCTCTCTCTGTCAAATAAATAAATAAAATCTTTAAAAAAAGAAAAAGAAAATAGTAGAAAAAACATGAACTTTGGGTGTCAAAAGACCTAGTTTGGCATACCGGCTTTGCCACCTACTGATTACATAAACTTGGATTATTCAATGCCCCTGCTTATTTTCTTTTCCTCTGAAAATGAGCGGGGTCATAGTTTGTATTCTCCCTACTTCCAAGAATTATGACCAGGTTTAACTGGGATTTATGTGAAATATAGTGTTCTAATAAAAACTACCATCTATTGCATGAATATTAAGTATCAAATTTTGATAAGGCACTACCATAATGTCTCATAAGGAGTTTTGTTAAATCTTTACAATAATCCTATGATGTGCATATTATTATCCCCATCTTATAGATAAGAAGACAGGGGTCAGGCAGCATAGCTTGCCTAAAAACACACACCTGAACTGCAAACCCAGACCTATTTACCTGCAAAAGAACCTGTGCAGCCCTCATTACTATATTTGTGGCATAGTCACTAAGTCACTGTGAATGTAGCCAGGTCTCATAACTGAATAGGACAGAGAAACAACAATTTAGTCTTCCCTAGAACCCTAAAACATATTTTTTTCTTTTAGTCAAGGGGGGGAAAAGGTAGGTATTATAGACTTACTCTTTAATTTGAAAGTTCCATTCCCATTTAAGATATTTTATTAGGAAGGATTGCTTATGCTTTCATTGGGACAAGAGGGAAAGAACAGTGGGAATGGAAGAACTCTTATTCTCTGGGAATACCCAAATGAGATTAAACATAAAAGAGACTCTCTTTCCCTAGGATCACCAATCATGTCCAAGGAATAGACCTACCCAAGAACCAGCTGCAGCCTCCATTTCAATAAACCAGCTTTTGGTTTCAGCAGAATATGGATTGCAGGATTATCCAGGAAGGCAATCAATGGTGCCAGCTTCCTTGTCTCTACACTGGGCCTCTGGTGTATTCATAATTTGTACATCCAAGATCCAGGGAACTGTGCAGTAAGGACATGCTGGGATTTATCTGGCAAGAAAAAACACTCTGAATCTAAAGTGAGCTGTGTTTGCAGACCTCATCTGCCTGGTGTTGGTAAAGACCCAGGGGAGGTAGAAATAGTAGAAAAGAGAAGGATACCAGACCCAAAGGAACACTATCTCCTGGCTTGGCAGGAACTGTGGCTTATCCATTAAGACATAGAGGACTTGGGAAAACACAATAATGTTAATTAGTAAAACTTGCAACCTTAACTAACTCTAAAGCTTACAAAATACATTCCCACAAACCACCTCAGTCTTCTAAGGACCTCAGTGAGGTGTTTTCACTGCTCCTCTTCCCTGGGTGAGGATAGCGGGGATCAGAGAGGTCACACAGGCTACACAGCTAATGATGGGCTCAACTCATGCTCCCTGGTTCTCAGGTCAGTTCATTTCCCAGTACAGTATGCTGGACTGTTTTCAGGAAACGAGGACTGGAGAATAAAGTGTACTGAATCAAAAATCAGAGTCTGAGAAAAAACAAACAAACAAACAAAGAGATGGAGTTGGGGGCCAGATGTTTGTCACCCATGAGAGTAAGAAAATGTCCTAATTAAAGTCTTGGAACAGGAAAGAAGCCACCAGTGTCCTACTTCAGAACAACAACAACAACAAATGAGAGAGGGGAATTCAGTGGCATTTTGCAGGATGGGACAGGCTGGATCCAGTACACCCCTGCTCTGTACAGAATCCATTACTGACCTTCGAGCTGTAAGAGTCTGAGCCACTCAGTGTCACTGAGCATGTATTACCTCCTTTTAAACTAGAAACAGTCAAGGAGGAGAAGTAAAAGCGAAAGAAGAAGGAAAGCATGAAAAGAGGGAGCAGAAAGGAAAAAAATAAGGAAGACATTGTAAGGGACAGGAGATAGTTAAATGCAGGAGGAGATGACATAAATATACAGTAGTAATGAGATGAGGAAGAATATAGGACTTTGTCCATGAACAGAATAGGATGTTTGGAACTTATGACATCATTCGTATGTTAATTCATTTATTCATTCATTTATTTATTAAGTTGCTCACTTATTGATTCAATAGTCAGTTACTAATAACCAATTTGGCACCATACTACTAGAAACTAAAGATGAAGAGATGGGACAAAACATAGCTCCTGCCTTGAACGAGTTCTCAGTGTGGAAGATGGACAAGTAAACCTACTAAAAATTGAATATTAAACAGGACAAGCACCAGGAGATTACAAAATCACAGAGAGGTCCTCCCTCCATTTTGTGTCTGGTTCACGGACAACTGGGTGTTTGGAAAGCAAGGGAACTGGTTAGAGCAGGTCTCTCCTGGAATAGGTCTCCTGGACGAACGTCAAGGAAGAGTCAGAATTAATCAGACAGGGGGTATGGGGAAGAGGGCTGAGAAATGCATGAGGTCTTTTCAGTCTGAGAGTAAACAACAATGAATACCGAGTAAAAGGTAAGAGAGAATAAGTTTAAGAACATGAAGGAAGTTTAGTCCTGCTGGAATTTAAATACAGGGAAACAGAGATGAGGCTGAAACTGAACAGATCTGCAGAGGCTGGACTGGGAGTTGGATCAGGATATACGGACTTTTTCCTGAGGACAGTATGAGCTATCTTAACCTAGGTGGTGATATGGTTGGTGTTACATTTCTTAAAGACCATTCTGGCCTCATGAGAGAAAGAATCGAAAACAAGTAGTGACGCTGGATGCAGAAAGTCTACGGTGGAAGATTCTGGGCCGTGACCTAAATAGTTAACCTGGATGCAAAGGTGACTCTGGAAGTGGGCACCAGACCCCGAGGACATGAGGGTGTAGCTTGAACTAAAAGCACAACTCAGGGTGGACGTACTCTCAGGTCTTCATGTTCTCTGACTTCCTGTGCTACTCACACAGTGACTGCACTGATGTATATTAAACAAAATATCTTCAATTTTAGAAAACATTCTGCACTTTTCCACCTTTTGCCATCTTCCCCTGGAAAATACCTATTCAAATTATTCTGGGGTTAAAAAGTTCTTTGGGAAGAAGCAGCTGAATATATTCCTCTCACCAGATGCCAACCCCCGGAATGGCAGTGATGGAAAATCCCACATCCCCCTCTTCTCTGACACACATGACCCTCCTCCACCCAATTTCAAAGAAACAAAAGATGTCTCAAAGACTCCTTTGGAAAAATAATCATTCAATAGGATGTGACTAGGTTGTTTCCATGGCAATTCAAGCTTTCTTACATTGTGATAATTTCTGAAAATGGAAATTTCCTTTTGTCTCCTAATGTCACTTCCTTTTGTTGCATGTAGGTATTCACACTCACACACAGGCAGTTTGGGTAAAAAAAAATACAAAAAAAGTAAAATAAAAGACTTAAGTCTCTTGGTTATTCTCCTACTTCCTATGGCTTACTAGCCTGGGGAGATTGTTGAGCCTTTTAAGGGATGTATCAAATAGAGTGTCAAGGTGGGGGTTGGAGAAAGGATTATCCTAGCATTTAAACTTTTTTTTTTTTTTTTTTAATACAGGCATTTCAGAAAAATAGAACACTGTGCAAATACCCAACTCCCGAACTCTTTGGAGCACACTCCATGCTTTCAAATGGCAGGTTCTCCCAATTAAAAACTGTGGCAAGGCCAGGGATGGGGCAACTCAGCCAGCCAGAGAATGCAACCTGGAGGAAGCGATGTCATCTGACCAGCAACTCTCAGCTCCATCCCCACTTACAGGGCCAGCGTTTGAGGAGTGTGATGAAAGCTTGTTTTTATACCATTATTTATAAACAGAATACCCCTGCAGCAACGATACTCAACCTGGTACAATTTTGACTCCCATTGGACATTTGTCAAGGACTGGAGAGATTCTCCGTTGGCACAACTAGAGAGGACAGATGGCAGGGACACTGCCTAGCTAACATCCAGTGGGGAGAGGGCAAGGATGCTGCTAAACATTCTACAAAGCTCCCCAGTCACTGCCCCCGACCAGGACAAAGACTACCTAGCCCCAAATGCCACTCATACAGAGTTTGAGATCTGTCTTAGAAGTTGGAGATGCTACTAACACAGGAGCATTGGGTTAATCATCAGAAAACAGATTGGCCTTCAGGGTTTGAATTGGAAAAGTGCATCTAAGAGGGTCAGGACAATGAGAGTAAAGGGGCTCAATGACTCATTTAAAATTCTGGAAATGTCAGGAGTTAGGTCTCCAATTAGGCATGTAAAGAAAGACATCCAAGAATCCATGAGCCAGGTGAGTCCATTCATTCCTTCATTTATACATTCATTGATTTTTTTTTTCCAATAAATTGCAGACACTGGAGCAGGTATTAAGAATTCAACAATAAACAAAGCAGAGGGTCCTATCTTCACTGATCTCCTAGTCTGGCAGGAAATAAGGATGATAATAATAACAATACATAATTAAATACTTCGTAACAGTCATAATAAGTGCTATGTAGGAAAAGTGCAGCTTTTTTTTAGTATAAGTTAGAAGTCCTAAACAAGAAGGGAAAACCTGCCAGAGAAAAATGATTTTAAACCAAGATCTGATTGATGAGTAAAGAAGTAAGATTTATGAATCTCAGAGATGTGTCTGTAGGCCCAAAGAGCCAAACTGGTCTGGAAATTACCGAGCAGAGTCCAAGCCACTAGGGTGAGGTCTGTGAAGTGTCCATGTCTAGAATGGTTCAATCACTTGTGGTTTTTTGGAGTTCAAGCATATTAACAATCCAGAGAAGGAGCATGAGATGTTAATAAGGACAAACAGTGGACAGATTAAGAATTAAGGCAAGGCTGGGCCAACTTGGAAAAATAAATGGAAACTACAACTGTCTAATTATGCACCAGAACTTGAGTTTACATATCGACCACAGCTCCGATAAATATTAAGTTCATCCTCCATGCCAAGTAAAGTTTTAGTTAAAAGATATGCTGAAAGTTGAGGTAAGAAAGATTCAGCAAGAGCTCAATATACTAGTAGTGTCCTATTTTATAGAATCTCAAATCAAAAATCATAGTTGGTTATTCTTTTACATGTTATTACACAAATATGTTAAATGAAATTTTGTATTGATATAAGCATACATAAAGAAAAGTATGCAAGTCCTAAACAGATGGTTTAATACATTTTCATAAATTTGGATAACTGGCAGTCAGACTAAGATATAAAATGCTATCAGTATCCTAGAAACACCCTTTGCGGTTCTTCCCAGTCAATATCCTCACCAAGGGAACTACTGTCTTAATTTTTATCACCATAGATTAGTTTTGCCTGTTTTTGAAATACTCTTTAAAATACAGTATTTTGGGGCGCCTGGGTGGCTCAGTGGGTTGGGCCGCTGCCTTCGGCTCAGG
This sequence comes from Lontra canadensis, assembly GCF_010015895.1. Lineage (NCBI taxonomy): Eukaryota > Metazoa > Chordata > Mammalia > Carnivora > Mustelidae > Lontra > Lontra canadensis. The sequence goes on along the minus strand of NW_022631024.1, from coordinate 5,398,401 downwards.
TCATGATCTCAGGGTCCTGGGATCGAGTCCCGCATCGGGCTCTCTGCTCAGCAGGGAGCCTGCTTCCCCCCCCGGCCCTTCCTCTCTCTCTGCCTGCCTCTCTGCCTACCTGTGATCTCTCTCTGTCAAATAAATAAATAAAAATCTTAAAAAAAAAAATAAATAAATAAAATAAAATAAAATACAGTATTTTATCATGTGTCTGGCTTTTATCTCCTAAGGTTAATACTGTGCATAAAGTTTTTAATTATCTGTGCTGTATTATACTACTTTTGCCGCATATTTTGATATGTTGTGATTTCATTATCATTCAATTTGAAAGCTCTTACTGGTTTCCACTGTGATCTCTTTTTTGATATTTGGATTATTCAAATGTACACTTCTTAATTTCCAGGGAGCTATAATTCCTTATGACTTGTTACTAATTTCTAATTTAAATGGTTTTCTGTTCAGACAGCACACTCTATGTCAGTCTTTATAGTTGACTGCTTCTAGTGATGGTAGACATAGCAGACTTCTTCTAGTTAGGGCTTCCTTCCCTCCTCTGATGACAAGAGAAATCCAAAGGACAGCATTCAATTGTGTGAGGACTGAATATGAAGTCTTAACTCAGACAGTAATATTTCAGTGGTTTTGTGTGTGATTTTTTTTTTTTTCAGAGCAGTGAATCTTAACTTTGACCATGTATAAAGATCACTGGAGAGGAAAAAAAATCATTAGAAAAATTTATATAAAAATTTATATATAATGTATATAAATATAATTGAAATAATATAAAAATATATAACATGTACATTGTATTATAACTCTATGTAAATATAATTAAGATATATAAGAATATATTATATATATACTTTATTATAAATGTATGTAAATGTAATTATATATATGTATAAGCAGTGAAAGTAGTATAATACAGCAAAGATAATTAACAACTTCATGCACTGAAATAGGTAACCTAACCATATAACTTTAGGAGAGAAATGCCAGACACATGATATATATATATATATATATACACACACACACACATATATATAAGTATATATTTATATAAATATTAAATATATATTTATGTAAATATTAATGTCAGACACATGATAAATACATGTATATCAGTTAAATGTATTTAGTTTTCCATATATATATATCTCCTTATATATCCATATCCATATATATATATCTCCATTATCTCCATATCCATATCCATATATATATGGATATATATATATATATGGAAAACTAAATACACACACACACACACACACACACACACACATATTTAACTGATGCCATAAGGAAGACTAAAGACACATACTGTTCATAACTGAGAAAATGGCATCTTTGGTAATCTTTGGTGGTCTAACCTCCTCCTTGGAGACAATCCATGGAGTTCATGTTTCTATAAAACTTGTGAGCAGAGACACTGACAGCTTTTGGTCCAGAATGCCTTTTCCAGGCTGTTTTATAATTAACAAATAGAGATAATGTCTCCTTCTGGGGCAGAGGGCAAGTTTGCTTGCTCTCTGGTATAATGAAGATAGTATCTCCGCTCAGCGCAAAGACTGGGCAGGTTTCCTTGCAGCCAATTACAGCTATTATAGTATCCTAAGTGAGATACCTTAGCTATGATGACTCAAACCCATGTGTATAAAGCATCTGACAGGGCTGCTCTGCATCAGTCTTGTGGGACTGAGGCGCTAGTGGAATTGATGTTACTAGAAACTAATGCTTGTACTGAAAAATAAATTCCTTTTTCTCTGACCCAGGAGTTTCATGTTTTCTATCCACAAAATTGCATCATCCTAACTTGTTAGCTTGCACATAGGATGAAATCTCAGACACTTCATAGTTATTGATAACTACAAAGAAAGCAGAGTCTGGTATCTGTGGACCATTGGTTATGCTTTGATCATCTATGTGGACAAAATGTGGGGACAGATAATTTGGTTCCCTTGTTAACTTTGGCTTTATTTTCCTATCCTAATAGAAATTCACTTGTATAAAAACAACTGCCCTAGTTTATATGTGTTATGAAAGGTCTATAGACAGTATTTTGCTGTCTCACACTCTTTTCTCTAGGGTAGAGGTTTTCACATTTTTTCCTTTTTATAATCCCATAGACCCTTTTGACCATTTGGGAAAGCCCATGCACCCCTTTTAATAATAATGTTTTTAAATCCATAAAAAATATGGAATTGCAAAAGGAGTTCATGACACTAAAACAGAACTGTCTAAAAATTTAAAAATCGATTTGTGGTAATAATAACACATTGCTTTTATTAACGTATTAAATAAAAGATTCAGCATAGAACTAATAACCACCATAATTGTAAGTCTTAAGTGTAAATGATATTTCAGGATATCTGCAACTGCAATATATATATGTATTAAATATGTAATATGACATGAAAATATCTGATTCTATTAATGCAAAGTCACTATTGAGACAATTACTATTATTAATGTAGTTTATTTTCTACATTAATAAATGAAGGCAATGCTAAGTTTCAATTATACGACAGTAAAAATAAATGTAACCTCTCCTCTGCCCCTCCCCACCACAAAAGTCCTGATTGATGGACTCTAGTTTAGTATCTCTGTCATAGAGTTTCCAGAAAACCTCAAGATAACCTTGAAAAACTCAAAGCAAAGCAGACTGTATTAAGTGAATAGTACTATTCTCCTGAAATTAATGTCCTCCATAGGAGACAGTGATTTGACTTCTCAAGCACATGCCAAAGGTGTAAATTTTTGACCCAATTTCATGTAAATCAGAGTCCTGACTTCCAGAGTTAAGAGGAGGAGAGGTTTGGTTTGGTTTTTGTTTTGTTTTAACCTCTTTGACCTCAGGGGTGTCATGCTTTAAAACATCTAAAGGAAGTTATGACTTGGGACTCTTTTCAACAATTTCAGATTTCCTGGTATTAAAACTTAAAAATCTTAAATCTTTTAATTTCTGTAGTAAAGTCTGGTGTCTAACATGACTACCACAGGCACAAAATATATATGAAATCACTAGGTTCATCCTAAAACAATTAGCTGGGCCAATAGATGAAACAAAGGGAAAAGCAGATTTGTAGACATTTAAGTGATTTTACCTCGTGTTATCTGACTATTTTAAATGATTATGGGTGAGGGCGAGGAAGACTTGTAAAATATGGTGGTGGTTGTAATTTTATGCAAATCGGATTGACAGGCCTCAAAAACATGAATACATGTTAACAGATTTGTTTTTCTTCTACAGAATTATTTAAAAGCATGTATACATAGTCTTTTTCGTTTCATACAAATTTTCCAATTTTCACATTATCTTCCTAAACACCTTTGGGTTAGGAATCACCTGTTCCAAATTATAGATGAAGATGCTGAGATTCATAAATTTGATATCGTGAACGAGGTCACTGAGTCTAAAGAGGACCATCTTTCTCTGGCCTGCTATATTGGGGCCTGGTTTCTAAGAAACCTCTATACAAAAAAGTGATGTTAATGGCCATCACAAGAGCAAAAACAAAAACTTGATTACGTAGAGTGATCACCTAAGGTAAACAGGGAAATCAAAGAGACTGGCTGGAGAGCTCTTGTTCTTTGCCACTGTTGTAAAATATTTCCTTTGTGTTGCCCTTGCTCTCTGAGGGGTCCAATGCCCTTCTCAACATTCTTCCATTCTCCAGGCCATTACCATTAATCAATGGAAAGTTCTCCTTCATCTCAGATCATAAATCACCAGGCTATCCTAGTGTTGCTAGGTAATAGCTCTGATGAGCTAATTCACACCAAGGTGTGAATGAATAATGATGGTTTTATAATTTTTCCACTTGGGAGTCTGTTTGCATTTTAAAGAGGGCCACAAACACTTCTCCAGTGAAGTGTGAAATATGGAGATTTCTGAGACTATTTTCAGGCAGATGAAGGGAAAAGTTAAGTTTGGTCAAGAGGTTGTTTAAGCACCTCTCAGACTCCTGGTTTATAAGGATTGGAAGCAAATAAAGGGAATTGGAATAAGGAGGCTAGCAAGAGAGAGGCAAGATAAGGCAATCCTTTCTGACAGATTTTGGTGAATCATCCTTATCTTCTCAAAGGGAATTCACCCCAGGAATGATTGCTGCATCTGTCCCAATGCTCCTCTAGGGCAGATATCTTTCCTGTTCTCAGATCATTAACACAGCAAGGCAAGGTTCCTGATATCCAGAATCCAGCTATCTCTCTGAGTCTTGCAACTCTATTACAGTGCTTCTGGAATCTTTTCTTTTTTAATGTTTGGGGGATTGGTGATGAAAAATCCCCCCGCCCCTATGTTGAGATATAATTAACATATAAAACCGTGCAAGTTCATGGCAACAGTATGTTGGTTTGATGCATTTATATACTACAAAATCTTCATTCATCCCCATATGGGATGAATGGGATACTTTCATCTCCTGTAAAGATTCCATATATAAAGTAATTAGAATTTACCAAAAAATAAAAAAAGAAAGAAAGAAAGAAAGAGGAAACAAAATCTTAGAAAAGCCTTCCATTCCTTCAAATACTCTCCCTTAAAAAGTTTGGAAGTTGCAAGCATAGAGAAAAGTTTCCATTCTTTCATAGGTACCCTAGATCCCTCCCTTGGAGCTGCCCTTAGCAGAACCTATGAGGCAAGATTAAACCCTACTGATAGATTCAATAGACATATGGGACAATAGAAGAAAGTCCTTCCTTAATACTGGCTGTTAAAGTTATTGTTGGAAATTGGTATTGTTGTGATGAGAACTCCTCTCGGTGGGATTCTGAACTGAGTTATTATAAGAAGCAAAGCAGGATGATGATGAAAATGCCTCCAAAGAGAAAGGCTCTGCTCAGGGCTAAGAAAACAAGAGTGTGAACTTAACTAGCTTCATAACCCTCCACTATTAATTGTTCCTCATTCAAATTCTTGGACATTTTATTTATTTTTTTAAAGATTTTATTTATTTATTTAACACAGAGAGAGATCACAAGTAGGCAGAGAGGCAGGCAGAGAGAGGAGGGAAGCAGGCTCCCCGCCGAGCAGAGAGCCTGATGCGGGGCTCGATCCCAGGACCCCAAGATCATGACCTGAGCGGAAGGCAGAGGCTTTAACCCACTGAGCCACCCAGGAACCCCAAATTCTTGTACACTTTAATAAGATTAGTAGCATTTCCTCCCTTGGGTAGAAGCAAGGAAAGGATCATGGAATGAAAATCCAAAAACATATTTCTTAATAAAAAAATCAAATGAAAGCATATCAATTTTTTAAATTATTACTTAATGCATGACTTATAAATTCAGAGATAATCCTCAAATAGAAAAGAAAGGAAGAAATAGCAAACAAAGCCTAATACAAAATCTATCCTTTTCTACTAGCTTAATGTATTTATAGGTTTCTCTGAAATTTATTTTTCCTTTCTTTCACCTATCTCAAAGCATTTATCTGTTAAATGAAGAATTATTGTATTTATTTCATAATGAGATTCAGAGTGTTAAATCTAACAATGCAGGCAAAGTATTCAACACAGTGTCTAGAGCAAGGAGGGTGGCTAAGACTTAGTACTTTGGAATCAGGTAGATATGAACTAAGTTCCTAATCTACCCATTAGAAACCTCATGACCCTGGATAAATTATTCAGTTACTTGTCCCTTATTATTCTCATTTGCAGCATGCAGATAAATAATAGGTGATATATACTGAGGATTAAATGAAATAGAATAAAGATGTTTAGTGTACAGTAACACTAGGCACTCAGTAGTACCAGTTATTATTAACACTACTTGAAAACTACTTCAAAGTTTCCATGTGTTCTTACTTGTATGTATCTATTAACAGAGATGGGTTTAGAACAGATAAAACTAAATATGAAAGTTACACATAAAGATATTTTAATTCTTTGAAAGCCACTTGCATTTGTGTTCTGGAATACACTGATAATAATGTTTTGAAATCCTTGCTGGTTATAGCAGGGCACAGTGGCATAAGGTCTAGAGTCACAAAGCCTGTATTTAAACCCAACTCCAGAATTTATAATCTAGGTGGACGTGAGCAAGATAAATAATCTCCTCATATTCCTCATCAATATATGGATAATAATATTACCCACCATATAAGGTTGTTGAGAGGATTACATAAGTTACACACCTAACTACTTACAACAGTACTCGGGACATAGTAAGCTATTCCAAAATGTTATTTACATTTTTTTATATCAATTTCCCTTTGTGCATAGTACTTAATGAGTAAAATATACAAAATTATATTTTTATTATCAAAGGCAATTCCATTCTTAAATTGATCAATGTTGTTCCATATACGCCACACTAAAAGCTGACACTAGTTTGTCAGACATTTATGATCAGTGAAGTAAATATAATACTCTTCATCAGACCCGAGTGGGATCACAGCAATGCTGATTTCTAATTGATTTAATTTCTAGGTGGACTAGTTGGCCCAAAAGTCAGTGATGCACATTCACAGAAATGCAAGCTGTTATCACTCTTACAAAGAAGTAATGCTGCATGAATTATGTCTAAATTTTCTGATTATGTCTACCTCAACACATACTACCGATTCCTAATGCGTCCTCTTACAATATGACTGAAAATCCAAGAGCATTACCTTGAGTAGGTCACACAAACCACACATTTGGGATGAGAAGCAACACACAAACAAGCACAAATCAAAATTCTGAAACCTGTATCCGTCCAGCAGCGTGCTCACTCCCTTCTGGAAAGGCTCTCTGAAGCCATCCTTGGGCTCTGTTAGCTCCTCTGAGATCAGAGCTCCCTCTGGCAGCTGCAGATGCTAACACCCTTTTACAACTTCTTGAGTCTCCTAAGAATTACACTTCCCTACCTGCTTTTAGTTTCTTCACCGTTATCCCTTTTACTTTCAGTTGGAAATCCTAGTCTTCCAAGGCTTCTCTCTCATTTTGTTGCTTCTGAGTCACTCTGATCGTCCTCCTAAAGGAGAGGGGCATATCACCACTCTGTCAATCCTGCATTTCTCCCCATTCACCTATTCAAGGCCATCCTGTTTGCTCAAATCATGCAGCCTTGATTCTCAAAGGAGCTAGGTGCTTATACACTTAGAATCCATCCAAGTAAACAATAGAAACGATTTCGTATGGGCTTTTAAAACAACAGTCTTCCGGACAATGAGTAGGAAGTCTTGGTATAGAATGGAGATTGTGAATGCTTCCCATAAAAACCAGGGTTTATTTTCTGCCCATTGCCCATTCACTGTTTTATTGTTTGTTTCAGTCTGTGTAGCAGAGTTCTTACACTGCATGCCCCGACTGCCTCTGCCTGCATAAAACATGATGCTCTACCCCAAACAATGCTGGAATACATTACATAAATTTCCCTTTGATATCCAGCATGTTTTCTACTCTAATAGAATCTGAGCAGAATCACATCTCTTTTTCCCCAGTGTTCCCGATGTGCTTCATAACTTCTCTCTTCCGTGAATCCAATAACCATCTCCACGCCATTAGAAGGAGTACGTTTCAATGAAGGGTGGAAGCTGCTCATCAGGGCAGAGCCAAAGATGATCTAGCAAGTAGTTACATGATAGCATGAGAGCACGCAGTCCAGAGAATCAGGGGGCTGTACGATCAACCTTTAGTACTCAGGATTCTTGCAGGACTATAGCATTCTGGTTATAATATGGAGTGAACTCCTAAGCCTCACTGCAAATTTTCCAAAATTCTTGGGCTTCCTTCCTGGGGAAGATACTATAGTTTGGTTTACCTCACACCTATTCTCCAGCCTCATGCCGACTTCCAGTCACCGAGAGAGGCAAACACACTTCAGCAGCCTCCTTTGTATCTAGGTTTGGTATTGAACATAATGAACTCTCAAGAGATGTAGACAACTGCTGTTAGGGTTCCTTGGAAAGCTTTTGCCTTTGTGAGGGCAGCTGGAAGGCAGCACCCTTTACCAACCAAATGTTTCTGTGACATCGGAAGTTACAATGCCCATCAGTCACCACGAGAGGAAGACCAAGAATAGAACAGAGATACCAGCCCTGATCCTGAAGAGATCCTAACCCCTGTCAACAGCCTATTTCCTGATTATCGTATTAGGTAAGGAAAATAAATTACTAAAAAGTCCAATTTATGTGACCCAGGTGTATCATTTGTCCGATTTGTTTTATTAATTGCAACAGAAAGTCTGTCAAGCTACCAGTCCATCTATAATAGAACCTGCAAATATCTTACTTAATATTTAAAGACTGTCTGGGTTTTTCAGTCATTATTCTACATACCATGGCCTTACACAAATTCCCAAAAGTCTCAGCAAATCATACGTCCCAGTTTCTTAGAAAGGCCTGCCTGTGGTAGAAATGGCGCCAGACCAGACCAGCCTCTGCTCTCCTCACTCTCCGTATCCTCCTGGAAAAGCCCATTCGGAAACTGGGCTCTCAGTCATTGAAAGTTTGGTTTGGAGCTTGGGTAGTGTAGGCTCTAGTCTTGAGACTGGACAGTTCTATCTTGGCACCTAGAGGGCACCACACGATTCTAATTCCCACACATTCTCTGTGTCAAGGTATGGGTGAAATAACCCCCTGCACTCCTGTGTCATCCTGTGTCGTGGGCACCATTCACTCATGGCATCCATTTTGCTGAATCTCATTTTTCTCACCAGCATAAGATTATGAGTAAATCAGAGACCAGAGATCTGGGGACTCTTGGACTAAATTCAGTCTGCAAATTTGTTTTATTTACCTGCAAAGGATTGGGAGTTTTTGTTTTTGTTTTGTTTTTTCATTTTTTAGTTTTTAAAATAAATTGAATGTCCTATCATACCATAGATCCTGACACTTTGGAAATTTTTGTCTATTTGGCAATACTGGGCCCATACTCTTCCATGAAAGTAATCACCTGGAGTATAGGGACCCTAGACCTATCAGAACAAGCCTGTGTCTTCCTCTCATAACACTGCCACCAGACCCACTTCACTCACCTATGTTGTATACCTGGTGAATACAGCCTTTGGAATTTTAAGCCTGAGAACAGTAAACTGCTAAAAATTCCTGTCTAAAATCATCTCTAAAGCCACCCATTTGCAAACTAAATAAATTACATCCTTAGAGGAATTGGTTTCTCTGCTGAAGATGATAGTGTCCTAAGTCCCTCCCAGATCTAATATTCCAGCACTCAACTATAAGCTGAGATGTTCCCGAGACTTTGATGTATTACTGGACACATTACTGGGTAAGCCAGTCTTGAGTTGATTTTAGGAGTCACTAAAGGGAACAACACTTTCACTTGTTACCATTGATCTGGGATGGAAACACGGATAGGTTAAAGTCAGGGGCTGCAGGTACGCCCTTTCCCCGCAGTTTTAAATAAACACAATCAGTCTACCCAGTACTAAGCAACTGTTTCTTAAGGCATGTTTGTAAATGTGTTTCTGAAGCAAGAACCTTCAATCCATCAGGCCTCAAAGAGCTAATCAATATATTCCAATCTGATCTCAGAGAAGTTTTGCCTCTGGGAAGTTTAATTTATTTCAACTCATGGCCATGAAAAAATGAGCAGCCATGGCATTTTGACAAAATAGAAAAAGTGGACGGTGTTGTATCCAGCAACAGTTCTGTTTCAATTTTCCATTTTATCTGAACAAATCACCCCACCGAATGGGATGACCATGAAAATTGATCAGACATGGGGCTGGTCTATAGGGCCAAAGTAGGAAGACAGAATATACAGATAGCAATGCAAGAGGCATTGTTACTCACAGACTATGGTCCCTGTTAAAACATTTTTGGAGAGGGAACAGGAAGCCTGGGAAAGAGTTGGGTATGTAATCTACTAGATAAATGTCCTTTTAACAGTATTTGTATCTAGACATAATCACTTCCCATAGCTAGGGTATTTGCCCCTGAAAAATAAATTCCCCTGATGTCTGTAAGGGATGGATATCAAGTGCCATTTCCCTTTTAGAGTTTGGCACAGTAATGACATAAACAAATCCCAAGAGAGTATTTCTTATTTTTATGCACCCGAAATAGAATCCAGGTCTATCATATATCGAAAGACAGCATAGCTCTACGGATGGCCCCAAGGGAAATATGCAGAGTGGCAGAAATGGTAATATGTTATCCTGGGAACCCTGCTATATTATAGGCTGCATCTCTGGCATATGTTTGCATAAGTGATACATCAGTCCCCACTCTTCGTATGCACATTAAATAAACAACAGTGTCCATTGTCTTTAAAATACAAAGAAATAAGGTCTGGAAGCCAAAAGATAAGGTAAAGAGAGTGACTGGAGAAGTCTAATGGGAAGGAGGTACTTTGTAAGCAGAACTGTTTAAGCAAATATCTTGAAAGGGGAACCAGAGGTAGAGAAAAGCTCCAGAAAGCCTAATTATACTTAAGATCCTAAAGAGGTAGACCTCATTCCCCAGAAATACAAAGATGGAGTTGCTGTGCAAAAGGGCTGAGATGTCCTGATGCCCTCCCCGGCCCTGTCGAGACCTTTGCAGAACCACAGAAAGCCCTGGAGGGAGAGGTCCACTTGAAGACTATAACCACACCATGACAAGCGGTCAGATTCCTCCTGAGGTCGACCTGGATTCACAGTTACAAGACTATGGGAAAACTTTGTAGGGATTTCTAGAGCAATGGCACAGGGAAGAAGGAACTCTACACTTGAAATAATAAAATATTCATGCTAGCCCCTGCTTTGCTAGGGGCTAACCTGACTTAACTTCCTTGGAGCTGAGTTTCTTCTTCTCCTAAACTAAAATCATTGCATTCACGGTTTCCTAAAATCCTATTGATGAAGTTTTAGAACCTAGGTGAGGCTCCGTGGGCTGAGGTCCGGAGCCGATGACCAAGAAAGAATTCTTGAGACATCTTTGGTGCAAAATGGTGGTTTATTAACGCACGGGGACAGGACCCCTGGGCAGGTGGAGATGCAGCTGCCCCGGGGTTGTGAGAGATGGCAGGTTTAGTACGTTGCGGTTGGGGGAAGGTGAGGGGAAGGGAGGTTTCAACAGAGCTTTCATATGCTAAAGAGGGCCTACAAGGTTGGGGGGAGTGGATACTGGAGGCCTTGCAGCTTGATCAATGTTGTCTTTTGTCAAGCCATTCACATTTCTGCTATCAAGCTCTTTGTTAGTGAGATCTAGGTTCAGAAGAGATTTAACTATATGTACATTCCCCTCTACCTCAGCCTCCTTCAGTTTTGTTTATGGTGGGGAGGGAGACATTAGGGTTTGAGAACTGAGTTATTTGTCTCTGGAAATTTGTGCTATTGATAAGGTAACTTTGTTTGTAGATCTCTAGGACATTTGTTGTAAACCAAGGGAGACTCCTGTCTTGCAGGATTGTGATCTCTGCAAGTTAACTATTTGTTTCTCGCTTATGGCAGTCAGGGGTGCCTGAGGAAATCGCTTATGGCAGTCAGGGGTGCTTAAGGAATGCTACACATATTACCGAGGAGGAGCAGATGGAGAGGGGGTGCAAGGTGCCAGCTTTTCCTTTGTCTTCAGCCAGCCTCCTGCTCCCTCATCACTATCAAACTCAGAAAGGTCATAACACTCATCTGTGATCTCCCTTAAAACTCCACATCTGCATTTCTCTATTTTCTGTTTAAGTACTAGTTTGTTGGATATATGTTAAGTTTTAGGGTGACACTGGATAGATTAATTCCAATTCTCTGAATTTTAACACCTATGGGATTCTTTCACAAGTAGGAGATATCTATTTTTAAGGTCATGATGTGAAATTGGTACAGAGTTGATTTACAGCATTTATTTTCTACAGAGATGTCCAACCTCATTCATTTTAAGTTCCCAAAGGTTAGAAGAGCAATGACCAGAAAAGATCTCCTGAAGAGTGACCTGTTTTAAAAATACTCTTCATCAAAATGGAGAATTCATCTGTGGCACGATGGGCCAGCTCCTGAAGAAGAATCTGCTCACTCACCTTCTATAGGTTTGGCTGACAGACTATTCAGAGGACTATATTGATTGGGAGGTCTCTGATCACTTTCTAGACAGTTACGTTACAACAGGACTCATGTTACAGAGTAATGCTCCTTTGATTAAAAAAAAAAAAAAAGGAAAAAAAAAGTGATACTAAAATATATACAAAAATAATATGGCATTCAAACTTAAAAAAAAATGACCCTTGACATTTGTTTGAACTCTACCAGATCTTATTAAATAATCATATATAGTTTTGTTTTGTTTTTTTATCATGGCATTCTTAAAAGGATGGTCACTTAGTGGAGGAGATCAAGAGAAGAGTATGGGTAACCAGAAGGAAAAGACAAAGTCATAAAGAAAAACAAGAAAAGCTAAAGAAATTTTAGACATCTATCTGTAAGAGAGACGTAAGAGCTATTTGTCTCTAGCCCTCATGCATAAGAATACACATAACAGGAGAGAAAATTACATATCTGAATGGGATGGGGTGAACTCTAGCTCTTTGGGGAATGAACAAGAGTCTCCAAACCAATTTATAAAACACATACTAAGCAAGGCATGAAGTTTGGTGTTATGGTTCATGGAGAGTTGGGAGAAAAACAAAAACAGAAACAAAATACCAAAGTGCAAGTGACTTATTTTTTTTTTTTTCCTTTGAGCATTTTTTTTCTTTTTTTTTTTTTTTAATTTTATTTTTTATAAACATATATTTTTTTTCCCCAGGGGTACAGGTCTGTGAATCGCCAGGTTTACACACTTCCCCACACTCATCATAGCACATACCCTCCCCAATGTCCATAATAACCCCATCCCCCCCAACCCCCCTCCCCCCAGCAACCCTCAGTTTGTTTTGTGAGATTAAGAGTCACTTATGGTTTATCGCAAGTGACTTATTTTTTGAGGAGAGAAATAAGCTCATGAATATATTGCTTAGCTCTGTAAGCACCAATGTAGGGGTAGACCTGAAAAGCCTTTGTTTATGACCTTATGAAGTTTTATTTTAAAGATTTAAACAGGGACAAGGCACCTGGGTGGCACAGTCAGTGAAGCATCATGATCTCCAGATCCTGGGGTCCAGGCCCATATCAGGCTCCCAGCTCAGTGGGGAGTCTGTTTCTCCCATTCCCTCTCCCCCTGGAGACTAGAAATTGTAGCAAATTTTATGGAACAGAGAAGAATAACTTATTGTTCCAGAATGGGGTTTGGGCTTACAGGCTCCTTTTCTTCTTATACACTTCATGTCTGTCCCACCTGCAGAGGTGGGCTCATTAGGTTGCTCTGCATCTAACTGGAAGGGCCACCATGGGGCATGGTTTCATAACAAGTCTCACCACATGTATTTTTGCTTTCTTATGTACACCCGTATTTCATTGGAGTATTGATCCCTTGGACAATTAAGTTGTGAGCAGGAAGACAGAGTTGATTTCATCCAACAGAAATCACACAGGGCTCTTCAACATATCTGAGAGAGAATCATCTGGTTCCATCGTGTAAGAGTATATACTTTGCCTTTCGCACCTACAGGGGGCCCTGCTCTTCCCACTCCTGGCTTAACGCTCTGCTAAGAAAAGAGGTGTTGCTTTTTTCCTCTTAGGATGAGCCTAGGATATCCACTGGGCTATTGTTCATTTTCAGGCAGGTTTATTCTTCCTTAAATGAAGAATCCCAGTTTCCTTTTATTGCTTTTCTATTTGGGCCTTTGGCATAGTCAGGCTCTAGGGCAGACCACTCCTCTTACATCATTTTCCCTCTCACGGTGAGGAACTGGTTGTATAAGTGGATTAAGAGGTTTTTCCTTCCCACAGGCAATGAGCCTGGTATTCTTAGGAGTAAAGAGGTCCTTATTTGATTTGGACCATAACTGGTTAGGGATTATTAGGTACTTGTAAGGCTATTAATAAGGTACATTTTTATTTACTTTTGTAAATCTCTTCTGTCGACAGTACCTTCCAGAAACCTTTGGGAAGTGTGGTGTAACAGGGTATGACTTGATATTTCTGAATCTCTATTCATAATATCACCATTACAGCCTCTTACCCATGTATTTTTCCTCAGAGATCAAAGCTGGCACATCATAATAAGTCTTATAAGAGTACACAGAACAGTCTGTAGGAAAATAGGGGTGATACCTTAATTCAAATTGGAAGCAGCTGGGATGAGATAGTTTTTAGTCATGTCAGAGTGAGTTTGTCAATTAACAAGATCTTACCTTGTAGAGTAACCCCTGTGCCATGGTTAATTTTATGTATCAACTTGACTTGCCACAGGGTTCCCAAATTAACCACTATTGTTATAATTTTTTAAAGATTTATCCATTTTAGAGAGAGCACAAGCAGGGAAAGTGGCAGGCAGAGGGAGAGGGACAAGCAGACTCCCCCATGAGCAGGGAGCCCAATGTGGGGCTCAATCCCAGGGTTCTGGGATCATGACCTGAGCCAAAGGCAAATGTCCAACCAACTGAGCCACCCAGGTGTCCCCCATTATTTCTGCGTGCGTCTGTGAAAGTGTTTTTGGATGAGACTGGCATTTGAATAAATGGACTCAGTGAAGTAGACAGCCTTCCCCCGTGTGGGTGGGTATCATCCAATCCACTGGGCATCTGGCTTTAAGAGAACATGGTAGAAGGTAGAATGTGCCCCCTTTTTCCTGCCTCACTGATGAACTCGGACATCTCATCTCACTTTTTTCTGTCTTTACACTGGGATTTTACCCCATTAGATTCCCTGGCTCTCAAGCCTTCACACTTGGACTCAATTATACACCATCAGCTTCCTCAGTTACCAGTCTGCTGATAGCTTATTGTGGAACTTCTCAGCCTCCATAATTATATGAGCCAATTCTTCACAGTACATCAATCTCTCTCTCCCTCACTCTCTTCTCCTTCCCCCTCCTTCTTTCCTTCTCTCTCTTTCCCCCACAGTTCAGTTTCCCTGAAGAACCCCAACTACTATAATAAAACCCTGAAAGGTTTTTCTACTTTAATTTGACCTATACTACTATACAACTGTTTTTATTTTAATACAACCTTTAATAATATAGGTCAGTAGTAATATTTTTATAAGCTAAAAATGTTCAGAACTATTATGCAGGTACTATTCTAAGATTATTTAAATTAATACTTACAAAAACTCATAGGGTAGGTGTTATTATAAAAAAAAAAAAAAGAAGCTTATGAAAACTGTCCTAGTCACACAGACTCAGCTTTCTATTGGCTGCATAACCAATTACGCCAAACTCAGTGGCATATGACCATAGCATTTAGTATGTCTCCAGACATTGGTGATTGACTAGGCTCAGAGATGGTTCTCACCCTGGGTTTTACATGCAAAGTCAGACATTGGCTGAGATTGTAGCCATCTTTAGGGCTTCTGCACCCATATGTCACACCCCTGGGAGTGTAGACTCAATATACTGAGGACTGGATCAGATGGAACAGTCAGGGCATCTTTTAGTATTTTTATGTTATCTCTTCCTGTGGTCTCTAGCATGGGAGAGACCATACAGGGCAGCCGTATTTCCCACATGGGGTCACAACACCAGAGGCATATTTCCTGATAGAGAGTTGGGTGGAAGATGTCTCACATTCCTTAACCTAGGCTTAGAAGTTACATAGTGTCATTTCTGTCATATTCAAGACATTAAGATCAGTCCATACTTAAAGGGAAATGAGTTAGGCTCAATTTCTTAATGAGAGAAGAGTTCAACTTACCTTGTTGTCTGAATTCAGGTTTTCCTGATTCAGTATCTATTCTTAGCCCCACTGGCCACACTTTTACCAGCTCCTCTGAAGACTGCCTAAACAACACTTGTCCACTTCACCTGTATGGTCATACACTCAACTGAAGATGGAGATCTAGTCATAATGATCTCCTACAGTCTTTCTGACAGGAACACTCAATGTAGGTTTTTAAATCATATAACCTTCAAGAACTGCATTTTTTATGAAAGATGCAAAAAGACTTTAGCCCCAGGATACATTGCTTTTCTCTGAAAAATCCCCTCTTTCCTTAATACTTTCCTGAGCTTCTCAGGGTCTCTGTCACTTTCTCTACCTCATCCGCCTTCCTTTTCATCCTTTTCTTCCCTCCACCCTTCCCCCCCTCCCCCAAATCATGTACAACTTGGTTTCCATCAGTGTGGTTTTTGCTTACTTAACAAGGCTTATATTCATCACACCTAAATTAATTTTTCATGTAAAATGCCATTCATGGACATGATTTCTTAAAAATCAAGATGTATTGCATCAACACCATTCCTCTGACAATGAATCTTCTATCAAAAAAGTAATCAAGTTTCCCTTGAATGATTTATTCTCTATAGAACCAGGCTGTTTATGGCTCATGGTTCTGTGGTCATTGAGGCACTAGAAGATTTCCTGATTCTTTAAATTGATTATGGTACTTTGCTGAACCATGAATTTCTATGAAAGGTTGCAAGGATGGAGATTGGATTCCTTTCCTGTTTGGACTCCTAGGGTCTGGCTTTGCATACATTTCCAGAGGTCACTCCAAATTTATACATACACACATATCCAAATTTCCATCCAACTAAAACAGGATGAAAACAACAAAACCACAAATTAAATGCATCAGTGCCTTTTCCATAGCTTTGCAGAAGAATAAGCTCCATGAATTCTCACTTTCCCCACCTTTTCTAATATCCACCCACCCATGCCTTTATCTGTTGCTATCATTACACCGAAATCCTATCTAAACTTTTGTGTGAAGCCTTTGCAACCTGATCTACAATGCCCGTGCAACAGTTATGGAAGCTTTGGCTTAGAGCTAAGAGTCCTGGCTCTATGTAAATTCTGATGATCCCCTTAATGTTTGTGTCTTAATTGCTTCATCAGTGAAGTGGGGGGAATAATTTCTCAAAACCTAATTTACAGAGTTATTTTGAATGAATCAATGAAATGTTCCTTACCCTTTGTGAAGTCATTTCTCCTACTGGATGAACATGCAAATATTACTCATACTGTGCATATAATTCCAAGATTTAAAAAACATTGCATACTTGTGCATAAAATTAAATATGTGTTTGCATGTAACTCTAGTCATCCTCCAGAGGTTTTTGTGTACCAACTTTTCCTGGAAATCACAGCTAAAGATTTCAAGAGTATTTTGTAAACTGGTAAGCAGCTTAGAAATAAAAATGTTCAGATACTTCATTGTTATCTTTAAATATTTATTTATTTAGGCAATATCTACACCCAACGTGGGGCTCAAACTCATGGCCCCAAGATGAAGAGTCACATGCTCCTCTGTCTGAGCCACACAGGCACTGCCAAATATATTATTTTACATCACTGCAAATCTTTGTGATAGAGAGTTTATTGCTGCCATTTTAAAGTTAGGAAATTCAAGATTATATTCTAATATGCAGCAAAACTAGCAATCAAACCCCACTTTCTGACCATAAATTCATAGCAATTCTCAGTCTTCCTCAGAAATTTAGCTTTATTTGTCTGTACCCACCCCACTGAATCTAAAGCCAGACATGAATTCCTGTTTTATCACTTCCTATTTTTCCTGGAGAATAAAATTCATCTCCAATATCAACTGTAAACATCATGAAAGGAGACCATCTCTATTTCCATGACCTCTAATATCAGCGTGCTACTGAATAAGGGCTTATTCTTCAACAACCTGCTCTTGTTTTCTTTTTCAATAACCCTCCGGGCATAGTTTCCCTCCGAATACTCTCCCTTAAACAGGTTTACCTGCCTGAGTTACTCATCCTACCAGATGTGCAGACACACACCTGTATCTCTTTAAATACCAATTCTTGTAGCATTGACAGGGCTGATGCTCAAACTCTGTTTAATTTTTTTTTTTTTTTTTTTTTTTGACAGACAGAGATCACAAGCAGGCAGAGAGACAGGCAGAGAGAGAGGAGGAAGCAGGCTCCCCGCTGAGGAGAGAGCCCAATGTGGGACTCCATCCCAGGACCCTGGGATCATGAGCCGAAGGCAGAGGCCTCAAACCACTGAGCCACCCAGGTGCCCCCTCAAACTCTGTTTAAAGTCCAACCCACACCACACTGGTGTTAGAATCATGACAGAGGTATTCCAGGCCAGGCTGAATTCTAATAGCCCCACCAATCTCTTGGTGCATGAAGAAAAAACGCTCTCGGTGTATCCTGCAGATGAGAACTTCACATACATTGACAAAAACAAAAACAGAGCTCCGTCCGAACATAACACAATTGTTCACTCACCTGGCCTACATTTCCTTTCACACATTAAAGAACTGCTTAGTTGTTCATTTCTACCTGCTACCCTCATAGTAAGGTTATTGTGGCTACTTCCTGTGCTCCTGTTTCCCTAACAGAGGTGAGAATAATGACTACATTTCTGCATCTTTTCAGTGTCATCCCACTAAATTAAAATAGGGAATTCCTGGGGCACTTGGGTGGCTCAGTTAGTTAAGCATCCAACTCTTGATTTCATCTTAAGTCATGATCTTAGAGGGTCCTGAGATCAAGTCCCCATGAAGGTCCCCACACTCAGCAGGGGGTCTGCTTGAAGTTTATATATATATGGGTGTGTGTATATATATATATATATATAGAGAGAGAGAGAGAGAGAGATACACACAAACACACATATACAGACCACATCTTCTTTATCTGTCAATGGACATCTGGACCCTTTCCATATTTTGGCTACTATGAACATTGCTGCTAATGGGTACATGTGCCCCTTTGAATCACTACATTTGTATCTTTTGGATAAATAACTAAGATAATTATAACACATTCTCATTCACAAAGTGTTATTCGTTTTGCAGTGTCTTTTTGCTTTGCTTTTCAAAACCATAAAAATCAGTGGTTAGGAGAGATCCATAATATGGGTAAAAAAATATATCAAATTATAAGGAAGAAGAATGAGTTGACACAACTTCATGAATTTAAAAGTAAAAGAGCCCAAGCACAAGTTTTAGCAGTGTGGAAGGAAATTAACATTCTATGAGCACGTGTTTCATACCAAATAATTTGATAAATGTCTAATAAATGTTACCTTTATTTAAGCTTCATAATTTGGACACCAGTTAACATTTCCTCATCTAATCTATGCAGGACCTGTTCAGACTTAATGCATTGTACCATTTCTTCCTAGTACCAGTGCCCAGAAAAATGTAAATATGACAGTTATTCCCAGCCATGAGTTATTAACAGGAAAAGTGTTGCAAACATTTGAAACAATTATAAGTTTACTCAGATATAAATATGGTTGTCATCTACAATGGGACTTTTGGTAGCTTGGAAATATGTCACCTCCATCAAGCTGAACTACTTTTCCTAGAATTCTCTTTTCTCTCTGTTTCACAATAGGATGTACCATAAGAGACATGGTCACTGGAGATCTGAAGAGAGTAAAGCAGCAGGTTTTTTGGGTTTTAGGCTTCCACAATGCTCTGAGCAGGTACTTTTGTAGTTCACACAGGCTGCTCCTGCTCTGTGAGTTTACCTTGCTCATGTGAGGCAGCAGCCTTGCCTGTAACTATCCTACCTTTCCCCAATTCTTCTTTAGCCCCTCCCACTTTAGGGCCAGGTGTGTATTTAGCTCTGTGATGAAGGGCATCAGTTTCTCCTCCTGCAGGTCACCCATTTGTAACTACTGGAAGCATTGAGAGCTAATTGTTCTCAGGGATTCCACCTCCTGGATTCCAGCTTATTCTAGCTTTCCTCACTTTATATACATTTTAGTGTCCTGAGACATAGCCTGATGGAAACTGCTTAGCCAGGACCACAACTGGGTAAAGTCAAATCCCTATACGAATGTATCCTCTTCATTTTGCTTCCCTGATTGAACCGTACCTGATACACAAGTTGCCACCGAGAGTCCAGAGGAAGAGTATCTTAAGGACGGGTTTTCTGGACTGTGTGGGGTTATGTGGTTTGCTATGGTATGATTAGATTTAAATAAAGACCACAATCACTTCCACTTCTAGTGTCTAATGAGACACCAGGAGTCCGTGTCATGCAGTGGCAAAAGTGTTATGCAAATTATCACCTGCAGATACCTGCAATCAAATACCCATAGAAAACAAGCCTCTGAGTGACTAAGCATGTGCTGCTATAGAATATTTTAGTCAAAATAAGGCATCTAGAGGACCTGATTGGTTGCCTCTAAATGTACTAGAAACATGGGGGAAGAAAATAATGAACATACAGCTTTAGTTGACCAGCTAAAATCTGCATAACAGACTTGAAATTGTCTGTATCTGACCTAAAAAGAAACCATTACCTCTTTTCACCATAGGACTGGACTTTCTGAAAAACAAACACAAAACTGAATCCTTCAGTGGTAAGTTACAAAGTAAATTATCTCCTAATTTCTAAGAGGTCTTTATTATTATTATTATTAAAGTTTAGACATTAATTGGGATGGACTAGGACTCTGAAATTTGCAATGGGGTGTATGGGTATATCTCCATAAAGCTGGAAATTTGGGATCCCTAAATCTTGTGGTCTTTTTTTTTTAATTTAGTATTTTATTATTTTTCAGTACTCTACACCCAACCATGGGGCTTATAACCACAACCCCAAGATCAAGAGTTGCAAGCTCCACTGACTAAGCCAGCCAGGTGCCCCTTGTGGTCTTCTTTGACAGTAAAAACAACCTCTCCACACAGGCCATAAGAGATTAATTTCTCCTTGTCTAAAGGAACTGTAATGGTCTGCAAAGGACTGTTGATCCTACTCAGGAACTACTCCCACAACCTACATTCGCTTCTAGATCTATAAATATTCTCAAGTTTCAGCAGGGCCTGAAGAGCAAGAAACAAGGTATGACCTATGTGCAGGTATGATTCATGCCAAATCATTATTTCTGCCAGTAATGATCCTACTGTCCTGAAAATTGAAACTACCACCTTGCCACTTCAGGTTACTCCCGCCAGTAAATTAACAAGCAAAGGAGGGGGTAATTATAGTGGCTGGGGTAGTCAGTTCTGACTATCAGGGAGAAACTGAGTTGCTCTTATACAACGGCGGTAAGATGGAACACGCTAGGAGAACCCCTAAGTTACCCCTTTAGTATTCCCATGTCTAAGACTAAAGTCAAACAGAAGCTTTAACAACTCACTCCAGACAGGACTGTTAGTGGTCCAGACACTTCAAGAGTGAAAGTCCAAACTGAAAAAAAAGACCTGGCACCACAACAAACAGAAAAGAAAATAAAGAATGGAGAAAGGAAGAAGGTAGTTTTGAACACTGCTCAGATACGGGGCGCCTGGGTGGCTCAGTTGATTAAGTGTCTTATTCTTGATTTTTGGGTCAGGTCGTGATCTCAGGGTCCTGGGATCTAGTCCCACATGGGGCTCTGTGCTCAAGAGAATGTCTGTTTGAGATTCTTTCTCCCTTGTCCTCTGCCCCTCCCCATGCTCTAATAAATAAATCTTGAAAAAAAAAAAACCACAAAACACCAGATATAATCCCATAACCAGTTGTAAAGATGAGGACTATAATAGTTATGAATATATATGTATGTATACGTCTCTGTGTATGGTTTGTGTGTGTGTGTGTATAATTTGTGTATGTGTAAGATTTTTTCTCTCCCTCTCCCCTTCTCCTTCCACGTAACATGAGGCATGTTATATCCAATTATGTAAGTTACAGGATTTCAAATGGAGAGTGTGAATCAGCTAGAATAATGAATATCACCCAAAGATGAAAAGAAGACCTTTTTATCCTCTTTTGGGGAAAAGGCCGGCAAATGTTAACATAGAGCATAGTTATCTAAGTTTAGGCAGTGACATGACTTTGCGAATGTGTTAATCTGACAATAGTGGACTATGGTAACTGTCATACGTCAACATGGCTAGGCAGAACTACTTCCCAGAATTAACTTCTTTGTGTATTTCCAGGGAGAGTAGGCTATAAGAGATATTTCCACTGAAGATTTAGAGGGCAGAAGGAAAGCAGTAG
Source organism: Lontra canadensis (assembly GCF_010015895.1). NCBI lineage: Eukaryota > Metazoa > Chordata > Mammalia > Carnivora > Mustelidae > Lontra > Lontra canadensis. Next base: position 5,376,533 of record NW_022631024.1, on the reverse strand, counting down.
TCATTTTGTTTTCTATGCTGTAAGGCTGGGGCAGGCACTTTTGTAGTTCACACACCTTATTGCTTGCCTATGTGTTCTCCTCACTTGGCATAGGCAGAAATGGGTCTGAAATGCTCTACCTTATCCTGGATATTTTCCCAGCTTCTTTGACTCCTGGGCCAACCAAGTGTCCAGCACCAGGAGGAAGGGTACAGTTTCTCCTGCAGAACACCGACTTTATCAACAAACTGACAACAGATTCCAGCCCTTGCCTCTGGGTTCCAGCTTGAGTTGGTTCCAGCCCATGCTGGCAGCTTCCAGCTTGACCTTACTATCCCTGATTTTACATCTTTCCTTCCTAACTGCCTGCCTTGCAGACTTTAGGCTCCAGTGTCAAACACAAAGACAGCTGCCTTGAGACACTGTTTACCCTGCTCCTTCAATTGCAGAAAGTCACATTCCTGTAAATAAAAGCCTTAATATTTGTTCTGCTTCCCTGATTGAGCCCTGACTGACACAGGACTTTTAATTAACTTTTAAACACATCCTTTGTTTCTGTGTTTCTCATGTAATGCTTCTTTGGTAGTAATAATGATATTGTATCTTCTAATATTAAAATATTAGTTAATATTAACACAATAATTACTCTAACTCTCAGTACCCAATTCTGTAACATGGAGATAATTTTAGCTATGAAAATAGAAATCATAAATATGAAATGTACTGTACCAAGTACTCAATTATGGCAGCTATTCTTATAATAAATAATAAACATTAGTGCCTCTTTAATAATTAAAATCTCTAAAGTCTCTTACCATACATTCACGTTTCTACCCCCCCATAAAAAAATGGATAACATAGGTAAGCATGATGATAAATATATAGTATTATTGTTCTTTGTCATTGTTCCCATTTCACAGGTGAATATAAAAATATCTTCAGGGCTTACATCCATGACATTTAGCCAATGGTCTTTGACACTAAGAGAAGATAGGATTTAAACTTCCACGAGATTGAAATGTTCTGCCTATACTCAATGCAAATCCCTTGTTTACTCTATGCCAGAAAATGTCGAAAGCAGACACAAATGTGTTGATTCTCTTTCTCCTCCAACCGCCTTGAATCCTAACACTCTCTGCTTTGATGCGCTGTTCCCGGTCATATTTGATGTATAGCTGTGCAACATCTTTTTTATGTCAAGTCTTTGCTTCAAACACTCCACTGCCAGTTCTACTTGTCAAAAGTTGGAGGCAACACATTTTAAGCATTCAGTGAGCATTCTTCTGAAAAGAAAACCACTATTTCTAATGAGCATTTGAGAGCACAGTGGATTGCAGAAACTGTTTTCTAAGATCTGTCACAAATGATTTAGTTTTATTAGTTTTAATGGCCCTCAGCTACAGACATAGAATATAAGTGAAAATTAAGATATTTTTCGTGAGATTAAAAATAGATTTCAATCAGAAAGAGTGTCCCCCCCCACTACTTCCCCACTTTCTTATCTTATTTATTTGGACAGATGATTTTGGTAAAAAACAAACAAACAAATAAACAAACACTGAGAGAGAGGAGAACACAGAGATAGTCTTCCATGAGAACAAAGCTCTCCTTGTATTGGCAACCTCTCTGTTAATTGTACAAAAGCTGGTTGGTTTGGCAAGCTCAAGGGCAGGATGGCAGAGAAAGGGACTGATGTGTTACACTGGAATTTTATCCTGGGTAGGGACAAGGAGTGAATATTCTTATTCCTAGCCAAAGGTTTGTCTTCCATGATAGTAAGCATAGAAACAGCCCTGAAACCCATATATTGCTTCCAATACATAATACCTTGCACTCGTTGCTTTTGCTTTTCTACACTGTAGCTTTTCTTTAGGATTTTCATTTTTCCTCTTCTTTTCTATCGCTCATCACTCACTAGAAAGTACTGTAATCCGAACAGGTCTATATATTTTATTCTTCATAAACAAGTTAAGTGCATTTCTTAAACAGTTGGATGGTTTTGGCAGTCCATCCTCATTGCTCATGTGTGTATAAGGTGTGTTGGTGATGAATGTGAGGTTTTCTGTTGCAACAGCTCTGCTCTACGGTTTCTTTATCTCTATGCCAAAGCAACTACGTGGGCCAAAAGGGAGCCAACCAGAATCTGAATGAGAATTCTGGAGTTTGCACAGCTTCTGCCATCCATTTATAATCTCAGGCAAGCCATTTCAATTCCTTGTGTCATATCATCCTCATTTGCAAAGGCTAGATTTTGGGCAAGAACAGAATTAGGTATCTCAAACAAAAGGGACAAAAATCCTTGCCTTCAGGAAGATTACAGTCAAGAGTATCAATATAATAGTTAGGTAATACACCTAACACCAGATTGAATTATATTGTATATCAGAAGGTAACAATTGTTTCAGTTTGCCAGGACTGCTGTAACAAAGGACCCCAGACTGGGTGGCTTAAACAATAATTTTATTTCCACCTAGCAATTCTTTTTTTTTTTTTTTCAGCATAACAGTATTCCTTGTTTTTGCACCACACCCAGTGCTCCATGCAATCCCTGCCCTCTCTAATACCCACCACCAGGTTCCCCCAACCTCCCACCCCCCACCCCTTCAAAACCTTCAGATTGTTTTTCAGAGTCCATAGTCTCTCATGGTTCACCTCCCCTTCCAATTTCCCCCAACTCCCTTCTCCTCCCTAACTCCCCTTGTCCTCCATGTTATTTGTTATGCTCCACAAATAAGTGAAACCATAGGATAATTGACTCTCTCTGCTTGACTTATTTCACTCAGCATAATCTCTTCCAGTCCCATCCATGTTGCTACAAAAGTTGGGTATTCATCCTTTCTGATGGAGGCAAAATACTCCATAGTGCATATGGACCACATCTTCCTTATCCATTCGTCCATTGAAGGGCATCTTGGTTCTTTCCACAGTTTGGCAACTGTGGCCATTGCTGCTGTAAACATTGGGGTACAGATGGCCCTTCTTTTCACTACATCTGTATCTTTGGGGTAAATACCCAGTAATGTAATTGCAGGGTCATAGGAAAGCTCTATTTTTAATTTCTTGAGGAATCTCCACAGTGTTCTCCAAAGTGGCTGCACCAACTTGCATTCCCACCAACAGTGTAAGAGGGTTCCCCTTTCTCCACATCCTCTCCAACACTTGTTATTTCCTGTCTTGCTAATTTTGGCCATTCTAACTGGTGTAAGGTGCTCTCTCAATGTGGTTTTAATTTGAATCTCCCTGATGGCTAGTGATGATGAACATTTTTTCATGTGTCTGATAGCCATTTGTATGTCTTCATTGGAGAAGTGTCTGTTCATATCTTCTGCCCATTTTTTGATATGATTATCTGTTTTGTGTGTGTTGAGTTTGAGGAGTTCTTTATAGATCCTGGATATCAACCTTTTGTCTGTACTGTCATTTGCAAATATCTTCTCCCATTCCGTGGGTTGCCTCTTTGTTTTCTTGACTGTTCCCTTTGCTGTGCAGAAGCTTTTGATTTTCATGAAGTCCCAAAAGTTTATTTTGGCTTTTGTTTCCTTTGCCTTTGGAGTCATATCTTGAAAGAAGTTGCTGTGGCTGATATCGAAGAGGTTACTGCCTATGTTCTCCTCTAGGATTCTGATGGATTCCTGTCTCACGTTGAGGTCTTTTATCCATTTTGAGTTTATCTTTGTGTACGGTGTAAGAGAATGGTTGAGTTTCATTCTTCTACATATAGCTTCCAGTTTTCCCAGCACCATTTATTGAAGAGACTGTCTTTTTTCCACTGTATATTTTTTCCTATTTTGTCGAAGATTATTTGACCATAGAGTTGAGGGTCCATATCTGGGCTCTCTACTCTTTTCCACTGGTCTATGTGTCTGTTTTTATGCCAGTACCATGCTGTCTTGGTGATCACAGCTTTGTAGTAAATCTTGAAATCAGGTAACGTGATGCCCCCAGTTTTATTTTTGTTTTTCAACATTTCCTTAGCCATTCGGGGTCTCTTCTGGTTCCATACAAATTTCTCGATTATTTGCTCCAGCTCTTTGAAAAATACTGGTGAAATTTTGATCGGAATGGCATTAAAAGTATAGATTGCTCTAGGCAGTATAAACATTTTAACAATGTTTATTCTTCCGATCCAAGAGCATGGAATGGTCTTCCATCTTTTGTGTCTTCTTCAATTTCTTTCATGAGTGTTCTGTAGTTCCTCAAGTACAGATCCTTTACCTCTTTGGTTAGGTGTATTCCTGGGTATCTTATGGTTCTTGGTGCTATAGTAAATGGAATCGATTCTCTAATTTCCCTTTCTGTATTTTCATTGTTAGTGTATAAGAAAGCCACTGATTTCTGTACATTGACTTTGTATCCTTCCCCTAGCAATTCTTTGAGAAGGTGAGAAGTTTGAGGTCAAACCTCTAGCAGGATTGGTTTCTTTGGAAGACCTTGATCTGTGGCCTATGGACAGCTGTCTTCTCCCCATGTGTTTACGTGGTCTTTCTTCTGTACCTCTCTGTGTCCCAGCCTCCTCTTCTTATAAAGGCACCAGTCATGTTGGATTAGGGCCCACCCTAATGACCTCATTTTAACTGAATTACTTCCCTAAAGACCCTGTCTCTACACAATCTGAGGCACTGGGTATTAGGACTTCAACAAACGAAATTGGGCAGAGGCGAGGAGAGACAGTACATAACAAAAAGTTATTATAACAAAGTTTGTAAGCAGAATAAGGAATGCTGGAAGGTGATTTAATACTTACAAGGATATTCAGAGCAAGGGAGACTAAGATGGTGACACTTGCATAAACCCTGAAGGAGCTTGGGGGAAATCGGCAGTGTGGATATCTATGAGGAATGCAATTCACTACAAGGAGCAGTCATTCCAAGGTAGAAAGGACCAGGAGGATGTCTGAGCGTCAGTGGGGTGGCCAGTGTGGACGCAAGAAAGAAAAGAGATGGGGCGCCTGGGTGGCTCAGTGGGTTAAAGCCTCTGCCTTCTGCTCAGGTCATGATCCCAGGGTCTTGGAATAGAGCCCCGCATTGGGCTCTCTGCTCTGTGGGGAGCCTGCTTCTTTCTCTCTCCCTCTGCCTGCCTGCCTGCTGCTCCCCCTGCTTGAGCTCTTTTTGTGTCAAATAAATAAAATCTTTATTAAAAGAGAACTCTGTTGTAGGTACTACAGACGAAAAGCTGAGATAGTTTTGAAAGTTCATTGTAATAATCCTGGCTAGAAATAAGGATAAGATCATAATAGCAGCAATCAATACATCCTGAAGATAAAGCCAACCTATTCCGAAGGCTGCCAACAAATTGGATGTGTGGCATGAGAAAGGATTCAAAATGGCTCTGAGGTTCATGGCCAGAGCAAGTGGAAGAATGGATTCACCTCTTCCTCACACAGGGAAGACTGTGGATACAGCAGGGATAACGAGGAACAGATACCCTCCACACAAGGTAACTGGAGGGAAGGCTAATGTATGCATAAAGGCATTAATCTATGGGTAGGTGAAGCAGAAGAGTTTGTGAAATCTCTTATTTTTCTTTGTGAAGTAGGTAGATCACCATCACCTGAGAATGGGAATGGGACAGGAGGTGTAGGAGGTTTTAGCATAAAAGGTGTGGAATAAAATGGTGGGAGAATTTGGTGGTATGGTGTACCAGTATAATTCTGAAGTCATGGGTTGCAATAGCTTTCCTAAAATAAGTATGGAGGGTAACTTTGAATGGCATAACTCTTAAGACTCAAATGAATATTAAACCCATAGCCCCATATCCTATATGCTTTCATCTATTTTCCATTGTTCTGAACTAAACGCACAATTTTGGGAGTAGGCAGAAGAGCCCCTGTTCCTCTGGAAATACTTTCAGTTGCTTATGAAGAACTAATGGGTAAGATTAGGGGAAAGAAGTGCTTAAGGCTATTGCCTTAACCTCATGAGCATTCATAATTAAAACCCATCTCCAAGGAAGAAACCACCAACTCTGGAGAGTTATGTCAGTTCTCAATATATGCCTTGCGTCAGAGACAGAATGACTCTCAAGTCAGATTCATGTCCGTGCCCACACCAACCCCTCATGGAACTCCCATTACTGTTGATTACAAAAGACATAAGATGCTTCAGAAAATGCTCCCTGATCCTAATGTGCGTCTGCCATGGGAGTCAGAGACTTCAGGCACATACACATGCGCACATACATGTATGCACAGGCACACACACACACACACACACGTACACACACATCGCATGATGTTGCTGGAACATGGGCAGAAGACCGACTACACCCTGTTCTGAGACCCTGCATGATTCATCCCTGGCCTTCCTCTCCAAGCTCCATTAGACTGTCCTCTCTTATGGACACAATCTTCCACACTGGCCTCCTTGCAGCTGTTCAAGTCTACCACACGCTTTCCAACCTCCCTGCCTTTTCTAAGATTCACTTATTTGAAAACTCTTATTTAACCTGTTCCAAGAACTGTCAAAAGTACATTATACCTATTAACTCACCTAAACCTTCTTAGCCAAAAGACTGATCAGTTATTGCCTCCGAATGTGAACAGAAGTAATAAAGGCCATGATGGGGTGAGGGCATTTAAGATTTTTGTTTCTTTTCAACCTTCTGGAATTCAAGGATTCTGAAACCCTAAGGGATGGTGTAGCCAGAACACAGAAGGAACCTGGATCCCCAAATCAGTACCTGGTGGAAAGCTACCAAGAACGACTGTGTTGGACCACTACATGTGGCAGAAATATTTCTATTTTATTAAGCCCCTGACATTTTAGCATTGATTTATTACAACAACAAGGACTACTTATTATAAAAATCTTCACATGGCTGACTTATGTTGCAAAAGTCACTGCTTAAATATCACCTCCTTACAAAAGCCTCACTAAACACTCCAACTATTTTAGATCTCCAGTCTCACTCTCAGTACCTCTTTATATTATTATTTCAAAACTTGTCATTACCTGGTGGTGTAAGTGTGGATGAGTGTGTCATTTGTGTGTGTGAGTGTTGGGTCTATGTAACTCCTCTTTACCACCACTAGCACAAAAGCTCCACGTTGGTTGGAATTCTGTCCAATGTCCAGACTGTTGAAGCCCCCAGCGCCTAGAAAAGGGCATGGAACACAGGATGTGTTCAATAAATATTTCTTGAAAGAACTACTTATAATTTTCTATCTCTGTATCCCAGATACATTCCCAAAGATGATCATGAGTTGGGTACTCTTCGTAGTAAGGAGTATTCTGTTTATATCATTTGTCAATAACATTTTCATTTTCATGCCTGAAATTGTCCATTTCCTCCTTTTTCCCTTAACCAAGCCCATTCACTCAGCATCTTCATTGTGGAGCTGGAGCTGAAAATTAACTTTCATATCCACTAGCAGTACTCCATTGCTCAGGGGAAATCTGAGAATCACTGAAGTGAAGAGATTTGCTGTATAATATCTACAATTCACTGAGCACTTTACATACATTATTTTATTTAATACATTATGGCCTGCTGTGTATGTAGGATGTAGGTATAATTGTCCCAGCTTCAAATGAGAAAACTGAGATTCAGAGAGCCTAAGTAGACTGAAGTTAACACAGCTATAAAATGGTAGAGTGGGGGTTCAAGCCAAGTCCTGGATCCCAAACCAGTGTTCAAAGTCACCTCATCTTAGAAGTGGCAACCTGTTACTTTTAACTGTATTTTGTTTATTCTAATGAGTCACTTGCTCCCACTCTCAGTCAAGGGGAGGGGATAACATGGGTTGCAAATACTAGGGAGTAGAGATTATTGGGAGCTAAGTTAAAAACTATCCTTCACACATTTTTGAGATGGTCTTTTTTTTTTCCGTTATATTCTATATACTTGTAGGTTTTATATTTAGACCCGTACTCCCTCCATTATTACTGGTATATTCTAAGAGAGATATCAAGGTTCATTAGCCTCACACGGATGTTCAGTTGCCATAGTCCAGTTTGTTAGAAATACCTTTTCCTCATTAAATCGTTCGACAATTTTTTTAAAAATTTGCCATATGCAGGTGCATATACTTCTGGAATATAGTTTCCTATACCAAGTGTGCTTATCTTTACTCTCCTTTTTACCATTTTCACTGTTGTTTGTTCCATCCTGTAGGTAGGATTTGCTATCCGGCAACATTTCCCTTCTGACTAAAGATTTTCCTTCACTGCTTACTGTAGTGCATATCGGCTGACATGGGAGTACACATACTTCTAGGACATCCTGTTTTCATTTCCTTTGGATATGTGGAAGTGGGACGGCTGGAGCATATGATGGTTTTTTTTTTTTTAATTTTTTGAGGAACCTTCATACTACTTTCCACAGTGGCTGTACCAATTTCCCATCCCCCCAGCAGTGCACAAAGTTCCTTTTTTTTTTCCACATCCTCCCCAATGCTTGTCCATTCTTGTCTTTTTGGTGACAGTCACTCTAACAAGTGTGAGGGGAACTCTCATCATGGTTATATGTTGCATTTCCCTCATGATGAGTGATGTAGAGCTCCTTTTCATGTTCCTGTTGGCTACCTATTAAGTCTTCTTCGGGGGAAAGAAAAAAAAAAAGGTCTATTCTGTTCCTCTGCCATTTTTTAAAAATTAGATTGTATGCTTTTATATTTTAGAAATTAAACCTTTATCAGATATGTAATTTGCAAATATTTTCTCTTATTTTATGGCTTTTCTTTTATTCCGATCATTGTTTCTTTTGTAGTACAGAAAGATGTTTTTGTTTTTGTTTTCTTGTTGTTTAGTTTGCTTGTTTTTTAAGTTTGCATAGTCCTCTTTGTTAACTTTAGGAAACCATCTTATAAAGCACAACTGATATATCTTTTGATGTTAAACAGCACACATGTTTTCTGACTACTGATGTAAACTAACATTACTTTCTGCATCCAAGGAGCACTTATTTAACCAATGACTTCAGCTTTTCAGTTTATTATTGAAGAGCTTGTAAAAGACTAAAGTGTGCCAGTATTTTGCTTTCAAATACAATCACTAGGGGTGATATTTCAAGTATCCATTAAATTGGATAGAGAGATATTTAAAATGGATTTAAAGTGGATGTTTTTCTCAGTAGTCTCTGAGTGAAAAGATATAATTCCTTTTATTTTGACCATCAAAACATTCATTTTTAAATTTTGTTTTATGGTTATTCAAGTAAGATAATTTAGATTTTTTAAAAAAACCTTCCCCTCCCCCAATAGTCGTAGATCTACAAAAATTATAGGCAAGTAAAATAGGCTTATCTTATATCTCCACAATGTTTGAAATTAAACCAAAATTTCCCCCAAACAAAAGAAACAATCTTAAAACCCCACAGTCTTCCAATACACACTTTGATGTGAGTCATTAAAAAAAAAATCTTCTAAGGTTTTGAGAAATATCCAAAACTTAAGTTCTGCTTTTGCATTTGAATTGCTGTATGATTTCAGGTTAATTATTTAACCTCATTCACTTTTTACATTGTTGAAATAAAAGCCTCACAAGATGAACTGAAGATAAAGTAATATAATAAAGAAAACCACTAAGTGTCATATAATGGGAGGAACATCATGATCGGTCTTAGCTGGGTTCCCCAGAAGCAGACCCTGCGATAATTATCTTGGCATAACTGATTTTCTAAGGAAATACTCTCCCCACAAAACAGCAAGGAAATGAGAGATTAGGACACGGCAGAAGACGATGTCACCCAATGGAGCAATTTCAGGCAAGAATCCATGGAGGATAGCCCCCAGGGGAAAATGTAGTATAAGTGATTATCAGAATTTTGCACTTGTGACCAAGCTGCTGGGCTCTGAAACTCCTGCACTGCTCACTGGCTAAGAGCCATCACAGGCAGATGGAAACCACCAAGTTCTTCTGAGTAGTGCACTTTCCAGCCAACTGCAGCAATAACCCAAGGGCCACCCTCCAAGGTGAGTCACAGGTGCACTCTGTTAGAAACGAATCACACAGAAGCCAAGACAGAGCACACAGAACACATAAAAAGGATCCAAGCAGATCTTGGCAGTGTCCACTACATCAGATTTTCTTCTTTTTCTTATTAACATCAAATGTCATTTGACAGCATTGCATTGTCAACATCTTCATAGCATCTTTATTTAGCTTTTAAAGTTCTTTCATATTTTTTATGTGTTTTGATAATCAGAATAAAGATTTGGTCTTATTTGTGGAAAATCGGAATATGAGAATCAGAAAGCACACTGCTTACATTAAAGAAAAAAAAAAAAGTTTGGGGATGCCTGGGTGGCTCAGTTTGTTAAGCAACTGCATTGTCTCAGGTCATGATCCTGGAACCCCGAATGGAGTCCCGCATCTGGCTCCCTGCTGAGCAGGGAGTCTGCTTCTCCCTTTGACTCTCCCCCTCTCTCAAGCTCTCTTTCTCTCTCAAAAAGAAAAAGAATAAAGAAAAGTTTGTGTGCGTATCTGGGTGACTCAGTCGGTTAAGTGTCTGCCTTTGGGTCAGGTCATGATCCCAGAGTCCTGGGATGGAACCCTGTGTCAGGCTCCCTGTTCAGCAGGGAGTCTGCTTCTCCCTCTCCTTCTGCTCCTCCCCCTATTCCTGCTCACTTTCTTTCTCTTTCAAATAAATCAATAAAATCTTTAAAAAAAAAAAAAAAAAAGAAGCTTGTGAAGATTCCAAGCAGTCAAGTCTGTTAAGTCAGTCCACAACACACTTTATTTTTCTTAATATAACAGCATGATATATATATGTGCATATATATTATATACATAATACATTTTATCTAATTATGTAGTTAAATTCTGTGTTTATATATTTATAAATATATATGCTTTATATATAAGTATAATAAAAATATAGAATATATGTTATAAAATACATTTTGTATTTTATATTATCTCTATTATATTTTATATTAAACAACTATATTGTAATACATATAAACTAGATAATCCCAGAAATGAAATTAAGTAAAAGATACACAGTCCCTGTTTATATTTCATGTGCTATATTTTTTAAATATGATGATCTATTTACATTTGGATTGACTGTTCTACCACACATAGGTAGAAAATCTAAGTTGACATGTATTTTCTTTGTTTATTTAATAAAAGTTATTGACAGTTTGTGAATTCTATAAATTCCATTTGGGAATACTATTGTTTTCATTAATTCCCCTTCTCAAAAATCAAACCCTAAAAGCCTGCAGAGGAGAAAACCAGATTTCAATTCTTTTTTCGTTAGTCAAATCCCTAATTTATCCTCCTTCCCTATTCTAGGAAGGAAGAGCTGTTAATATGTTTTTTGTCATAATCCAAGAAAGAGATTCAGCCACATATAGTAGTCACTATTTGTCATTCACAAGTGGGTAGTCTTTTTATGTTGCCTTGTGTTCAGCAAAATATGTAAAACGCCACTGAGATTTGTTTTTTTGTTTTGTTTCGTTTTGTTTTTCTTTACCAGTCCTGTACTAACCTCTCAGGGACATGCTCATGTACTCTTTTGTCTTTGTTCCACTGTACCAGCAGTTGACAGATTTTCAGAGGTATATATTTAGATTTTAACTTAAGGAAAGTCCTTCAAGTCAGCTACAATTCAAATCTTAGGCATTTAGTTTCAATTACATGCCACTCCACAGATTGCTATAATCATTTTAGGCACACGCTTGCAAATAATTAAAAGCAGTTATTTCCATATGCCTGTATGTATCTATCTTTTGCATATCTTTGGGGAGTGACCTTTGAACACACAGAGACTAAATAAAATCAAATGCAACTATTTCTCAGTTTCATAACCCTACATCATTCAATAGCAATCCAGATCTCTTCTAAATACCATCAGCTAAAGTAGATTGACCTACTCAAAACCCAAATCTAATAGAGTCCCAATCCCACTGCAATCTCTTACCAATTCATTTGAAAGTATAAAATTTATTAAGATAAGAAAATTATTGAATTATCTATAAAGGAACCCACTCATTAATTCTGATGTCGTTTCACAGGTTTTTTGTTTGTTTTTTTGTTTGTTTATTTTTCTTTTTTTTAACTAACATATCATGTATTATTTGCCCCAGGGGTACAAGTCTGTGAATGATCAGGCTTACACACTTCGCGGCACTCATCATAGCACATACCCTCCCCAATGTCCATAACCCAGCCACCCTATCCCTCCCCCAGCCACCCCCCAGCAGACCCTCAGATTAAGAGTCTCTTATGTTTTGTCTCCCTCCTGATCCCATCTTGTTTCACAGCTTTCAAAAGTAAAACAGCACATTAGGTTATATTTACAGACTCAACAGCCTTCAGATCAGGATACTAAGTCCCTTCCTCAGTTTCTGCCATTCAGTAATGTTACAACTTAAGTCACTATCTATATAACTAGCCTGTAAGATGAGGACAGATAGGATTACTCACAGGGTTGTTGAAAGAAAGAAGGAACCACCAAAGACAAAGCTTCTCTATAGCCTAATGTGCATGGTAACAATGTAATATAGTAAATGAATTTGACAGATAATTAATATAATTAATAGGTCCCATACAGATAGTCCTAGTATTAGCTGGTTATGTTAAAAACTAGAAATGATGCTTTTACTTTTCCCCAACATAAGTTCATTCACCATACTGGGACTAGCAGAATTAGTAAAAATAAGATTTTTTAAAAAAGGAAATTGTCCCCAAGATTTTGACTAGCAAATAATGGGAAAGTCCATGAGGTACATATGTGTATACATATATATACACTCATAAGTGTGTGATGTGTGTGTACGTGTATGTCTGTGTACATCTGTATATGCATACCTATGAGAAAGTTGTCAATTAAGTTTTTCAATTTAATATAATTTCACTTCTCATCCTAAATCTTGCTATTAATTCCATGTTCCTAATGGAATGAGAATAACTGAATTATCTCAAGAAATATTGTATTTTTAAAACAAATGGGAACTGAATCAAGTAGAAAGCTCAAGAGACAATTTGTTCTAGTAAGATTTACCGTCAAGGTCTACACTCACCAAAAAGTCAGGATAACATTTGTGTCATCTTTGGAACTTCTTAGTAACTCATGTGATCAAGGAACTTAAATCTGTAAGCAACTTAATCTGTATCAATCACTTAATGGTCACTTAGTTTAAGTAATAAAATTGATCCAAAACTTCATGGTTTCAAATTGCTATAGTTTGTTTATACAAAACAAAAAGGATAGTTGCAAGTTTATATAAATTAATGTGCTTACTAAACCGAATAATAGTAAAAAGAATATTGAAGCAAGATGCACTGATATTAAAATGAAACCAATATATAACTTACCAGGTCTATGGATCTTGGACAATGTAACTCCACTCCAGCACTCAGTTTCTTCATCTATAAGGTAAGTGGCCTGTTAAATAAAAGTTATTTCTCAATTTAATTATCTATAAAGCAACAATTCTAGACCTGTCTACACCTAAGTAAATTTAATTATTTATGTGATTAAAGAACATAAGAATATTTTCTATTTCTTATGGATACTGGCGGGGGAGGGGTATGTGCTATGGTGAGTGCTGTGAAGTGTATAAGCCTGATGATTCTCAGACCTGTACCCGTGGGGCTAATTATGCATTATATGTTAATTAAAATTTTTTTTTATTAAAAAAAAGAATATTTTCTATTTCTTGTTCTTCTTCACAATCTATCTTAGCATTGCTACGCAGGAGTTAAATCATCCTTTTAAGTACTACATTTAGTTTACATAAAGTCAATCATCATTTTATCAGAGTAAAGCTAATTTGCAATCACTGTCATATACAAGAGAATGGGATTAGAGGCCATGAAAGATGGGTGCTGGGTAGAAGGAAGAATGCCTTGAAGATCATAGTCTTCTCCCCTGGGAAGAGCCTGCTGATTTCAAAAACTCATGTGGTCGCTTGAAGCTTTGATGGAAGTAAATGGTAAGTAAGTAAGTCCTCTTGTCATAAACAACAAAGCACATAAAGTGATAGTTTTCAGATGTTGCTAACAGGTGTATAAGCCTGTGATCCATGAGAAGGTTCCCATGATAGCCCCAGCTTTCGTACTGAACCAAATTTCCAGATTGTGGTGTATGTGTTTAGGATGCAATTACACTATTGCAGACCTGCTGATGTTGGAAGGAAAAGAGCAGGGTGTTAGGTTGCTGACGTGATGAGTATTTATGAGAAAGGATAGCAGAGGGAAAAGAGCAGCAAAGAGAAGATGCTCCAGAAATTTGTACAGGTGACCATGAATTCAAAGCTATGGATACAAAGGATCACACTCCATGAGGCCCATCAGTGAACATATACTGGAAGTTCTGAGGGGACCAGAGGTTCATAAGTCATGCAGTACTTGGAAACAGGCATTTTGATCAGTTAAAATGGAGACACTTCACTGAATATTTTGGGCTTCCAATTAAGACATCAAAAGGCCACATTTGAGAAATGAGAGTAATTTAACTCTGGAGTATGAATTTTTTTAGAACCCAAAAAAACAATGACTATAATCAGGAATCCAAGGATAAAGCTCAGGCAGACACCAGAAAATTGTCTGCCAAAGGAAACTTGATACTCTCTAAAAGAAAAATCATAAAACCTAGGATCTCAAAAATGTAGCATCTATTACGTCCTTCATGCAATAAAAAAAGTAGATATGTAAGGAAGCAGGAAACAGTAACTAAAATGAAGAAAAATATAGTCAGTAAATACAAGTCCAGAGATGATAGAGATGTTGAAATTAGAGACAAGGACTGTATAAAACACCTATTACAAAGATACTTAAGAACTTAAAGGAAAAGATGGACATGATGACTAAAGAAATGAGGACTATCATTAGAAAAAACAAAAGCTTTCAAGAGAAAGAGGTGAGAATTCTGGAATATGAAAGTAGAAGATCTGCTATGAAAATGTCAACATATAGGTCTAACCAAACCAAAAAGGGAAATATCAGTGAAACTATGCAAACATAAGCACAGAGAGAAAAAATGTCTGGAAATAAGAGAGTAAGACTCCAGAGATCCATGGGAAAATATCAAGTAGCCTTAAATAAGTTTAATTATAATACTATAAGAAGTGATTCACATAAAATTATTTGAAGAAACAAGGAATTGAATAGTGCCTACTTGATTAAAAAATAACAATACCTAGAATAAAGAAGTACATTGCTATCAAATAAAATAAACACATGCAATCATATGATAATCAAATTGTTAAAATAATAAAAAGATTATATGAAATAAATTCAGAAAAAAGGATATATTACATTGAAAAAATAATATATCAGAATTCTAATTAAAAGCAATGAAATGCCATACATAATGAACAGTATATTTAAAATGTTGAAAGCAGGGGGCATGGGATAATTGGGTGATGGGCTTTAAGAAGTGCACCTGATGTGATAAGCACTGAGTCTTATATGCAATAATGAATTACTGAATACAACATTTGAAACTAATGATATACTATATGTTGGCTAATTGAATTTAAATTTAAAAACATTGAAAGCATTAAAATATCTTCAAAAATATACCTTGGAACTATTGCCTTCAAAAACTTTTTTGAAAATATCACTTTCTAAAACTGAAAGTGAAATGGAGACATTATCAGACAAACAAAAGCTGAGAGAATATTTTCCCAAAAGAACTCCAGTATTAAAAAAAAAATGTAGGGGCACCTGGGTGGCTCAGTGGGTTAAAGCCTCTGCCTTCGACTCTGGTCATGATCCCAGGGTCCTGGGATCCAGCCCCACGTCAGGCTCTCTGCTCAGCGGGGAGCCTGTTTCCCTTCCTTTCTCTCTCTGCCTGCCTCTCTGCCTACTTATGTTCTCTGTCAAATAAATAAATAAAATCTTAAAAAAAAATGTAGAAGAAATTATTCTCCTTCAGGCTAAAGGAAAAGGACACCAGATGGAAACACAGATTTAAACAACGGAATGAAGAACACCAAGTATAATAAATACTTTGCTAAACATAAAATGATTTTTTCCTTTTTGTTATCTTTAAAAGATAGTTAACTACATAAAGCAAAAACTAGACATAATCTATTATCACATGTAAAAGTAAGTTTATAAAATTAATAGCACAAAGGACACTATGGGAGACAGGGAATATATATATCGTTTTAAGGTCCTAATATATTAATTGGTATAATACTATCTGAAAGTAACTTGTGAGACAGTAAAAATTAACATTTTAAACCCAAAACAACCAATGAAAATAATTAAACAAAGAGTTATATTCAGTTCTTATTTGTTTATTTATAAAAAAGGTTTAAAGAGGTTAGAAAAAAAAAAAAAAAAAAAAAAGTTAAAGAAAATATACAAAAGAAGGCAGGAAAAGAGAGAAAAGGGGAAAAAGGACAGAGAGGACATCCAGAAAAAAAGCAAGATGATAGACATAAACGTAATAATACCTTTAACTGCATTAAACATAAATGGACTAAAACATTAAGTAAAAAGCAGATGATATCAAACATAAGAAATATTCAACCACATGCTTTCTGTGCAGAAATTTAAAAGTAAAACGATATCAAGATATATAATGAAAACCCTAAGTGTTAAGGAAGCTGCAGTGGATGTGTCAATATTAGATAAAAGAGATTGCAGATAAAGCAATATTATCAGAGATGTAGGGCATTTCATAATATTAAAAGTCAATTCATTAAGATAATATAAGAACACTCCTGGCAAAGGATCTTCCAAAAATATCAAACAAAATATGGAAGAACTGAAGAAGAAAATAAATAATTATATTATTAGATTTCAACATTCTTCAGTAGTTGCTAAAATAGTAGGGTCAAAATCAGTAAAATATAGAATGATCAAATAGTACCATAAAACAAATTAATTTACTTGATAACAGAACTTCATAACTGAGTAACATTTTTTCACATACATGAGACATTTAAGTAAGAAGTAAACAGATGATATACTAACTCACTAAACAAGTCTCAATATATTTCAAATTGTTAAAATCATGAAGACTATGTTCTCTGACAATATGGAATTAAACACTAATAAAGAAGATACCTACAAAATCTTCCCCAAAGAGCTCACAATTAGATATATATTTCTGTACAACTCATGATAAAAAAGTACAAGGGGAATGAAAAAAAATCTTTAACTCAAGGGAAATTAAAACATAATGCACAAAAATTCATGGGTTGCAGATAAAGCAAATGCTTAGAAGAACTGTTATAATTTCAAATGCTTATAGTAAAAGAAAACCAAAGATTTAAAATAAGTCATTTAAGTATCTATCATAAGAAACTAGAAGAGAATACACTCAATTTAAAGTGTATGTAATAAATAAAAGTGAATAAAAAGATAAAAGTGAAATTAATAAAACAGAAAAAGGACAAAAGTAGAAAAATAAAATATAAACTGGTTTTTGAAAAGTTAAATATAGAAAAAAACATTAAACTGATCAAGAACAAAATGAAGAAAATACAAATTTCTAATATCCAATATAAAGGAGGGAGTTAACTATAAAGTTCTACAAACTTTCAAAGTAAAATAAAGGGACATGATGAATAACTTAATGCCAAAAAAGTACAATTTATGTGAAATGGATAAACTCCTTAAGAGAACTAGAAACTACCAGAATTAACACACACACGCGCGCACACACACACACACAATCTTATTAGCTACATAACTAACAGAAGAAAATGTTGGATTTAAAATCCTTTCAAAAAGAAAAGTATATGACTCTAATTGTCTCATGGGTATATCCTTTCAAATTTATAAGGTGGAAATCATATCAGTCTTACAGAAACTTAGCAAATGATGGAAGACAGGACCTTTCCCAACCCTTGTATAAGTTCAGCATAACACTTATACCCAAACAACAAGATTATTAAAACGAAAACAGAAACACACACAAAAAAACTATACACCAATGTCTTTCATAAACAGATGCAAAAATACTCAACAAAATATTAACAAAACAAACCCATCAATGTATAAAAAGGATGACATAGTATGACAAAATGTGGTTTACCTAGGAATTCAATGTTTGAAATAACATCTGAAAATCAATCAATATAATCCATAACTTTATAGAATAGAGGGAAAAAAATCAATGATCTTCCCTAAAGATGCAAAAAATTACTCAGTAAGTCAATATTAATAAGAAAAACTCTCAGCAAACAAAGAGTAAGCAAAAAATTAACTTGATAAACAGCATCTACAAAAGTACTATAACTAAGAACGTATCTAAATGGAGAAAAATAAAGATTTTCCTTTAAAACCAAAATAATGCAAGAATTTCCACTATTATTACTTCAATTCAACTTCACAGTAGAGCTTCTAGCCAGGAAAAAAAAAAAAAAGCAAGAAAATGAATAAAAAGGACATGAGTTCTGTTTTGAGTCAAGATGGCATAAAAGAAACTGGATTTACCTGCCCTTCTACTGTGAAACAAGAGCAGCAAACAAACGAACAAAAAAAATATTGTAAACAATGCTTTTGTAGACAGCAGGCAACAAAGGAGAATGATTTCAAAGAGACAGGAAATAAAGTATGTCCTCCCATTTCCCAGCTTACAGACTTGCGTTTCCAAGGCATGACGCAATCAGTAGTAACACAAGTGGAGCCCAATGAACTTTGAGTTTAGTGGATGGAGCTGAAAGTCCAAAGAGAATAAGACACTACAGTTTAAATGATACAGAACCATAGAGGACACAGCCACATTGAGAGTTCTAGAAACTTAAAGAAAGCTGTCCTTGAGTATTTGAAGGAGTGGTTTTTGTTTGTTCATTTGTTTTCTTTCCAAGCTTTTATTTAAATTCCAGTTAGTTAACACGTAGTATTAATTTAGTTTCAGCTGCAGAATTTAGTGATTCAACACTTACATACAACACCTGGTACTCATCACAAGTGTACTCTTTAATCCCCATCGCCTATTTAATCCACCCACTCCCACCTTCCACTCAGTTAACCATCAGCTTGTTTTTTATAGTTAAAACAAATGAGCATGGGAGGGGGGGTTGTTGGGGAAGAGAAGAAAACCAAGAAACACAGTCTTAACCATAGAGAACAAGTAATGGAAGAGTGTTGATGGGAGCATGTATGTGATAAAACTAACTGAAGCCAGGAAAAGAATCATCCAAAAGATTAGAAGAAACTAGTAACTCACGTGGGAATAGGCATATTTGTAGCCAGCTAGACTGGAAAACGTGAAGATCACAGCACTTTGGGGGAAAAAAAAAAGATACTTCAGAGAAGATCTACAGCATAAGAAAAGATGCTTTAGGAGATTATTATTAGGAGATTACATGTTAAAACTTCAAAGTGATATACTTATTAGAATAGTTAAAATTAAAAGACTACTCTTACCGTGCTCGCTTCGGCAGCACATATATTAAAAGACTACTCTTACCAAGTAGAGCAAAGATGTGAGGAAATTGGAATTCTCATCTGTGGTTGAACAGAAGTAAAATGGTGCAACCACTATGGAAAACAGGTTGGTAGTATTTATTTATTTGTTTGTTTTTCCAGGTTGGTAGGTTTTCTTTTTTTTAAATGTTAAATATATGCCTATTATATGATCCAGCCATTCCACTCTTTGATGTTTACCCAGTGAACACAATGCATTTTTTCGAAGATTTGTATAAAACACACTCTTTTAGTTATCATAGTCCTAAGTGAGAAATAACCCAAATGTTCATCAACAGGTGAATGGATAAACAAAATGTGGCTCATCCAAACAAAGTAATATACTCAGCAATAAAAGAAACTAATTTTCAAGAATAAACCTTTGAACACACAATAACATGAAAGTATTTCAAGTGATTACACTGAGTAAATGAAATCAGACAAAAATAATACTTGCTTTATAGTTCCATTCATCTAAGTTCCTAGAAAACGCAAACTAATCTATAATGATAAGGAGCATATCACTGGTTGTTTGTGGATAAGTAAGTTTCAGAAGAGGCAGAAGCTGAGAATACAAAAAGGCATGAGGGAAACTGGGGTTCCCTGTCTTGATGTGGTGACAGTTTCATGGGTAGAACAAACATTTATCAAAACTTAGAACAAGATATAGGAGAAAATCCTTGCAGCTTTGGGATGGGCAAACATTTCTTAAGAACACAAAAAGAACAATAAATAAGATATTAAATTGGACTTCATCTAAAGAAGCTACTAATTTTTTTAAACCTGGTTATGTAGAGAAAATAATATAAATACATGTATCTAACAAAGGATTTTTAACCAGAGAATATTATAAAAATTTTTATGACTCGATAATAAGAGCATAAGAATCTCAGAAGGTGGGCAAATGATATAAATTTACACTTCAAAAAATAAAAGTAACATAATGTATGATAAGAAACTTTTTTCAAACATAATTATAAGGGATATTAATTTTAAATCACAAGAAAGTACCAATATAATCCTGGCATAAACAAAATTTAAAAGTCTGGCAATACAAAGTGTTGATTTAGATATACAGAAACTAGAAATACCATAAAACTGATGAGATTAAAAATGGTATTTTGGAGAACATCTGGTAATTTCTCATAAAGTTAAGCACGCTCTTACCATATGACCCAGCAATTGCATTCCTAAGTATTTAGCCACAACAAATGAAAACATACATCCACACACAAAAAGTGCACAAAGAGTTATAACCTCTTTACTAAAGATAGCCACAAAATTGAAACAACTCAATGTCTATCATCCATGAATATATAGCCACATTATTATATTTATGGCAAATGTATACAGTGGTATACATCTAAACCATAAAACAGATTACTTAAAACTATAATATGAGTGAATGCCACAACTGTATCAGACACATAGAGCATATTCTCTATTATTTCATTTATATGCAGTTATAAATATGTCAAAATTAATTAACTGTAGTGGAAATAATATCACAGTACTTTGAATGAATGGTAGAGTAGATTGGAAAAGAATATGAGGAAACATGTTTGAATGGTAAAGGTATTCAGTTGGTAGGGTAGATTTATGGCTGTATACTTTTTCAAATTCTTCAAAATGTACATTTACATGGATGGTTTTATTGTATGTAAATTATATCTCGTGAATTATTTTAAAAAATGAATTGAAGGTAGAGATGATAATTAAAGGATTGGTATCAAATGACATAATAAGATGACTTAATCTCATCTTGCTATCTTGCCATTTTGTAAAGCCTGTAAAAGTTTCCTCACATTACCATATAAATGTTTACAGGGGTCCCTTCCCATCCACAGAACCCCAACTTCTTACCACCCCTGTTATATTTAATCTTTTCCAGCAGAGTCAATAGCAGAGACATGGAGAGTAATACAACAAACTATATAACACACTGTGTAATTGAAATGGGCCATAATCACTAATATTAAAGACAGTGAATCATTCTAATAGAGCTGTGTTCAGCAAACAATGAAAAATTATGTGCCAGAAAAGCTAATGCTGGTTTTAAAATGAACAGAAATGAAGCGAAATGGAACCTCACTTGTTATTCATGAAGGTCAATTTAACGTGATTATTTTTTTCCCAGCATTGTAGCTTTGTGATTACTGTTGTATACCTGAGTGGTATTTTATAACCTAATAAGAGCATAAAATAACCAGGTGGTGATGATTTTGTTTAGAGCTGAGCCCGAAGATCCCCTTAACCAGTACCAAGTTACACATGCTACTGGCTACAATGCAAACATGTTCCAATGTCCCAAAAGTCAAAGGGAACATAAGGCATTTGACAATTAGATTGTGTTCTAGCAATTCAAAGAGAGACAGACAAGTATGAGTTACTCTTTGGTGAAATATTATTTTTTCAAAACCAACTTTCACTCACTTACCTCCACCTCTTCTATAATATTTACTTTAATGCAAGTTTACTTTGTAGCCTGGAAGGGAGTATTCTGAAATTAGACCCTTATGTGGCATAGGGTAGATGCTGACAATGCAACTTGCTGATGATTTCCAGAAAATCTTTGAAATCCCAAACAGAGAAACCTCTATAAAAGTTAATTAAAATATGCCTAACCAATCCCAACACTAAGGGAAATAATGTTTGGATAACAAACTACAGATAAATGAAAATTTCCCTTAAATTTAGCTTTATCAAGGGTCTCTATAGCTTCTATCAACAAGTTTACTAATTTTTTTTCCTATAAAACTCATCCTATTTTGTGCTTATCTCATTTTTAATTTTACTAAAATCCCAAAGAGACAAATTAGGAAGGTGGCAGAGCCTGGCTGAGTGCCTTCATTAGCTCAACGCTAATAACTTCTTTCAGCACCACGGATAGCGCCTGACATCACAACTCAAGCTTATCCAAAAGCTAATTATTTTCCCTGTTATAAAACAAAGGTTCTATATCAAAGGCCCATAATGCGACACAGTACACCCCTCTAGATGCACTGATTTGCAAAATAAATCAACTGTGTCAGGGAGGAATTTGAGCAGAAATTACAACAAATTGCAATTATACTTGCACTGGTACACTATTCAAATGCATTGTCAGTGATTCATGGCAAGATGGCACCCATGCCATTCTGAGGGTTCAGGGAAAAGGTAGAATTCTCATCTGTCACAGTAATAAAAATGTACTTTCTCCTGTTGTTGCATTTTTTAAAAGATTCTATTATAGCTTAGTTCATAAATATTTAAATGATGTCACTGGAAAAAAGACCCAAGGACCTCTGAAAGAATGAATAAAGAACTCCTTTAATTACACACACACACCGCTCCATCTACACCTATTTGTTTTAGGTCGTAACTCTTTGAAACTATAGGTCTTCTCAAACAACATGTAAAATGTGTATTCCAGCTCACTTGTAAAAAATACAAATAGCTCATTCCCATAGGCCACAAAGCCTATCCTTCAGATTATACCATGTCCTCGGAGGCTTAGGAGAGTTGAAAAACAGACTGATGTGTACTGAACTGAAAATTACACTCAGATGCTAACTAGCACCCCACCGAATTTCTCATGGGTCCATGTCTACAATATTTCAAAAATAAAGTAGACTTGAGGAAGAAAATAATCTTTCCCCTTCCTCCCCTCTCAAGGCAAAAGTTGCTAATGTGGAACAATGCTTGTGTACTTCAGTCCCCTGAGGGTGGGCTCTTTAGAGGTCTGACTTTGACTCTCACTGAAAGGAAGTAGAGAAGAGAAAAAAGATGCCTACATGGTCCCCCAGAAAAATGATGTTTAACCTAGGAAGTTCTGAATCATTACAGGTAATTAAAAATATTCTCCACACCTGACTAAGTGTGTTTTAGTCGTTTAAAAGTGTGGATTTCTCCCTTTTCCTCTTTTATCTTGATCATGTAATCACAGTTGCCTCTTCTTGTATCATTTCTCCCACACCTATTATTTTTACTGTTTGATTTAAAAGGGGAAAACAAAATCAAGCTGATGAACTATCATCTGTAATTTATCCCCTTTCCTTCTTTGAACTTGGCCGATGGAACCTCTTTTCCATATTAATATCAGCTGTTTGTTTTACTCACCACATACTCTCTCCCTTTCATTTCCCTTGGTTTGTTACCTAGGTTTTATCTTGAAATCTTTAGTTATATGCCAGGAAGAAGGCTACCCCTTGAGTTCATTTGTTATTCCAGTCTCATACACCTTATTGAGTTATTTTCCTTGCTGCAATCAGTCTTTAAATACAATCCAGTAAAGATACAGCAATGATTTTTGACAACCTGACCTTTCTCTGCTTTCTTACACTTGTTTAATTAGGTATTACGTGCAGCTGTGACTTGATCTTTACAGTTTTCTTCTTGAAAAAAGAGAGAGATGTTGTTTAAAGAAGGTCAGATTTGGCAGATTTTCTAGTTACTTCAGGAACTGACATTGGAGACCTGGAAGACTGAGGAGCTAGGGAATGCTATACTGGTTTTCTTAAACATAATGAAAAAAAAAATCTTATTTGGGAAGACCACTTGACTATGAGAATACCTTATGAAATTTTTATCTTTTCACTTTTGGGTTGGCAGCTTGAAGTGATTGCAAATCACGGACTCTGGAAGTGATAATTTCTGGTTCATAGTCAATGAACTGGCAGGTCAAAGCTCAGGTTCTAACAGGAAAAAAATATTCCACATCAAGCAGCTCAAAACCAAAAATATGGTAATGCTGAATGAAAATATAGCAGACACGTTCGAAGAGGTTAAGAGAAGTGTGTTCATTTACCTGATTTATTGAAACTAGTAGAAAAAAGGCGATGCAAGGGTGCTCCATCAATGTTAAAAAGAAGTATAAAGAAACACTGAACACCTGACAGATGTACAACTATGACCGATGTACAACTAAGACACTGAGTTCAAGTTCCCAAACTGAAACAAATTCTTTTTGTAATTTTATGTAGGTCATTTCACCATCCTTGATTTTATCTCGTGTGTGTGTGTGTGTGTGTGTATGTGTGTGTCTGCGTATGTATGAATGAATTTTAACTAACAATAACAGAGTCAAAAATCACATTTTAATACTTTATGATATTTAATCCTATTATCAGATATTTGAGCCTCTCATTACCATCTCCATCTCAATGAGGTTCAGTAATTTGTCCAATGGAACATAA
Organism: Lontra canadensis; assembly: GCF_010015895.1. Classification (NCBI taxonomy): domain Eukaryota; kingdom Metazoa; phylum Chordata; class Mammalia; order Carnivora; family Mustelidae; genus Lontra; species Lontra canadensis. Next base: position 5,352,061 of record NW_022631024.1, on the reverse strand, counting down.
TTAGAAAGTGACAAAACTGATTTAGAGCCAGTCCTACTAATCAAAAGTCTTATGTTTCTCTTTTGTTATTATATATGCATTCTGCTCAGAAAGGCATTTTTGTTTATGGAAACTATAGGTTTCCTAGCAACTTCTAAATATCTGTTTATTGCGTCATATCACCCTTGCAACCTGGTATCAGTACCTTTAAATCAGACCCACAATAATATCCCTCCCTCGTTGTGTTGTAACCCATCTTTCTGTCTACATGCCCCCACTGTTTTTGTTTGTAGAATAAGATAGATTCTGAAACCATTAAAAAAAAAAAAAAAGCTCCATTCTACTTTGTGTTTCACAAAGGTATGCTTGCTCACAATAGAATAACTCTATATCATGCCTCAGAAAATACTGACGATCCAGGAGAATCAATCCAATTTGATTTAATTCAATTCAGTAAGTACTTTTATTGCATGCTTATATTGTAATCAATCCAGCGAGAGAGTTTATGAGATACAGAAAAAATGTGATGGTTTTTGCCTTACAAGAATGTAATATTTCACTGTAATAATATGATACTGACATAGGCCACATCTCAATAAAACTATAGGATGGTTACTAATTATGTTCCAAGAGGAGTAATCCTGTTATGCCATTTCAAAGCAGAAAGAATGCAATAGTAGATGAGATGGGCATGGGACAATATACGGAAAAGCTAGAGTTCAACATGTGACCAGAATAATGAATAAAATATGGCTAGATAGAAGTGTGAGAGAAAGTAATTTCTGTAGGTATTAAAGATTCTGAAGTGGGGCTTGACATAGAGTTCACATAGTATAGCAGGTAAACATTCTTCCCCTGGAGAGAAAAGGTGTATTTGGAAAGGCAGGGGGAGAGAAGAGTCAGTAACATTTGTTACCATTCCCAGCAACTCGACCAAAAAATTAATCTGCGAAAATATGAAATGACATGAGCACATGTTTTTTACTATACCTAATTTTTTATTATTACAATAAAATTGCATTTTTTGTAATTACAAACATACACATACCCTTCATTAATGAATTGTTTGAATAAACCACAATATATTTCCAAAAAATGGAATACTATAAAAGTACCCAAAAAGAATAAATAAGATCTCTTTGTAGAGATTATAGAATATCTCCAACATACATTACTAAGTAGAGGGAGAAGTGCAGGGTGCAGATTAGTGTTTTAAGTGTGCTACTTTCTTTATATCTAACATGAACACACACACCTGCATGTGTACCAATCTATCCACATACACGGAGAGAAGGATAAGTCAAATTGAATAAAAATTGTTATCCATCAGGGCAGGGAGGGAAGATAGTGAAGGAGGGATAGGGAAGAAAATAATACTTTTCTAAATATGCATTATTTTATAGTTTTTAATTTGGAACCATGTAAGTATTTTACAAATTAAAAACAAAATTAAGTTTAAAAAGGAAAGAAAAACATGGGGGGTCTGGCTCAGCCCAACAGTTAATCTCAGCATGGGTCATGACCTCAGGGTTATGAGATAGAGCCCTATGTTGGGCTCTGTGCTCAGTGCATAGTCTGCTTGAGTGTCTCTCTTTCCCTCTTCTTCTGCTCCCCCCCCCACTTGTGCATGTGCTCTCTCTCTCTAAAATAAATAAAATTTTAAAAAAAATTAAAGACATATTTGAATAAATGAAACAAACTGCTTATCCTGTTGATTACATTGTATCAGGAAAAGAGAAGTTAACTTCGATAATTTTATAACACAAAATTTTGGTTTATTGTATTCCTAATGGTATATGTTCTAAGGAAAACACTACATAGTAATCTTTAAGCCACTGTCTGTAGTCCTATTAGCAATAATATTGATATCTTTAAAAGTGATCTTATATATACATACACATATACATGGTATATAATGATGCAAATAATGTAAATTTTTGATCAAGAATCAATATTATCAAATAATACATGATTTAAATATAAAATCAAAGAAGTTATTTGTTATGCTCCACAAATAAGTGAAACCATATAATTGACTCTCTCTGCTTGACTTATTTCACTCAGCATAATCTCTTCCAGTCCCATCCATGTTGCTACAAAAGTTGGGTATTCATTCTTTCTGATGGAGGCATAATACTCCATAGTGTATATGGACCACATCTTCCTTATCCATCCGTCTGTTGAAGGGCATTTGCTTCTTTCCACAGTTTGGTGACCATGGCCATTGCTGCTGTAAATATTGGGGTACAGATGGCCCTTCTTTTCACTACATCTGTATCTTTGGGGTAAATACCCAGGTAGTGCAATTGCAGGGTCATAGGTAAGCTCTAGTTTTAATTTCTTGAGGAATCTCCACACTGTTCTCCAAAGTGGCTACACCAACTTGCATTCCCACCAACAGTGTAAGAGGGTTCCCCTTTCTCCACATCTTCTCCAACACACGTTGTTTCCTTTCTTGCTAATTTTGGCCATTCTAACTGGTGTAAGGTGGTATCTCAATGTGGTTTTATTTTATTTTATTTATTTATTTTTTTTATTTATTTGTCAGAGACAGAGGGAGAGAGAGTGAGCGAGCACAGGCAGACAGAGAGGCAGGCAGAGGCAGAGGGAGAAGCAGGCTCCCTGCCGAGCAAGGAGCCTGATGTGGGACTCGATCCCAGGACGCTGGGATCATGACCTGAGCCGAAGGCAGCCGCTTAACCAACTGAGCCACCCAGGCGTCCCTCAATGTGGTTTTAATTTGAATCTCCCTAATGGCTAGTGATGATGAACATTTTTTCATGTATCTGATAGCCATTTGTATGTCTTCATTGGAGAAGTGTCTGTTCATATCTTCTGCCCATTTTTTGATATGATTATCTGTTTTGTGTGTATTGAGTTTGAGAAGTTCTTTATAGATCCTGGATAGAGGAGAAGGGAGTTGAGGGAAATTGGAAGGGGAGGTGAACCATGAGAGACTATGGACTCTGAAAAACAACCTGAGGGTTTTTCAGGGGGGTGGGAGATTGGGGGAGCCAGGTGGTGGGTATTAAGGAGGGCACGTATTGCATGGAGCACTGGTTGTGGTGCAAAAACAATGAATACTGTTACCCTGAAAAGAAATATATATAAAATCAAAGAAGTTGTGTAAAAACCCTCAATTTTAAGCTTGAATTGGAAATAATATATGAATATGTGATACTTTTTACTTAAAATATTCTCAGTTCTGTCTACTTAAAAGTCTATGAGCCATGACAACACAGCCGAGAGAGAACTGAGATAGATATAGTAGAATCACCATAAGGAAAGAAGTCATTCGAATTTGGAAGGTGTGACATTCGACCAAATAAATCAAAAGACGATTTTTAAATGGACACCTCAATTAGAGAATAAAAGATTTAGAAGACCTAACATGCAATATGTAGACCTTATTTTTATGTTGAGTCAAATATACCTACAGTTAGAACATCTGAACGTGCATTGGGTGCGTTGGTTAATATTTGATGATACTAAGAAAATACTAATCTTTGTTATTTAGAAAAAAAAAAGCAGAGTATTTATGAAAGAAATGACTTGATGTCCAAGATTTGGCTTAAACTAATCTAAAAAAAATTCATATTTAGAGGACACAAGATTGGCAAACCAGTAATAATTACTGAAGGTGAATTATGTATATTAAGGTTCATTACACTGCCCTCTATACTTTCATGTACATTTGAAAATTTCCTCAACAAAAATAGAAAAACAAAACAAAAAACAAAAAAAAAGGAAAATGTACTTAACTCCTACCCTGACTACAACCAATCAGATGACAATATGGGGGAACTTTCTATGAAAAGTAGGAGTGTCCCTCCAAATAATTTCTTGCACACTCACTTGTCATCATCAAGCATTAAACGATTCAGTAAGTGTATTTATTAAAAACTAAATTCTTATTCCCACATTTAACAATTTTGCTAACATTTATTAAGGGTTTACAGTATAAAATGTGAATGATAAATTGTTGAATAAGACAAAAATTTTTCTTTGCCTTCATAGAGCTTGTATCTGGTGAGGAAAAAAGAAGAAACAAGTAAAATACGAAATGACTATGGATTTGGATAACTAATGTGAAAAAAATCAGGCAAGATGCAGAGATAAGCAGTACTGAAAAAAAAAGATAGAATTTTAGGGTTGTGAAGAAGGAGCTTCCATACAAGTGGAAGTGATATTGAAGTTCTGACCTAAAGAATCTTAAGGAAGGGGGTGGTGTGATCAAAGGACAACAAATGTTGTGGTGGGCAAAAATCTAAGATGGTCTAAGCATCTCATATATGTTATGTATGTACACAGACTTTCTCCTAGTCATTCAATGCAGTCCAATCTAAGTACTGCTGTGAAGGGTTCTACTTTGCATATATAATAAAGTTTTCAAATCAGTTGGCTTTAAGATAGGAAAATTATCCAGATGAGCCTGGCTTAATCATACGAGTCATTTTAAAGAAAAACATTTTCTCTGGCTTTTGGCAGAAGAGGAGTTAGTAATTTTGGTGCACTGTTTTTGGCTTAGAGATGGAGGTAACCATGTGGCAAAGAATACAGGTGGCATCTAAAAGTTGAGAGCAATATTTGATTGAAAACCAGCAAGTAAACACATACTTCACTCCTACAACCACAAGGAACAGAATTCTGTCAGCAATGAGAATGAGGCTAGAAAAGGATTAGTTTTGTCTTTGTTTGTTAGTTTGTTTTTTTATCCCCAGAGATCCCAGAATAGAACTTAGTCTGAGTGACACTTTGTAACCTTGTGATACCCTGAACAGAGAATCCAGCCACCATGTGCCAGACTTCTGACATACAGAACAGTGTGTCCTTTATACAACAGGTGAAGGGATGCTCTGTGTGAGGTATTTTAGTGTGGTAAATGGAATGTTCGTACTTTCAGGGAAAAAAAAATAGTTTTTTATAGACATGAATGATCCATTTGCTAAAGGAGATACCTAAGAAAGAATACTTTAGATTCCATTTCAGGGACACAAGTAAACTGGAGCTCATGTATTGAGGAAGTGAGAGTTGGATGGCATGGTTAATGTGTATGTAGATTTAAAAGGGCTCAGAGATTGGTTAAATGCATGGAAAGAATGAATAAAAAGCCAAGAGTGTAGCACCTTGAGCTAGTTGATAAGAATGTTTGTAATGTTGAAGACGGCCAATTAGAAGGAGGCCAGTGATTTCAGTCATGTGCAAACATAACTTATGGTGGACAGCAGACAGTGGGTGGAAATGTTGGGGGTAAGCTGAAGAGAAATTCTGTAGTAAAATTGTAGAATAAAAATATTTTTTAAAAAATTGTAGTCATTTAGGGGTGCCTGGGTGGCTCAGTGGGTTAAAGCCTCTGCCGTCAGCTCAGGTCATGATCCCAGAGTCCTAGGATCGAGCCCCATATCGGGCTCTCTGCTCAGCAGGGAGCCTTCTTCCTCCTCTCTCTCTCTCTCTCTCTCTCTCTCTCTGTCTGCCTGCCTCTCTGCCTAATTGTGATCTCTGTCATATAAATAAATAAATAAAATCTTTAAAAAAATTATAGTCATTTAAATAAAATTAACAGGTACGTAAATGGTTGTATATATGTGCGAGTAGAGGCAAAAATGAGAACTATAGGGAATGAAACTAGAGAGTGATTGTAGTCATGTAGCTGGACCTGACTCACCCAGGATTGCCTGAATGTTTTTGTGTATTCCTTCCTAACTCTATATTCATAGACTTATCACATTGGTAGCTTAAACTAGGCAATATTGGGAGTACTTTTTAAAAAATTGTTAAAGATATATTTTATTTATTTTAGAGAGAGATAGAAAGTGGGAGTGGCAGTGGGATAGGGAGAGGGCATCTCAAGCAGACTCTGTGCTCAGCACAGAGCCTGACTCAGAACTCGATTTCACAATCCTGAGATCTCTACCTGAACCAAAGCTAGGAGCTGGACACTTAAATGACAGCACTACCCAGGCACCCCTGGGAGTATTTAAACCATGGACATCAGCATCCTATAAATCAGGTCCTCCCCTGCTGGCCCCAACCCAGAGAGCCAGATGTTAAATGGTTATTGGTACACTACTGAATATAAATGACAGGAACTTTAAGAGACAGTGCCAGAGTAGTTTCACAAAAAAAAAAAAAAAAAAAAAGGAGAGAAAGCGAGTGAGCTAAGGTAGTTGAATTTCACAAAAGAAACCATCATGAAAAATGTAACTGTCTACTGGGTAACTTGTTCAGGATGCCCAGTAAGAATGAATGATTCTAGGGACTATGACTTTGTCATTAATATAAGAGAGTATTTTCAATAAAGTAGTGGCCAAATGGCAAGGAATTAAGCAAAAATTATATGCTGAGAAAATAGATCCTAAGTAGAAAGCTATTATTTCACTCAAATGACATGGTTTAGTAAATTGTTTGCTGAGATAACATTCAGAGGATCTGGGTCCCTCATGCTGACACTATTACTTATCTCTCTGGGCCTCAGTTTCTCATTTGTAAAATCAGGGGTTTGGGTGAAGTTTTCTGTAAGGCCTATTCCAGCTGTATTAGTTGAGAATTGATGTTTTAAGACTCCCAAAGAATCAGTTAAAACAGAATAAATAAAACTCCAGCAACCTCACAGACACCCTGGCCTCCTTTGACCACACTTCTATAATTGCATCCTTTCTCCCATGAACTCCATATCTAGAGCCATCTCTTCTAGGAATTACACACATGCATCATTTCACATTTGGTACAGGTATTATTTAAGAGAGGAATGAGACAGACAGTCAACTGAGGCTGATTAATGTGCTGTCTCAGGAGTGGGGGGAAGGGAAGAGAGAATTGTATTAAGCAAAGCTACTCCTCCCGCTTCACCCCTTCAGCTTAATTATTCAGTCAGTGCTGTCAAGACAAATGAAGGGACTCCTTGCAGTTGGAAAAAAAATGAAATTTTTCATGTTAAATTTTTAAATATCTTTAAAATTATTTTTATCAAATATTCATCCAGATAAAGCTTAGTTCTTTTTTCCTTCTGGGAGCTTTAAGGGTCGCTGGTGACTTTGGAATATTCTTGTGAACTTACTGAATGGCCAGATTTTCTCTGAATTCTTGACATTCAACGGCTTGCTTTGCCCTAGCTTTGAAGCCCAAGAGTTGCCTCAGAGTTCTGATCCCTGTGACTGAAACTGCAGAATGGATAGGGAACCAACTAAAGTTGGCATTCACTGAGGAAGAAAATAAGCTGCAAGAAAATTGGAGTCCTCATGGTGGAGCGGAACACTTAATAGCTGTTTCTAAAGCAGATGGTGGAGGACGATTTTGGAGCCCTGGACAAGAAGGAGTCTCTGACTCCTGCATCTGATAATGTCAATGAGTGGGCAGGAAATACACGGGAGCATAAGATTAGCAGACCAGAGAGTAAGGATGAGAGCAACAGAAGAGAGTGGGAAAGTGAAGATAATAAGGTTCATTCTAGAAATATCGGCTGAGTCCTTACATTAGCAGGAGCATCCCTATGATGATACCTAAAAAGAACTTGTTTATGTTGACAGAGAGCTCAACAAGATAATTTTTTAAAATATTTTATGTATTTATTTGACAGAGAGACAGAGAGAGAGAGAGAGCACAAGCTGGGAGAGCAACAGGCAGAGAGAGAGAGAGAGAAGCAGACTCCCTACTGAGCAAGGAGTCCGATTTGGGACTTGATTCCAGGACCTGAGATCATGACCTGAGCTGAAGGCAGATGCTTACCGACTGAGCTACCCAGGTGCCCTCAAGAAGGTCATCTTGACAAAGAGCCTACTTTCAGGAGTGGCCAGATTTATAGACAATAGGAATCCAAGAGTAGACTAAATTGCTCAAGGACTTACAGATTGAGCAAAGAAGGGGAATAAGAAAATGTCCAAGGGTAACATCGTTACTCAATGGGAAAGAGTAAGTTGAAGAGTCAATAAAGGCATTTGGTTAAGTTTAGTGATCATATAAGCTAGAGGGCACCAGATTAATATGGCATTAAGAAGAGAAAGCTGAGGCATGGTGACAGTGTCAAGTGTCACTGAAGAGTCAAGCAAATTGTTCAGTGGGTTTGAATTAGAAAATGCTGTTGAACTTAGCAAGATAATTTTTAGTTGAATCTGGGTTCAGAGGAAGGAGATGGCATTTCAAGTCACGAAAGGAATTTCTTTCCTAAAAATGATAATATAGACGCATGAAATGCCTTGTTTCATAAGTGTAACTCCTCCTCACTGGAGATGGTCATACAAGGAACAACCTTCTTTGGGGAAAGCAATCTGGACCAAATGACATCTAAGAACCTTTAAAACTACTGGCCTATGTTTATTTGAAATTAGCCACAATCAATAACTCCCTTGATTGGTCAATATAAATAATTTCAATTAACATGTGTTTATCTATACTTCCAACAAAAGTTTTTCAAGCACCCAGTACCTGTGGCCACTATTTTACATTTTGGGGACATAGCAATGGCACAAGAGATGCTTCCTTGTTCTTAACTTATATTCTAGAAAACATAGGAAAATATATAAACATAATATAATGTTAGAATACTGCATATAGGGTAGCTTGAACAATAGAAATTTATTTTCTCACAGTTCTGAAGGCTTGAAGTCCAAGATAAAGGTGCTAACAGGGTTTATTCCCAATGAGACCTAACTCCTTAGCTTGCAGATGGTGTCTTCAAGCTATGTTCTCACATAGTCTTTTCTCTGGGCATGAGAAAAGATTGCAGGTGCCTCTTCCTCTCATTTTAAGGACACTAATCCTATTGGATAAGAAACCCATCCTTATGACCTCATTTAACCTTAACTGCTTCCTTAAAGGTCTGGTTTTCAAATACAGTCATTTGGGGATTATGGCTTCGACCTGTGAATTTTGGGAGCATACAATTCAGTCCATAACAGATAGTGATAATTACTGTAAAAATTAGAGTAAAGGAATGGAGAATGATAGAGGGGTACTGTTTGGATAAGGTACACCTACACACACACACACACACACACACACACACACCCCTCCAAGGTGATGACTTAGAGTAGAAACCGGAATGAGGTGAGCAAATGATGGGAAGGAGAAACACATTCCAATCACATCAGACAAAAAATGTTATGGTTCTGAAGAAGTTGCATAAAGCAAGCTTGATTTGTTAAAAGAACACCAAGAAAGCCAAGATGGCTACCACAAGGCAAGTTTTATGAGAGAAATCTAAGTTATAGGAGTTTAATACTCATATAATCAATACATATCTATGGAGTTTCCTGAAGTATCTACATTCTACGTCTCATATTAGGCACTGAGAATATAAATTGTCAAAAGATTTCTCAAGAGAGATTTAATGTGACAAATGCAATGATATAGACAGGTAGTCTGTAGGTCTAAACAGACTCTCACAGGGATTTTCATATTTCATAGTTTCCTATGTTCTGGCAGGATGGCTGATCTACATAGAGTTAATCTGCAATGAGATGGAGTTGTATCTCTTCCCTACCACTATGTAGCCGTGTAAGTTGAGCAAGTTACTCCATGTTTCTAAACTGCCAATTCATTTGTAAATTAGTATGGTGAGGTTCCATTGCAATAAACTAATTTGCATATTGTATATGTTGATTAAAGCAAACTACCCAGCAAAGTGTTGTCGCTGAGCATGCATTCAGTAAGCTAGAGTTCTTTTGCTCAAGATATGCCATACACATTTGGAGGTACCTCATTCTAAAATACATTGGATCAGAAAAGTAGCTACAAGGAAGAACACTTCAGATCAGCATGGAGGAGGCAGTATCAACAATACAGATAAATAAATAAGAAGTTTCTACAGAGAAAGGAGGCTCTGCAGCACATCTCAGATCATCTTGCAAAACCCCTACTTCATCATTCAATAAAATCAGTGCTAAGCCTTAACAGCATATTGACACACATAAACATAAGCTCATTAATTTTTCTATTGTTGATGATCACAGATCCCCTTCATAGCCAGATCTTTCCTAATAGCTGGGGCCAGAGAAAAATCTGAAGTAAGACAAGTTTAAGTCAATAAGCATTTCATAGAACATTCAAATTGTGTATGTATGAAAGGGAGGAATTGCTTTAGGAGATAAAAGTGCCAGGGTGGCTTAGTCAGTTAAGCAACAAACTTTTGGTTTCAGCTTGGTTCATGATCTCAGGGTTATGAGATTGAGCCCTGTGTGAGGCTCCATGCTCAGCGGGAGTCTGCTTGAGATTCTCTCTCTCTCTCTCCCTCCCCCTTTGCTCTTCCCCCTGTTTATGTGATTGCTCTCTCTCTCTAAAATAAATAAATAAATCTTAAAAAAAAAAGAGAGAGAGAGAGAGAGCTAAAATATTTGAGATCAGTATTTCAATTTGAGCCTCAATAGCAATGAACAATGGCCAGTCATCACTTTCCCAGGACGGGTGATAGAAAAGTTGCTGACCTAAGTAACTTCGGAAATAAGTGTTTTCTGTAAGACTACAGGAGCAATGAGTGTACCCAGCACTGGACTCTAGTTGATAAAGTTGCTTCCCACAGGTAAATAGGTTAAAATATTGAAAGACACTATACATAGATACTGGAATTGAGTAATTATGTTTATGGATGATAAATCCATATCAAGTGACCCATTGTGAGAGTAGAAGGTTAGTGATAAGCAAGGGAAGAAGGCTAGAATGATTTGTGAAATAATGGAATGGAATTGGAGACAGCAATATGAACTATTTTTAGCTTAACATAATTAAGATACAAATTACATACAGAAATATTTATGAGTACATTTATCTATATAGGTTAGCATATACACATGTTCCCTTGCTCTGACAGCTATGGGGCCCAGAAGCAATGACATCCCAGTAGAACAAGCATACTTATCACCCAGATCTTGGTTCCTAATCTCATTTTGTAATAAAAGAAACCAGGAATCCTTGGAGAAATGGCTGGTTCTAGGACAAAAGCAGGAAATACAGAAGCTGAGCCAAAACATTTCAGTGAAAAGGAGCATATCTAGTGGGGCAGAAAATACACAAGATGAGCTTGTAGCATATTCAATTGCTAGAAAGTAAGAAAGTGCTAAAAAAACAAAACAAAACAGAAAAACCAAAAACCAAAAAAACACACACCTCAAAACACAACACCCAACACACGACGATGGGATTCTATCAAGGGGATCCAGGACTCAATACAAGGAGTTCCAATGATCAAAGTGGGAACATTTGATTAGAACTAAATAGTATTAGGTTTTAATCCAAAGTACAACATAAATATGCATGAGGTCATACTGATATAAATAACTGAATAAATATTTGAATAACTGAATGAATATATGGGGGATACTAAAACTCATACAGAAAAACCCATACAGAAAAATCACAAATAGTTTATATAATAAGTTGCCTTTAATATAATGGAATGTAACTCCTTACCCTGGTGGGAAAAAAGTAACTTTGCATTAGTGAAAACTGACAAACATTACCTTAGCTAAGTTATCTGGGTGATAAGACACACTGATAGTAAGTACCCTTGATAGGATATGATGCGAATGACACGTTACTGCTGTGATCTTCCTCCAAAAACACACTGCCCCTGTCTAAGCTGGAGAAAATGTATTAGATAAATCCCAATGGAGACACGTTCTATAAGATACCTGGTGAAGTTCATCAAAAACTGTCAAGTTTATAAAATAATAAGGAAAATCTGAGTGTTAAAGCTAAGAGAAGCCTAAGAAAGTAGGACTACTAAATGTAATAGGATATTCTGGATGGAATTCTGGAACAGGAAAAAAAAAGGGACATAACAGAAATACAGAGGAAATCTGAATAATGCATAGACTCTAATTCTTAATAACATAGCAATAATATTTGTACATTGTGACAAATGCTCCATACTAGTCCAAGATATTAATAGGCATGCAGTATACAAGAGCTCTCTGTCCTACCTTAACAACAATTCTATATATCTAAACTTAAGAGTTTATTTAAAAAAAATGTTAATGGGCACCTGGGTGGCTCAGTCAGTTAAGTGCCTGCCTTTGGCTCAAGTCATGATCCAGGATCCTGGAATTGAGTACCGCATCAGGCTCCCTTCTCTGTGGGAAGTATGCTTCTCCCTCTGCTCCTCCCCCTGCTGCTGCATGCTCTCTCTCTCTTTCTCTCAAAAATAAATAAATAAGTAAAAAAAAAAAATCTTTTTTTAAAAGTTAAAAAATGATTTTTTTTTTCTAAAAACAAGCTATTAGAATATCTAATCAGAGTTTACATAAATATTGGTTCAGGATCTCTAAATATATTTTCTATGGTACAGTAGTCTTGGAACATGCCCTAGGAAAATAACAAATTGTTTCTCTGGTCAAATAATCTTTTTTTTTTTTTTTTTTAATTTGACAGAGAGAAATCACAAGTAGGCAGAGAGGCAGGCAGAGAGAGAGGAGGAAGCAGGCTCCCTGCGGAGCAGAGAGCCCAATGCAGGGCTCGATCCCAGGACCCTGGGATCATGACCTGAGCCGAAGGCAGAGGCTTTAACCCACTGAGCCACCCAGGCGCCCCTCTTTGGTCAAATAATCTTGAGACAAGTTGCATACAGCAAGAGCCTTTGGAGATTCACAAAGCACATTAGAATACTAAAAAAAAAAAAAAAAAAAAAAAAAAAAAAAAAAAAAAAAAAAAAAAATCTAAGAATGCTTTTACAAACACATCATTTAATGATGTTTACCACAGCATTTCCCAAGCATAGTGTAACTTTAATTTTTTGGCCATATCTTCTAACATCTGTGAAAATACCATTCCCTAGAACATACTTAGAAGAATTTGTTGTACTCGCATGCACATTACCAAAATCAATAATGAGACATCTATGGAGGAAATACATGATATTCTTGAGTTTGAAGCTATGTAGAATGAGATGTGATGGAGAAAATTTTTGAGTGGCTAATCTACCAGAGGAAAGGCTCTGGTAAAACACACTACTGACCATTAGAACTCTGAAGAAATGTCATGCTGAAGATCATCTGAGAGGCTGAAGATAAACCTAATCCAAATGGTGAGAAATTGCACCTATGTGGAAAAGTGACTTTAATATGAAGAAAACTCTTCTGGGAATTAGAACTGAGTAAGCATGTGTCTGGAAGGCATGGAGTTCATGGTCACTACAGGTGGTCAAGCTGCAAGATGAGGTAAGAAGGGACAATGTAAAAACGTGAACGAGGTTGGAGATGATCTTCAAGATCTCTCCCTATTTTATGTGGCCAGCACTATGCTAAGTTTTCATTTGGCTTCTATGGTTCCTTCTTCTGATTACGGTCTATGGGAAAGAAGAGAATGAGTGCTAGGAAAGTTGTCCCTACTAAGACCACACCAGGGACTGGGAGAACTTCCAGAAAAAGGATTCTAATACCTGCAGTCAGGAGGCTGTAGATGCCAAGCACTGGTCACATTTAGATATAGATCCTTTAATTCTCATAATTTTATGAAGTAGATTCAATTATGACTACCCTATTTTGCACATGAAGACATTGTGTGAGCTTAAACAACTTGCCCTAGATGACTTAGCTACTTAGTATCAGATAATCTGTCCATAGATTTTGAACCCTTCACCACTATGCACTGTCGTCCAAATTCAGACTTGAAGGATGATAATCAAAAGAGGCACACATGTGTGTGAGAGCATGCACGTGCATGTTGGAAGCAGAGAAAGGGAGGGGAGCAGGAGGGAGGAGAAAACAAAGATTTGAAAGGCAGAGAGAATAACATGTTGAATCCCTGAGGAATAGGAGTAACCAGGCAACATTTGATAAATTTAAAATACTTTTGAGTTATTTCCCAGGCTAAAATTACTGACATTAGCAAAGAAAAAAAAATATGCAGGTTTCTTCTCCCTTTTATTTATCGTATCCTCACCCAAACATCTACCTCCCCTCCACGTACACATACGTACATAAATATAGACACATATACTGCAGGAGATTTAACTTGCAAAACTAAAATGTGTTACCGACTTCCTTTTAGAGCACATCTCCACAGAGATAAGGTCAGTTCCTCCTCCCTGGTGCGTACCTAGGAAAACCAATTTAACAAAGTAAAAATTTTTTAAAAAGGTAAAGACTCCATAGACTAGCTTGAGGGCCAGCCTGGTGGTGGTGGTGGCGGTGGTGACGTACGTGGAAGAGCCTACTGAGGAAACCACATATATAGAAATGACTGAGCTACTCCAGCACTCAAGTGTTACTTGACTTACTCTAGCTACTCAAAACTTCAGGCCTGAGCAACTGGGGGGAGAGGAGTGGGAAGGCCTGGTGAAGAGACAGAAAATCACATTTTGAATCATTTTGAATGAAATTTCAGAATCTTTGGTCTGCTTCCCCGGGGCTAGTCACTGCCCGTGACCCCAGATTCAAGCAGACTTTATTCTCCTTCTAGGCAGCATAAGGAGTAGTGTTTTGTTTTGGTTTTTTTTTTACTTTATTTTATTTTACTTATTTTATTCTTTTACTTTATTATGAAAAATGTCAAAATACATACAAAAGTGGAGAGAAACCCATTCACATCAGTGCTCTAGCTTCTACAATTTTTAACCCATGCCCAATCCTATTTTACAATATACCTAACTCCAATTCTCCACTTCGATTCTTTTAAAGTAAATCCCTGGTATGTTTTTTATAAATATTTTAATAGGTATCTTTAATTAAATAAGGGCTTTTTAAAACAAAGTACTACTTTGCACCTAGAATAAATTAACATAAAATCTTTAATAACATCAGATAAGTCAATGTCTTAAGTCTCCTGATTGCTTCATCTTGTTTTGTAACTTGTTTAAATTAGGATCAGGATAAGGTCCATATGTTACACTTGGTGGATGGGTCTATTATTAAATCTCTTTTAGTTTATAGGATGCTCCTCCATATTTTTTCCACACAATGTATTTATTCTTAAAAAAAGATAAGTTGTTATATAGCAATTCCCATAATCTGAATACTTACTATATTCTGTGATATTTCACATTTTTTCTAGGTTTTTTGTTTACTGCATAAATGAGTAGTTTGATATAGACTGATCACATTCAAGTTTGATATGTTGGCAGGTATAGAAAGTGGCATTTTGATAGAAAAAATAATGTGAAAAATATCATTGTAGATGAAAGAAAAATATCTTCATCAAAGCCAGCTGTTTTCATTTTTCCTAGCTTGTGCTCCTGAGAACTTCATTAAGCTATCCCACATTTCCATTATCACAGAAAAAAAAAATGGGAATACTAATGTAAATTACTGATTCACGATTAATAATGCAATGTTTCTTATTTTGGTGGTACATCAAGTCATCTGATTTTTGGAAGTTCAAATGCCTGAGCTCTATATTAAACAACCCCAATCAGAATTTCTGGCATGGAACCCACATGTCCACATTTTTAAAAATCCTCATGTACTGCTAATATACTACTTCAGTTGAGATCTATATACTAGACAGTAAACCCCCCAAGGCAGGGACTATATTTTGTTCACCAGGTATTTGCTTAAAACCAGCACTCAATAAGTATTTTTGAGTGACAGTATGACACTGAATGGATGGATGCATAGCTGGTAAGAAGGATAAATGAAATAATTATGGTAGACGAAATGATCGTGAGTTAGTAATAGAGAAGAGAGTGATGTTAACTTTAGAACAAAGTCTTATAGCTTTTTATGTAAGAAATCATTAACATATTTGTGCTGTGGGCCAACAGGGCAAGTACTCTAAGGTTATTTAAGGAACACTGGATATCAGTTCAAAGTATCAAACAGAAAGGTTTTCAATAAAATGAGACTCAAGAGTTGGCAGGAGCAATGCCAGAATGTCCGAGAAGATATCTTGGAATGAATGGATTGGCTGAACATAATCAAGACTACTTTTTCATTAGCAAAACCATCTCTATGAATAATAATCATTATAGAGCTAAGCAAATTCCAGTTTTCTGGATTTGGTGAAGTCAGGACTTCAGCACAAGTGAAAAATGCCCACCCCCCATAGACACACAAAGAAAAACTATGAAATTTTAAAATGTAGGTTGAGGAAAAAACATTTAAAATTTTCCTTATCTTGCCCTGTGCATGAATAGCACCACATTGTCTACAAGTCATCATGGCAATTGGCTAGTCCTAAAATAATCACCTCTGGTAACCATAAGGGCTATTACTCTAAAAGAATCAACTTGAAAAGCCAAGAATCGGTGAACCGAAGAGAGTGGGTATGTGTTTAGGGTTCTAACAGCTGT
This sequence comes from Lontra canadensis, assembly GCF_010015895.1. Lineage (NCBI taxonomy): Eukaryota > Metazoa > Chordata > Mammalia > Carnivora > Mustelidae > Lontra > Lontra canadensis. The sequence goes on along the minus strand of NW_022631024.1, from coordinate 5,335,866 downwards.
TCAATCGTTGTACAATTCTACTGTGTGTACCACTATTTGTCTTAAGATCCCCCTCCCTGTGTTCCCACATTGCAAATGTTAGCCTATGCTATTGCTTTTATTTGATTTGATTTTGACATTTAATTGGTGAAGATTGCAAGTATCGATCTTTCTACCACTCATACTACCTGTTCTGTTTCCCTAAGTGGGTTTTTGTGACAGTCAAAGGGAAAACAATATGTGAAGACAAGTTATAGTTCATTAAAAATGCACACATAGGAAGGATGAGGAATATAACCATTGATCCTCCTCCTCCTCATGACAGTAACATTTTAATTGGGGAATGGTAATGAGGGTAAGAGCAACTGTTTTTGTTGGAAGGACCAAGGAGAGTTATGCCCCCATCAGAGGGTTCTCTCTCATAGATATAGAAAGGAACCAAGCTAATTATCTTAGAAATAACACAAGAAAAACACTTGAATGGTCATTAGGGTAGACAGACGGGCAATGCAATTACCCAGGTGGGGAATACGTAGCAATGGAAGTGCCATCTTCCCTAGTCTGAAGGTCTTCGTATTGCTTATCCCAACCCTCTTCCTGAGAAACATCCATAAACCAAAAAGCATAGGAATGGTCACCCAACTCCAAAAATGTAGGTTTGCTCAGCAAATCTATTTCCCAAGCTGTACTTGGTAATTAAGGGGGATTCAGGTAAGTCAACAAACCCCTCATTGGAACCTTCCACTGTTTCCTTTTGCTTCAGTACTGAGCTTAATTCTTCTTCCCCTCAGGATTTTTCTATGATACTTAAAAAAAAAAAAGATTTTATTTTTTTATTGAGAGAGAGGGAGTATGAGTGGGGTGGGGGGAGAGGGACAGAAGGAGCAGGAGAAGCAGGCTCTTGGCTGCTCAACAAGGAGCTCAAAGCTAAATCCCAAGACCTGGGGATCATGACCTGACCCAACGGTAGATGCTTAACTGACTGAGCCATACAGGTGCCCCTGTGATTTTTTTTTTTTTTAATAAAGCTTTCCAGTTACCTGACTACTTTATATGCCTCCAATTTCTAAATGTGTCATTGTTGGCAACTCACTTAACTTCTCTAAACATTTGTTTTCTCCCATTTTATGCAGACACGATCTTTATCCTAATTCATAAAGATCATAGTGACTCTAACTAAAAAACTACATTTGAACATGATTTATAAGTTGAACAAGATGATCAAATAATGAGGCATAATTATTGTAATTTAGTGTCTGGCCCAGTTCTTTATTCAAGTTTTAAAATATATCATACATGGCAAAGGCTTTGACAACAATGACTAAAGTCTCCTTTGTCTGGGATTTCTTCTTATAACACCAACTCCACATGGTTGGTAGTGATGACTTGCAGAGCCTGTTGGGAAGAATTCTAAATTCATGTCTAGACTCTGTGGGGAATAATTCTATGATCAATGAGTAGCATCTGCCACAGGCACAGGAGAGAGGATCGGTGTCAAGCAGGGTGTATATTTGCTACCTCTAGAACAGGAGCTCATAATGAGGGACATAAATGAAATTCAGCCCACACTGGTTTTATCAGGTCTGCACCAACTTTAAAAACTGGAAGATTTCACATGGATCTGAATTTTTTTTATATTCTCTTGGAAGACCGGAAGATCCACTAAAACCATGCTTGCACTTTCTGCATGACACCAATGAGCAAGAGAGAAGTGCAGTTTCATTTCTGCTTACACATGAAACACAGACTCCCCATTTTTACCCAGCCTCTACCCTCCCTACTGCCTTGCTCTAGTCTGTTTACCTCATTCACTTTATTTTCTCAAGTTTTACAGGCATTATTATTTCTGATTGCTGCCTTAGAGTTTTTTGTGAAGATTTGCTGCGTGTCAGATTTATCTGCAGAAGTCTGACTATGACAAACACTATTTGAGCTCCATATATTAGGACAGACCAAAAATCTCACATGCCTGAAAGTACTGGGTGGTACAGCCTTGCTCATCTCAAGTCCAGCACTCTGGTCCTGAAAATGTCAATGCTATTATGCATTGATCTAGCCTTTTAGCAAAAGCTTCATTCAATGAATCATGGCCAACATAGTGTAGCCAACTCCAAAGTTGGAAGACAGTCTGCGCCTCTCTCCTCCCTGTCATCTCTCAGCACTGTCAGGACCCAGCAAAAAGCAAAGAAGGAGCAATATAAAATGAAGTGAGTAATTCACCATTTGTTGAGGGAACATAAATTAGCAACTTGTTATGATGTCGCCGTTTTTTTTTTTTTTTAAGCTAAAAATCACCACAAATAAGTTTAATGTGGAGAAATGCATTTGTTTTCCTCTAATAGGACATGCTTATCTACCCCCCTCCAATCCTCCTATATACCTTCTCATATCCCCTCTAATTGAACAAAGTGGACTTAATTTGAATTAAACTGTCAAAAATCATCCACTTAAAGTGATGTATCTACTTCCCCAGTTAAAGTGGATTCATTTCTGTGCAGTATATAAGAAGTGTTGATGGATTGTATTTTGCAAACTAGAAATATTTTGCATGCATCTCTGTATCACGTGATTCAGGTATGGAAAGCAAAGGAGATGGTGGGAGTAGAGCAGGTCAGCAAAGGGATAAGAAACACAAGGAGTGAGTGAGAGGCAAGAGCTGGAGGAAATGGCTATGCTTGCCTTAAAACAAGGAAATAATGATCATCTTTAGATTTCTGGAGGTAGAGTAATTTTTCACATTAAATGTGCAAAGTCGATCTTAAGTTTGATACAGTTCATCCTCAAAACCCCCACACCAGACATTTTATTGATGGCTTCCATTTATTAATACATGACTTTATAGATGTAAACAGCATTTACATTAAAAAAGGAAAAAGCTAGATTTTAAACACTGTGAGCATTGTGAATTTAATATCAAATGATGATTTTTTTAAAAAATAGTATCAAGAAGTCTTTATGGACTTTATAGAAGTCAGCTCCATGTTTGCTCAATAAAGGACTGGAAAAAAATGTATTCAAATACAGTAACTAGTCCTACCTTCAAGGATATTATAATTCAATTAGGGGGCATAAAACAATTACTATTATATTTGAGGCAGAAAATAATTTAGCACTTAAGCCTATGGTTATGGGCTATAAATGACAAAGAAAACAGAGAAAGGAAATCAATGGGAATTTGTGTAAATCAGGAAGGTTTATCAATAAAGGTTCACTTGTAGAATGGAAAATAATGTTTCATGCTTGTTGGGGGAAATTGGAGTACTATTCACTGGTCTGCCTTTGGCAGTTTTGACCAATGCCATAGATATTAAAAGAAAATTAACTAAATAGGAACCAAAACACCTGTTTATAAATCACTGCATGAACATGCAGGTCTCTTTTTGTAAAGCTCTGGCAGATAGGAAAGTATAAGAATATAGCTTAGGTTTGAAGTTAAGACAGACCTCCAACCTCCTTCCTATTTTAAAGCTCTATATTGAAATCTATATATTCAGACATGTCTTCAAAAGGAGAGCAAACTAAGGAAGCTCTGGAGTAGTCACCTAGTTTATTGTCTAGATAGCTGCACAGATGCACATAGGTCTGTCTTGATGATTCATTTAAAGGCAAAAATCAGAAAGAAAAAAAAAAAAAACCACTGCTCAGTTCTGTACACCCAAGATGAGTTTCTCACTACATGAATAAAAAGCAAGAGAAGGTAAGGGAGATCCCATTTATAAACACTAATCTTTATTAGTGTCTCTGCTTACTTGTAAAATGTAGTTCTTTGGTGTCTCCTTTTTCCCACAGGGAGAAGAAAGTAGATGACCAGAAAGTTAAAGGACAGAAAATTCCAACTCTATGACTAAAGCCAAAACATGAGATGTGCAGCAAAAAATATTCCCCACAACTGGAAAATGAGTTGTACCATACAACTATAATGGTTCTAAGGGGATCTAGAAATATTTGACTTACGTCTGTGACCTTCAATGTCCCTTTGTCATCACACAATACTTCCAAGAGTCTCTTTAAACCAAATGTTCTATCTGCTGACCAACAGAAATGGTGTAAACAGGGGTGCCTGGGTGACTCAGTGGGTTAAAGCCTCCACCTTTGGCTCAGGTCATGATCCCAGGGTCCTGGGATCAAGCCCCGCATTGGGCTTTCTGCTCAGCAGAGAGCCTGCTTCCTCTTTTCTCTCTCTCTGCCTGCCTCTCTGCCTACTTGTGATCTCTGTCTGTCAAATAAATAAAAATTTAAAAAAAAAAATGGTGTAAACGAAGTCATAACACATCTTAAAATACAAAGACTTTGAGGGCCATGTACAACACTTAGAATTTAGAGTGAAATGAGGGGGTACCAAGAGACTAAAATGAGCATAGTGTGGAAGAAGAGGCTGGAAAAAACATAGGGATAAGAATGCTGGTGGGAAAGAGGGAGATATAATCATGGTCTTCAAATATCTACAGCATTATCATGGGAAAAATTATGCAAATTCCTTATGATCCAAATAATAAAATTAAATGAAATCAAACTGTATCACAAGGTGGTAAACTCCTAACCACAAAAGTGTGTGAGCACAGACTTTGAGAACTTAACAAGAACATTGTATAGAGTTACTCTTCAAAGGGATAATAGTCCAAAATTTCCTTAAACTATCATCTAATTCTGATATTCTATGATTCTTCAAGTCTCAAGATACTTCACAAACTTTAAAGCCATTCCTAAACGTTAGCTCCAGGAATATTGTCTTCAAATCTTTAACTTCTCCCAGTATTTTCCCTTGAATCCATGAGTTTAGGTTACATATTACTCTTCATTACAAGAGGGATAGGAGTCTACCTTGAGACCATTCTATGTTCAAAAGAGAAGACAGTAAGATTTCCAGTAAAGCAGATCCATCTAATATCTCGGCTTTAAACACTACCTTTATGCTGAACAAGTTCAAATTCATTGTCAATCCAATCTGGCTCTGAATTCTAGATTCATAAGGTGAACTACCAAATAGAAATTTTCTCTTTAAGGTGATAGACATCACAAACAGTATTGCTGAGTAGAAAAAGTTAAAGAAAAGTGACGTGCATATTTCAGCAGCCTCCCTCCCTCCACCAGAAAGAGAGGGAAGAAGAAAGGAGGGAAGGAAGGAGAGTCAAGATAGCAGAGGAGTAGCAAACTGAGATGACATCAGGTCGCAGGAGTTCAGCTAGACAGGTATCAAACCATTCGGAACACCTACAAACTCAACAGGAGATTGAAGAGAAGAGCAACAATTCTAGGAACAGAAAATCTACCACTTTCTGAAAGGTAGAATGAGCAGAGAAGTGAATCCGAAGGGACAGGAAGATAGACCGTGGGGGGAGGGGCTAGCTCCTGGCAAGCAGTGGAGCAACAGAGCACAAAATCAGAACTTTTAGAAGTCTGCTCCACTGAGGGACATAGCTCCAGATGCTAAGTGGGGGTGGAGCCCTCATGGGGACACTGTGGTCTCAGGTCCCACGGGGTCACAGAAGGATCCGGGTATCTGAGTGTCGCAGAGCTAGCAGGTATCAGAGAAGGGAAGCCGGCTATAGAGATGGAGTGAGCAGTGAGCTCTCAGCTTGGGGTTACATTAAACTGTGATGTGCAGCACAGCCGGGCAACTGCTGTTTGAGCAGGGACCCCACAAGTGGAAGATCTGGAGAGACTCACATTCCTCCGCCAGAAGAGCAAAGCAGCAGGAATCTGCTGGGTTTGGAGACTCCAAACCGGGCTCTGTGCCAGAGACAGAAACACTCGGTCACAGGCCAGGTGAGCTCGGAGTGTGGCCAGAGACCAGGGAGACAAGAGTGATTGACCGCTTTTCTCCAAGGGTGCACTAAGGAGTGGGGCCCCAAGCTCTTGGATCCTCTGGGCCAGAGATTGGGAGGCCGCCATTTTCATTCTCCTCTTCCAGAACTCTATGGAAAGCGTTCAGGGAACAAAAGCTCCCGAAAATGAACCCAAGCAGATTACTTAGCCCGGCCCCTGGTAAGGATGTGCAATTCTGCCTCGGACAAAGACATCTGTGAATCACTACAACAGGCGCCTTCCCCAGAAGATCAGCAAGAACATCCAGCAAAGGCCAAGCTCACTGATCAAGGAGAATAGGACAATTCCAGAGGAGGGGAAAGCAAAACATGGAATTCATGGTTTTCCTCCCATGATTCTTTAGTCATGCAAAATTAATTAAATTTTTTTAATTTTATTTTTTTCTTATTCTATTTTTTTAACTTTTCCTCTTTCCTCTTTTAACCTTTTATAACTAGTTTCTCTTTTTTAAAAAAATATATTTATTTGACAGAGATCACAAGTAGGCAGAGAGGCAGGCAGAGAGAGAGAGGAGGAAGCAGGCTCCCCACTGAGCAGAGAGCCCAATGTGGGGCTCGATCCCAGGACCCTGGGATCATGACCAGAGCAGAAGACAGAGGCTTTAACCCACTGAGCCACCCAGGTGCCCTATAACTAGTTTATCTTAACAATACCTTTCTAAAAAAAATCTTTTTAAACCTTCATTATTATAGCTATATTTTATCCTTCATTATATCTAACTTTATTTTTTGTATACTATAGGTTTTTTTTTTTCCTAAAAAATTTTGGGATACAATTTCTTCTAATAAATGAAAACATATCCTAAATCCAGCAGAGGGCTTTGTTCTAGTCTCCAGCCTAAGCAAATTCTCTCCACTTTCTTTTTCTTTTTCCAACCAACTTATCAATTCCTTTCTTAGAATCTTTTTTTTTTTAAATTTTCATCTTTACAGTCATATTCCATCCCTTCATCATGCTTACCCTTATTTTTGTATATGTATAAGTTTTTCTTTCTTTAAAATTTTGGGAGGTAGTTTCTTCTAAGAAACCAAATACATCCGAAATCAAGTGCGTGGCTCTGTTCTCGTCACCAGTTTAATATATATATGCATATATATGTGGGTATATATATATATACATATATATATATTCTTTTTAATTTTTAAAACTTTTAAAAATTTCTTTTTACCCCCTTTCTTCTCCCCCCAATTCGGAGTCTCTTTTGATTTGGTTAGTGTACATTTTTCTGGGGTCTTTGCCACCCTTTTAGTATTTTATTCTTTCGTTCATTTATTCTTATTTGTATAAAATGACAAGATGGAAAAATCACAATAAAAATAACTAGAGGTAGTACTGAAGGCTAGGGACCTAATCAATATGGACATTGGTAATATGTCAGATCTAAAGTTCAGAATAATGATTCTCAAGGTGCTAGATGGGCTTGAAAAAGGCATGGAAGATATTAGAGAAACTCTGGAGAAATAAAAGCCCTTTCTGGAGAAATAAAAGAATGAAAATCTAAGCTAAAATAAAAAAAGCTATTAAAAATAAAAAATGGAGGCTCTTACTGCTAGGATAAATGAGGCAGAAGAGAGAATTAGTGATATAGAAGACCAAATGATGAAGAATAAAGAAGCTGGGCAGAAGAGAGACAAACAACTACTGGACCATGAAGGAAGAATTCAAGAGATAAGTGATACCATAAGACGAAACAATTTTAGAATAATTGGGATTCCAGAAGAAGAAGAAGAGAGAGAGGGGGGCAGAAGGTATATTGGAGAGAATTATTGTAGAGAATTTCCCTAATATGGCAAAGGGAACAAACATCAAAATCCAGGAGGCACAGAGAAACCCCCCTCAAAATCAATAAAAATAGGTCCACACCCCATCATCTAATAGTAAAACTTACAAGTCTTAATGACAAAGAGAAACTCCTGAAAGCAGCTCGGGAGAAGAAGTGTGTAACATACAATGGTAAAAATAATAGATTGGCAGGAAACTGATCCAGAGAGACCTGGCAGGCCAGAAAGAACTGGCATGATATATTCAGAGCACTAAATAAGAAAAACATGCAGCCAAGAATACTATATCCAGCTAGGATAACATTGAAAATAGAAGAAGAGATAAAAAGCTTCCAGGACAAATAAAAACTAAAAGGATTTGTAAACACCAAACCAGCCCTAAAGGAGATATTGAAAGCAAAGAGAGAGCCTGAAAGTAGTAGACTAGAAAGGAACAGAGACAATATACAGTAACAGTCACCTTACAGGAAATACAGTGGCACTAAATTCATATCTTTCAATAGTTACCCTGAATGTATATGGGCTAAATGCCCCAATCAAGAGACAAAGGGTATCAGAGTGGATAAAGAAACAAAACCCATCAATATGCTATCTATAAGAAACTAATTTTAGACCAAAAGGTTTAAAGTGAGGGGGTAGAAAACAATTTACCATGCTAACGGACATCAAAAAAAGTTGGGGTTGCAATCCTTATAACAGATAAATTATATTTTAAGCCAAAGACTATAATAAGAGATGAGGAAAGACACTATATCATACTCAAAGTGTCTTTCCAACAAGAAGTTCTAACAATTTTAAATATCTATGCCCCTAACATGGGAGCAGCCAACTATATAAACCAATTAATAACAAAACCAAAGAAACACATTGACAGTAATACAATAATAGTAGGGGATTTTAACACCCCCCTCACTGAAATGGACAGATCATCCAAGCAGAAGATCAACAAGGAAATAAAGGCTTTAAATGACACACTGGACCAGATGGACATCACAGATAAATTCAGAACATTCCACCCCAAAGCAACAGAATACACATTCGTCTCTAGTGCACATGGAACATTCTCCAGAATAGATCACATCCTGGGTCACAAATCAGGTCTCAACCAGTAGCAAAAGATTAGGATTGTTCCCTGCATATTTCGGACAACAATCCTCTGAAGCTAGAACTCAGTCACAAGAGGAAAGTTGGAAAGAACTCAAATACATGGTGGTTAAAGATCATCCTACTAAAGAATGAATGGGTCAACCAGGAAATTAAAGAAGAATTGAAAAAAAAATTCATGGAAACAAATGATAATGAAAACACAGCTGTTCAAAATCTGTGGGACACAGAAAAGGCTGTCCTGAGAGGAAAGTATATAGTGATACAAACCTTTCTCAAGAAACAAGAAAGATCTCAAGTATACAACCTAATACTACACCTAAAAGAGCTGGAGAAAGAACAGCAAAGAAAGCTTAAACCCAGCAGGAGAAGATAAATAATAAAGATCAGAGCAAAAATCAATGAAATAGAAACAAACAAACAAACAAACAAAAACAGTAGAACAAATCAATGAAATGAGGAGCTGGTTCTTTGAAAGAATTAACAAGATTGCCAAACCCCTGGCCACACTTATCAAAAAGAAAAGAGAAAGGACCCAAATAAATAAAATCATGAATGAAAGAGGAGAGATCACAACCAACACCAAACAAATACAATTATAAGAACATTCTATGAGCAAATATATTCCAGCAAATTTGACTATCTGGAAGAAATGGATGAATTCCTAGAGACGTACAAACTACCACAACTGAACCAGAAAGAAATAGAAAACCTGAACAGACCCATAACCAGTATGGAGATTCAAGCAATCATCAAAAGTCTCCCAACAAACAAGAGCCCAGGGCCAGAGGAATTCCCAGAGGAATTCTACCAAACATTTAAAGAAGAATTAATACCTATTTTACTGAAATTGTTCCAAAAAATAGAAATGGAAGGGAAACTTCCAAACTCATTTTATGAGGCCACATTATCTTGATCCCAAAACCAGACAAGGATCCCATCAAAAAAGAGAATTACAGACCAATATCCTTGATGAACATAGATGCGAAAATTCTCACCAAAATAATAGCCAATAGGATCCAACGGTACATTAAAAGGATTATTCACCACAACCAAGTGGGATTTATTCCAGGGCTGCAAGTTTGGTTCAATATCTGCAAATCAGTCAATGTGATACAATACATTAATAAATGAAAGAACAAGAACCATATGATACTCTCAATAGATGCTGAAAAAGCATTTGAGAAAGTACAGCAACCTTTCTTGATCAAAACTCTTCAAAGTGTAGGTACAGAGTGTACATACCTCAATATCATCAAAGTTATCTATGAAAAACCCACAGCAAATATCATTCTCAATGGGGAAAAACTGAGAACTTTTCCGCTAAGTTCAGGAACACAACAGGGATTTCCATTATCACCACTGCTGTTCAACATAGTACTAGAAGTCCTAGCCTCCAGCAATCAGACAACAAAAACAAATTAAAGGCATCCGAATCAGCAAAGAAGTCAAACTATCACTCTTTGCAGATGATATGATACCATATGTGGAAAAACCAAAAGACTCTACTCCAAATCTGCTAGAACTTGTACAAGAATTCAGTAAAGTGTCAGGATATAAAATCAATACACAGACATCAGTTGCATTTCTATACACCAACAACAAGACAGAAGAAAGATAAATTAAGGAGTCGATCCCATTTACAATTGCACCAAAAACCATAAGATACCTAGGAATAAACCTAACTAAAGAGGCAATGAATCTGTACTCAGAAAACTATAAGTACTCATGAAAGAAACTGAAGAAGACAGAGAAAAATGGTCCATGCTCATGGATTGGAAGAACAGATATTGTGAAATGTCTATGCTACCTAGAGAAATCTACATGTTCAATGCAATCCCTATCAAAATACCAACAATTTTTTTCAAAGAAATGGAACAAAGATTCCTAAAATTTATATGGAACCAGAAAAGACCTCAAATAGCCAGAGGAATGTTGAAAAAAAAAAAAGCCAAAATTGGTGGCATCACAATTCCTGACTTCAAGCTCTATTACAAAGCTGTCATCATCAAGACAGTATGGTACTGGCACAAAAACAGACACACCCATCAATGGAACAGAATAGAGAGCCCAGAAATAGACCTTCAACTCTAAGGTCAACTAATATTTGACAAAGTAGGAAAGAATGACCAAAGGAAAAAAGACAGTCTCTCAACAAATGGTGTTGGGAAAAATTGGACCGCTACATGCAGAAGAACGAAACAGGACCATTTCCTTACACCACACACAAAAATAGACTCAAAATGAATGAAAGACCTCAATGTGAGACAGGAATCCATCAAAATCCTTGAGGAGAACACAGGTAGCAACATCTTTGACCTCAGACGCAGCAACTTCTTCCTAGAAACATCACCAAAGGCAAGGGAAACAAGGGCAAAAATGAACTATTGGGACTTCATCAAGATCAAAAGCTTTTGCACACCAAAGGAAACAGTCAATAAACCCAAAGACAACTGACAGAATGGGAGAAGATATTTGCAAATGACATATCAGATAAAGAGCTAGTATCCAAAATCTATAAAGAACTTATCAAACTCAATACCCAAAGAACAAAGAATCCAATCAAGAAATTGGCAGAGGACATGAACAGACATTTCTGCAAAGAAGATATCCAGACAGTCAACAGACACATGATAAAGTTCTCCACATCACTCGGCATCAAAACCATAATGAGATACAACCTCACACCAGTCAGAATGGGTAAAATTAGTAAGTCAGGAAATGACAGATGCTGGCGAGGATGCAAAGAAAGGGGAACCCTCCTACACTGTTGGTGGGAATGCAAGCTTGTGCAGCCACTCTGGAAAACAGCATGGAGCTTCCTCAAAAAGATGAAAATAGAGCTACTCTACAACCAAGCAACCGTACACTGGGTATTTACCCTAAAGATACAAATGTAGTGATCCGAAGGGGCATGTGCACCCAATTGTTTATAGCAGCAATGTCCACAATAGCCAAACTATGGAAAGAACGTAGATGTCCATCAACAGATGAATGGATAAAGAAGTAGTGGTATATATATATATATATATATATAATGGAATACTATGCAGCCATCAAAAGAAATGAAATCTTGCCATTTGCAATGATGTGGATGGAACTAGAGGGTATTATGCTGAGCGAAAAAAGTCAATCAGAGAAAGACAATTATCATATGATCTCCCTGATATGAGGAATTTGAGAGGCAACGTGGGAGTTTTGGGGGGTACAAAAGGAAAAAATGAAACAAGATGAGATCAGGAGGGAGACAAACCATAAAAGACTCTTAATCTCACAAAAGAAACTGAGGGTTGCTGTGGGCAAGGGGGGTATGGAGAAGGTGGTTAGGTTATGAACATTGGGAGAGTATGTGCTATGGTGAGTGCTGTGAAGTGTATAAGCCTGACGATTCACAGACCTGTACCCATGGGGCAAATAATACAGTATATGTTGGAGGCGGAGGCGGAGGCGGAGGCGGAGGCGGAGAAGAAGAAGAAGAAGAAGAAGAAGAAGAAGAAGAAGAAGAAGAAGAAGAAGAAGAAAAGAAAGAAAGAAAGAAAAAGAAAGAAAGAAAGAAAGGAAGGAAGGAAGGAAGGAAGGAAGGAAGGAAGGAAGGAAGGAAGGAAGACGGGTAGGTAGAAAGGACAAGCACCAATACCTACTTGTTAGTTCAAACACCTAGAAGTCAACCTTAATTCATTCCTTTTCCCATTTTCTACATTCAAAGTTCTTCAGGTTCTTTCAGGTCTACTCCAAAAATGTATTTCAAATGTATCATGTTTTTATTTGCTCGACTCCCCTCCTAGTCAAGGCTGCCATCATAAATCCTCTAGAATACTGCTATCATCTCTGAATGGTCTCCCTGATTCATTCTCCACACCACAGTGAGAAGACAGAAGAGAAGGCAAGAAAGATAAAATGCTTGATGTGTTTACAAAGCAAATAATGCTTTTCAATCATGGAAAATATTGTTATTGTCATTATTTTTTTTAAAGATTTTATTTATTTATTTGACAGAGAGAGACACAGCGAGATAGAGGGAACACAAGCAGAGGGAGTGAGATAGGGAGAAGCAGGCCTCCCGCCGAGCAGGGAGTCCAATGTGGGGTTTGATCCCGAGACCCTGGAATGATGACCTGAGCCAAGGGCAGACACCTAACAACTGAGCCACCCAGGCGCCCCTGTTATTGTCATTATTTATGTACTTTGCAGACCTAGCTACTGTTTAACTTAGCACAAATCATTCAAAACACATTTATGTTCACCCCCCAAAAAAAGGCTTATCTCCAGAATTTAGGATGAGGAGGGGCAGGTTCAAATGTCCCTCTGGTTGATGAAATAAGAACTGGACATCCCTTCATCCCACACAGACTAAATAATCTTTACTGTTTCCACTCCCTGTTCCTTCAGAAACCTAAAGCTTGGACGACTCTAAGACAGGGGAAAAAAAAAAAATCGTTTACTTATTCATTCACTCATGCTACCTACGCTTTTTTGAAATCATTTCAAGTCCTGGGCTAGGAAAGAGTGGTACAGGTATGAACAAGTCACACACAGTCTCTGCCCTCATGCGAATTACAGGCTCCTAGGAAATAAAAACTGTTCAAGTTTTCTCATTTAACTTCTTGGAACTGTGGCAAGAGCCAGGGGAAAGGAAGCTATGCTGAGGTGAGTAGAAGAATGAAATTGTTTTGTTGGTGTTACATACAACATCCTTAGTTACTAGTGAAATCATCTCAATACCCAAGGCTATCACCATTTAAATGAATTTCTCCCTATGCCTTGATTTCTCCCCTACCGCCCCCCACTTAGAAGTAGACTTTATTTAAACAAATGAGCGGTACAATCAAGAAATGGAAATGCAGGAGTGATACTAAATGGAAAGAAAAGTGAGGAAAACATCTTTGAGATTTAATATGTGTCAAGAGCTTTTCTACATATTTTGTTTTTGTTTGGGTTTTTAAATTTGCACCTTCAATATAAAGTAGAATTAGCAATCCTGCATTTTTCCATAGGGAAAGAAAGCATCTCAGAGATGGCAAGAAACTTGCTTGAGGTCTCACAGACACACTGAGTGGCAGGACTGAGATTTATACCCAAGTGCATCTCCTCATGCCCAGACTCATACATCAATTAATTGTACTCCACAACATTTGTAACTTCCATGAATCAGGCCAAGTCCCTGGGTTCTACAAGGAAAAAGGATATGAGGACCTTGGAAGTAAACCAGAGACTGAAAGAGGTCCCTGGGGCTTCCCGACCAAGATCGTTTTCAGGTATGTGCAGTTGGCCTCCCTTGCAAACTTCTGTTCTCAGAGTCCTCTGGGACTTTCCATAATTATGCCCTGCCTCTCTCTAGCTTCCTCCCTTCAATTCCCTGCCCTTTGGCCCCTCTCAAATGGGAATTAATCCAACCACAAACAAGCTGTCACTAAGTGAAGATTTTACTGTGATTACTGCTTGGGAGAAAAATGTAGCCTTTTTTCCCCCTCCTCCAAATGCCTTATTTGCAGACTAGAAATCATGGGGCATGTGTCCAATTGATACATTTCCCTTCAAACAGCAGATCCAACACTGAAGTGGGATGCAAATTTAATTATCCCCATGTACAGAACAGAAACAGAATCTCATTGTTAAATTTGTTCTCCTATGTCGGAAAGATTAAAAATAAAAGATCCTGAAGTGGTTTGTGTGAGTGGAATGTATTTCAGTTGATAAAACCATGAGGCAATGAAATAAGGGCACCAGAGGGCTTCTTGCTACCACATGGAATTATTATTATTTCTCAGTGTTTCTTCTCAGAAATTGTTGTTCTTACCTCCGTACCCCAAAAGAGATTTCAATCCCCTTCTCTGGGGCTTGAATTTCTTCAAATAATCTCCAATTTCTCCAAATAATCCCCATCAAGCACCTTATGCTCCAGCCAAGTCAAACTATTTGCTTTTTTAAGTTAATTTGGGATAAAAATGGAGGCATAATTAATTAACTAGAACACAAACATGAGTCTAGTGATTAAGATCCTGTGTGACTGGCTACTTAAAATCAAACCTTGGCTTTATTGCTTAATAGTTATAGAACCTTGGGCAAGCTTTTTCACCTCTCTATGCTGCTGTCTCTCACTCCACAAAATGGGGGATAATAATGGTATCCATCTCCTAGAGTTTTTGTGAGAAGTAAATGAATCGGTATACGTATCATGCCTAAAATAGTGTCCAGAACTTGGTAAGCACTCAATAAATTGTGGGTTTTCATCAGAACACGTTCTTGCTTCTTTTCCTTTTTCTCTTCAGTATATCCTTCAGGACTCAATGCAAATGTTGCCTTTGCCATAAATCCATTTCTCCAGCCAGTAGTTAGCATTCTTATCTCTAAATTCCCATAAAGAACAGTTTCTGCCTCACTTTTCACAATTTATCATGTTCTTCCTACCCATTGCCTCCAGAGCTAAGAGAAAGGATCGTCTTACTCTTTTATAGGCTAAGGAGAAAGTAAGCACTTGTTGATCAATAAAATTAATAAAAGGACAAGGAATATTTTTAATTAGAACCCTCGAGAGCTTACTATGCACCCAGACCCTGTGCCAAAAATATATTATCTCATTTAATCTTTACAACAGTCTTAGAGGTAGGTTTTATTATTTGCATTTTACAGATAAGGAAATGGAAAGTCAGAGAGGTTTACTTGCCTTGCACAAAAATATAAACCCAGTAAGAGGCACCCCAGCCATTTGAAGCTATTTATCTCTATTTGGCTAACCCTAAAGTTCATATTTGTAACTACTAAGCTGCCCTGCTCTATGGGTCTCCAGGCTTGAGAAAGATCATGCAGGAAGTGGTACTAGAAATCTGAACGTCAAATTCACTGAACTACTTTTTTTTTTAGATTTTATTTATTTATTTGACAGAGAGAGAACACAAGCAGGGGGGAGCAGCAGGCAGATGAGAGAAAGAAGTTGGCTCCTTGAGGAGCAAAGAGCCCTATGTGGGGCTTGATCCCAAGACCATGGGATCATGACCTGAGCCAAAGGCTGATGCTTAACCAACTGAGCCACTGAAGCACCCCTAAATTCACTTAACTTCTTACAGGTGCATTCCTTTCTTGTCAAGAAGAAATGCTATGGGTCAGAAACTTTGTTACTGACTTCCCTTGATGAATCCTAGTTTGAGAAGGAGGGAATACAAGGAGAATAGGAGCATTCTTCTCCCCCATCCCACAAATGACATCTATCTCTGGAGAAAGAAGGTTTCTTGATTGCTCAAGGCCCCCCACTTTCAACCCCTGCTAGTTTCCTAGGCTTCATATGAAGAGCACCATGGCTTTCTTCTATTTAAACCAAAAGACCTTAAAATTCACTGTATGTTCCTTTTTTTTTTTTTTTTGCAGTGGTGGGTGGTACACAGAGAGAGAGTTCTAAGCACACTCCATGCTGGCTGGGCAAGGAGCCCAATTCAGGGCTCAGTCTCACAAATGTGGAATCATGACCTAAGCCAAAATCAGGAGTTGGAGGCCCAACTGAGTAAGCCACCTAGGTACCCAACCCTTCTTTATCTTTTAACTTCTTTGCCCCTGCCCAAGGCTTTTTCTAGTCAACCCTTTCTCTGGAAAGAGATTTCTTGTTCATTCCGATCACTCCCGGGAGCACACTGGTTTGCATTTGTGTGTTTATTTTTCACCATCCCTTCACTACTCTGTACTCTCCCCCAGGGTAGGGGTATGGCCTAATGTATTGACAATTAATTCCCCAAACAGGCCAGTGACCTCACAGGAATTAAGAAAGAGAAGGAGGAGCTGAGGAGAGGAGAGGAGATGGTCTGGGATGCTGAAGGTGATGGGACGGGGAAAGAAAAATAGATCATGGATCCCAGATTCCTGATTCTAGATCCAGAGCATACATTTGCCTCTACAGAACACTTTCAGAAAGTTTTTGTTTAAAAAGAAAATAAAAGAAAAAATATTTTTCAGGTTATCTAAAGTGTTATTGGTGTTTGAAAAAAACTCTCTCCAGATTTTAGGAAGCATTTGACTGTAATTCCCTTTCTTCCTGCCCGTAGCATCCTCCCTCCATTCCCCCAAAAAAACATATAGAAGAGGAAGAGTTTACGGCTGAAATTACCTAGAGAAAAGGACCAGGCTGTTTCTCTAGGAAGAAGATTCTCTCTTCTAATAACGTAGACACAGACTTCATCTCTCTCCTTCCCTTTTTGTAGCTAGTGATTTGCCCTAACACCTTGCTCCAGCCCCAGTGCTTCTTCAACCTTAGTGTATGAGAATCACATACAGAGCTGATAAAAGCACATCCCTGCCATCCAACTTTCAAGTTAGATTTGAATTCAGTAGGTCTGAGGTGGGGCTGTCAACTGCATTTCTAAAAGCTCCCAGGTAGATAATGATGCCCCCCTGTCTTGCAAAGGACCCTTCTAGAAGCACTGGTCTAGTCTAAACAATGGGTCAGTGTCACCTGTTCCTACGTGGGTGTTATTATAATAATGCGAGTGTGCATTGGGGACCAATCTTAATGTTTTTGGTCCATGAGAATTTTATTAATGTTTTGAGCCATTGGAGATTCTAAATGGAGCTATAAATGGGGTTAATGTCACGGTTTCGAGGGGCTGACAGAGGCCTGCATTAAGCACATTTGCTCTCATGAGAGCTCAGCAGAGCATGGTCATTTTGATGGGACTAACCTACACAGTCCCAGCACAAAGTAAGGTTCAAAGCCCACTGGGTTCTGCATCAGCCAGACTTGTGTTTCAATCCCATCCCTGCTCTATCTGAGCCATAGCCTTATATTTTCCATTTTCTCTCATATAAGATGGTTACAAGTAAATCTACCTCATAGGTGCTGTGACACAATATAAGCACTTTGTAAATGTAAAGAACATTAACATCAGCAAAGTCAATAACTAAGAACTACTTTATGAGACATATATTATTCTCCTTTTATTGATGAAGATACTGAAGTTCAGATACTTACTTAAGGTCACAAAGCCAGTGTTAAAATCAGGATTTATGCATGAGTCAGTCAGCCTGATTCTAAATCCCGTGCTCTCAGTCACTAGAGGTTATGGGTAATGGAATCTCTAGTATTCAGCTGATAAGATTTTAGAGCTACCTAAGAATCTAAAGGTAAACAGCTCTGTGTAAGCAGCCCTGTAATTCCTCCAACCAAAACGGAAATCCCACCCTCATGCCTGGGCACAGGCTCGGGCATTCTGAAGCTTTGTGACTCTACTTCCTCACTGTTCTTTCCCGTTCCCCTGCACCAGAACAAAGAAGGCAGCTGAAAATCATGTATCAATTATGGATAATCGTGTCTCCACTTAACACAGGCAAGTGACCCTCATTGTCTCTGTCAAATGAAACCAGCCCTTAGTTCAAGGCGTTTCCTCCAGAAACTACAACTCTGCTTCCTCCCACCCTGAGCTCAGTTAGATTATCATTAATGGTCTTTCCTCTCAGATGGGTCCCAGAGCATTGGACCCTGCCAAGCCATTTTCCACTCAGAATGATTCTTGCTCTGGCCTCTTGCTTGCAATGTGGCCCCTTCTCAATTTGGATGTAGCAGCTGCTTAACAGATGCTCACCCACTCAGATTTGAAATGGAGGTCTTGAAAGATGTGGAGAGACAGGCTAGTGGGCCAAAGAAGAGAATAGGGTATTGCAGATGCATTGTGATGAATTCTAGAAGTAGGGAGCAAAGGTACAACAAATATAAATAAAATAAAATTAATATGCTAAAAAAAAAAGGTCCAGCAAAGAAAAACCATCACAGAGCTCGATAGCTGCCTTTGAGTGAAGATAGAGTGTTATTTTACTGTTTCCAGGAATGTGTACCAGTATTTAAAATAATATTAACTACCTTTTTTCTTTTTTTTAAAAAATGAAACAAATCAAGAAGCATGAAAGACAGAAAACCAGAAGTAAAAGTCTACATGTTCTCACTTCCTTTCTCCATTCCAGAGATTATCATTGTATAGCATCTTGTTTCCTAGAATTTGTATACATGTCAAATGTATACAAATTTATAATGTTCTGAAATTATGACATTACATATATTATGTACATTGTTTTAACTTTTTTTCTTGAAGTATAACACGCATGCAGAAACACATATGCCTTTTAAGTTTGTAACTCCTTAATGTTTTATAAACTCAGTGTGCAGACATAACCAGCTCAACCCAGACCAAGAAGGAGAACAAAAAAGAATCTCAGAAGTTCCCTTCTAGACATGGTTTTTCACTGAATGAAATAACTTAGCGATTTCTCCATTTCAGCATATATAGATCTAGAATTTTCTTTTAATGGTTACAGAGTATTTGGCTGTACAGAACAGCTATCGTTTAATGAAGTAGCTATCGATAAAAACCTAGGCTATTTCCAATTTTGCTTTGTAAATGCTGCCATGGATATTCTTGTAAGTATATCTTTGCACATTTCTGAGAAACATTCTTTAGGATATTCTTGAAAGAGAATTGCAATAACAAAGCGTATCTATATTTTAATTATTGAGAATGTTTTTAAATCACCCTACAAGAAGGTGATACTAATCTACACTCCCACATTGGTAGCAACTTTAGAGAAACATATTCTTTTAGAGAGCCACTTGCTGAATATCTATCATTTAGAATATACTGATAATTTTTTAAAGTAAATATTCCCAGCTGTCTTATTATCTGGAATTAACTTATTTTTATAAACACATGAAAAGTATTTTTTCTTAAATTCAAATGAGGAAGAAGGGGATTGATCGAAAGAGCAAAATAAAGAGACCAACCAGCCTGAGGCTACAAGCTCAGTTGATGTTCTAGAAGAGAACGCTGACCCCTTTCAGGTTAGCACCAAAACTTCCTCACTACACCATTTTGGCAGCTCCAAAGGCCTCTTCTCCACTCTGTTTAGACTAACATACTTGGGGCACAGGAGCAAAGAAGGGAGAATCATCTACAGTAGAGAAGGTCCAGGTAGCTGGCTAACCAGGTAGTGGGGCTTGTTATGCTTTCTGGGCAGATGATGGATAGGCAGTATGGGATCCATTCATTAGGGCTCAGATTCTGTGATAAAGGAAATAGACCCTATTCACTGTCACTGAGAAGCAAACTCCTTTCTTTATCCCTCCATGCATTTCTCATTGCTGACAATCATTGAATAATATCTCTACTTCATATATATGGGAGGAAAATTTTCACAAAAACAGACTCCATGAGGGATGAGATGTCACAAACAGAGCAACAGATAAAGTAGAAACATTCCTGCTATATCCATCTCCCCAGCCTTGCTATTGTTTCTGGTTCTACCTGCGGCATCATATTTCTAAGCAAGCAACTTGAACAATTCTTCTGGGGGTATTTTTTCTCTAACCTGTGCCTTCTGCCTTAGGATTCATGGCAAAAAGAACCCAGTAGGACAGAGATTTTTCAGAGCTGAAAGGGGTCTTAGAGGACATGTGGTGTGAGGATTGCCCAAAATCTCAAAATCATTTGTGGACCAGGTTTAGCGGATGGCTTCTAAAGAGCCAGATTGGGCAGATATGCACTAGAACATTCTTAGTCCGTCCTACATGACAATTCAAAGTTCAGATTTCCCTTGTCCTCTAGACTAGAATCTCCGCATAAATTTATCTTGTTTGCAGCCAAGATCTGAGAACCTAAAGTAATTTCTGGTACAAAGCAGTTATCCTCTAAATGTCTGCTGATTAAACAAATGGGAGCACTGACTCAACTACATCTCTCTGCTAGACCACAACAGAATTCACCCGGTCTCTTAATTCACAAACATTATGAACTACCCAAACCTACTCTATTTTACTGTCCTTCCTCGCCTGTCTGGTATTTGAAGACTCTTATTTTCAGGCAATATTTTAGCTGTCCTTGTGATGCTTCATAAAAGGTTATAAAAAAAAAAGTTATTTAGAAACACTGTAGTCAGGTCAGACTAGACAGTGTAAACAGAGACTTGATAGGACATTCAGAAGGCCGAAAGAGTTGGATTCAGTTGCAGGTGCTGGAGGAGAAAGCAGGCAAGGGTAGATGGAGGGATAAGTGAAGGCTAAGGGTGAGCATGGTCAATACCGGGGTGGTCCCATGGGTGTTATGGGCGGGCGGGACGCAATGTCAGGAGGTGAGTTCGTAGGGGCACCTGGGTGGCTCAGTGGGTTAAGCTGCTGCCTTTGGCTCAGGTCATGATCTCAGGGTACTGGGATCAGCCCCGCATCGAGCTCTCTGCTTGGCAGGGAGCCTGCTTCCCTCTCTCTCTCTGCCTGCCTCTATACCTACTTGTGATTTCTGTCTGTCAAATAAATAAATAAAATCTTAAAAAAAAAAAAAAAAAGGAGGTGAGTTGGTGATAAATGGTTATTTGGCTGAGCAGGCAGGAATGACCAGTCAGAGGTGTAAACTTCAGCAAGGCCATGAGTCAGGAACAGGACTCTGTTTCTGCTAGGTCCAGGAAAAGAAATGGAGAACCTCAGTCTGAGGTGGATGCTTCTGACTTTTTCATGGCTGGAACCCAAACACGGGCAACCGGGACCTGGGGGCTGTAAGCCAGAGGTGCACTGTTGGCCCTTGCTCAAATGAAGGCAGAATCTCAGGTACTAGATGGAACAGGGGTTTGAGGTACCAGACATCTAGATTCCCAGGCCCCCCAGGAAGGCTGTCTTGATAGTAGGTCTGAAGCGTCCCTCACAGGGGCCATTAGGGAGTGACGTAAGAGAGCCTGCGAAGGTCTCACAAAGGCATGCCGTAGCAGGACTCATGAGGAATTTCAGGCTTTGGTCTGCAGTCACTCCTCCAGCCTCACCTCTGCATCTCTCTCACTGTACCTGTCTTAGTCAGCTCAGACTACTATAATAAAAAACAAAGACTGGCCGGCTTAAACAACAAACATTAATTTCCTAGAGTTCTAGAGGCTGGAACTCCAAAATCAATATGCCAGCACCGGATTCGGTTCTGGTGAGACGCTCCTCCTATCTTCTTGCTACATCCTCAAAGGGCAGAGGCTGAGCCCTCTGGTCTCTTCATCTTATTGGAAGGGCCCTAATCCCATCAAGGAGGCTCTACCCTCATGATGTGATCAAATCATAATTAATTCCTAGAGGGCCAACCTCCATATGCCATCACATTGAAGATTAGGGATTCAACATACACATTTTATGGGGACAGAAACCTTCAGTCCAAAATACTACCATAAGAATGAATTAACTTTAGGGGCGCCTGGGTGGCTTAGTTGGTTAATGGACCAGCTTCTGATTTCAGCTTAGGTCATGATCTCAGGGTTATGGGATCGAGCCCCGTGTGGGGCTCTGTGCTCAGTGTGGAGTCCCTTTGTCCCTCTCCCTCTGCTCCTCCCAGCCTCCTGTCACACACACTCGCTCTCTAAAATAAATAAAATCTTTAAAAAAAAAAGAATGGATTAATTTTTTATTTTCTTACATGCACCATAGTCTCTGGACACACAATTTTCTTTGCCCAGAATGCTCTTCCACACCCTGTTTTGTCTGGCTAACTCACTAACACTGTCTGGCTCTGGCTAGAAGAGGCTGCCTCTTAGGAAGTCTTAATTATCTCTACATTTGACTAAGATACTATTCTGTGGTCTCATAAAGCACTATGCTCACTCTCTCATAACACGTATCCCCTGATACAGCAAATTTCTGCTTACTCTCCTCTTTCCCTCCCCACAGTAAGCCAAATGCTTATCAGTGACAGGGAATGTGCCCACCTTTGACATTACTGAACCCTGAGCATAAAGCACATTTTTAGATGAAGTAAATGTTTGCCATTTGTTAAATAGCTAAGCAAATAAATTTCTTAAATGTCAGTTTTGGTTTATTTGTTTTTAATAAAGTGTGTTAAATGCCTCTCAACTACCCTGATATTTCAGTTATAAATTTTATGACTGCCATTTCTCTGTTTATTTTAAACCAGGAATAAGCCAATCTCTCTGGAGATCATGGCTATTTTATATTTTGGACTGATCTTCAATCAGTACATTAATTTTACATTTTAATTAATGACATTTTAAGTAAAAGAACTTCTTGACTAGAAGCGTGATAACCTGATCACTTGAATTCAGGGATTCAATAATCAGTGTAAAATTGTTCTTTCTACTCGGTGTACATCAAGTAGGCTGTATTTGTGAACAATCTCACCAGCAATCCCTGATTTGAGATAATCTTGATCTCAAATGATAGAAGTTCATTTCCCTAACCACCTGCATAGCATGTTCCTCAAGTGAAATCTACCACCAGTGTTGTTTGGAAGGAGTTTTCTGTAGTGACTGTTTTTCCCTCTGGTCCCCTCTCTCTGTGAAGACTGAATTCATGGATTCTGTCTCCTTACTCATTCAGTCTTTCTCTCTTCCGCTGCCTACTCCAAGCTCAGCTCCTCTCCCGCATTATTAACTGGGGCTTGTCCAATTAAAGGGCTCGAGGACCTTCATAGTTCATGGTCGCTCAACAGCAGTAAGATTGGCAGGCCCACAAGGGACCACAGTCCCTGAGACCCTGGCTGCATGAACGAACAGGAAATGATGAACAATAAGGAGGAACTGGGAGAGAAATCAATAGGCTCACATTGGCCCCCCAGGACCACGGGCATCTTTTTGCTGTTGGAGAATCGCTTCTGTGATTGTAGACATCATTGCTGCAGTATTTACTTCTCTCCCTCTTGTCTGTCAGAGAGCTGGCTACAAACAGAACTCTATTTGACTCTGGCATTTAAAGCTCTCTTACTTCTCTGTGGGTCATATTTCTGGTCTTTTCTCTTATTTTTATACTGCAAACCAGAGGCTGCTTTTTCTTTAACTGACTGACAATGGGCCTGAAATATTGTGAGAGAGTTGTAGCATCCACGGGGCGGGGGAGTTAGGTCTTGATGACTTTTGAAGTTTATTCTAATTCTGAGTTTCAGTAATCCCAGGGCTAAATGAATATTTTGTCTGTCTTCCCTAAGACTGAAGGCTTGCTATCATCCTCATAAGTATTTATTTATTCAAAAAATATTTATTGAGCATGTTCTGCCAAGTACTAGGTTATGCATTTGGTTTCATTGATCATGGCCGCCTTTCATGTTAATTTTGGCTACATGCTGCCTGATTTGTTTCATGCACCACAACAGCCACAGTCTCTGAGCTTCCACAGTCTGTCATTTCTATGTCTTCTCAAAATGTGATGCACAACTATCTGATTCAGGGAAGCCAGCAGAGTATCCTAAGTAGTTAAGAACATGGCCTCTGGAATTGGATCCGGCCTTGGCCACCTACCAGCTGTGAGACTTTGAGCAAAGCACTTAACCATTTAGAACAACACCTGGTAGAGTAAGTCTTGAATAAATGTTATCAAAGTCACCCAGAGGTTCTGTGGAAATTAAGATTTGGAGATATTTAACTGGTGGAACGGATGTTTGCATTTGTTGCAAAGGTAAGTCTTATCTATTAAAACTTAATAAACCACTGAATTTGAGACCCTCACCACATAGCCCTTCATTTCCCTCATTCTCCTTCCCCTCACCCCTATCAATAATAGATTTAAATCCCCTCCTTGTTGGGAGTTCACCCAGTTTCCAGTGTGGGCAGGAATCCTGCCACACTGCCAAGCAATTCTGAGACACCAGCTGGATGTCATACAGTTCAACTGAATTCTGACACCATCTACCCAGAGACAGCATCAGAATCCACAGGGTAAACACTCCATCCTACAAGACTTCTCTCCACTCTGGATGCCAATCCTGAATCCAAATTTTTACCTGAACTCTGACAGACTAGCTAGATGTTAGACGTTAGATGTTCTCAGTACTCCCTCTTTGAGTTCGATTAATTTGCTAGAGCACCTCACAAAACTCAGGAAACCTGTTTACTCACCAGATTACTGGTTTCATACAAAGATTATTAAAGGATACAAATCAATAGCCAGATGAAGAAATACATGGTGCGAGGCGTGCAAGGAAGAAGCTTCTGCCCTCATGGACTCTGGGAACTCACCTAGGTGGCTCATGGAAGCATTCTGGCTCACCACCCTAGAAGATCTGTAAACTACCCCCTTCTTGAGGTTTTTATGGAGGCCTCTTTACATAGACAAGATTGACTAAATCACTAGCCAAAGATGAGTGATTTAAACCCCAGCCTCTCTCCAATCCTCAGAAATCAAAGGGCAGGACTGAAAGTTCCACCCTTCCATGAAACTGGTTCCTCAACTAGCCTCCCTCCTTAGGTGCTTTCCAAAAGTCACCTCATTAACATAAACCCAGTTGTGGTGGACAGGGGCTTGTTATGAATGATAAGACACCCATTTCACCTTTATGGCTCTGAAGCGTTTCAGGAACTGAGGACAAGAGACCAACTATAATAACTGATGTTCCCATTGCTCAGAAAATTCCTAGGGTCTTGGGAACCGTGAGCCAGGAACTGTGGGAGGAGATCAAACATAAAAATCAAAGAGCAAACATGTGAAATATATCTTGGTCCAGGAGTGACCAAATACATATTTCTTATAAATCACAAAATTGCACTGTCTTTTCTAAGATGTATCATTCAAGCAACTTACTTGAACTTTCTGAACCTCAGTGTTTCACATAAAAAAGAAAAAAACAATGTTTTCAGTGTCGCTGGAGTTGGTTAAGGAGGCAAATATTAAATAACACAGAATATACAATAAAATTATAGCTAATATTTACCACCATATATCAGGCATTTTCTTGTGTCATTTACCTCTTTTAGTAAGTTAGGTAAGATGCACATTTTACAGATAAAGAAGGTAATGGTCAGAGTGGTTAAGGCATCTGTGAACAATCATGCAGATAATGAGTGGCAGAGCCATGATTTGAAAGCACACTATTTTTAAAATCTCGGCCCCTAATTAGTAGGTTATTTCTACTTTTCCTGAAGGATTTGTTGTTCAGTTTCACCTCTAACTGAAAAACATTCAAATAATGTCCCCTTGAGAAGATTTTCTGAAATCAGGAAGCAGGGAATTTTTCTCCTTATTTATTTTCTTCACAAGTAAGTTTTGTATTTATGATCTATGTTCCTGTAACAGTGCAATTTTGGAAAGAATCCCACACTAAACCCTTAACAAGAAAAGTTGCCAGAGTAGAAAGTACTATGTCTGAATATCCTACTTTGCATCTTCAGTTACAGACTGTACCTGGTGACCATATGTGAATAATGAAGTCGTCCTCCAGGACATATGTTAATCTATCTTCCCCCTCCCCTCAGTATTCTCTCTTTGATTCTACTTAGCTTTATTCAACAGGCATCTATACACTGGGAATAAGCGAACAAGACAGTAAAGGTCCTTGCCATAGTGGGACTTAATTTATGGGTAAATTCAAATAAAAAATAGGAAGAAAAAAACCCACCAACAGAACTGATTTTCATAAATGCTATGAAGGATGGCATAGGATTTAGTGGCATGGAAGCCTAAAAAAAAAAAAAAGAACAAAGCAAAACAAAATTGTACCTGAAAATAAAAGAAGGTAAGATATTCAGAGATTCTGGGTTCAGTTTCAACTGCTAAGCTGTTCGGGTGCTTCTAATAAACACTTAAACAGGGGAATCTTGGTGGCTCGATCAGTTAAGCATGCATCTCTTGATTTCAGCTCAGGTCATAATCTCAGGGTTGTGGGATTGAGCCCAGCATGGCTCAGAGCTCAGTGGGGAGTCTGCATGGGATTCTCTCTCTCTCCCTCTACCCCGCCACCCACTTGCTCACACAAGCACACTCGCGTGCTCTATCTTTCAAATAAATCTTTAAAAAAAGAGAAATCTTTATAATAATAAACACGTATACACATAATGTTGTAAGGTGTCTTGACAGATTCCCCAGTGTGCATCCAAGCCCTTGGGCTAAAGATCATCTCCCCTATATTCATGGCAGAAATTTTGTAAACATGATGTCTTCCAAGACCAATGTTCACACCAGTCAAAATAGGTAAATTTCCTCTGATTTAGACATGTTTGCTATGATATTGATATCCTCCTCATTTTCTTTAAAAAACATCATAAAATCTTCCCACTCACAGTATTCCTTGCAGAAACTCCCCCAGAACAGTCTTTTCCAGGAGCCACCACACTGGTATCCTACTGCAGAACCCAGCCAGCAGGGCCACAACTGACTGATCAAAGTAGGCCACCTGTCCTTCTATAGGCCAGTATACAGACTGGTCAGCAGCCCATGAAATGGTCTGGTATACAGGAGAAGCCAGACAAATTAGCCTTCCACTCTGGGCCTCTGAACTGGCAAATACTTGGAGGACATCGTTGCTATCTGTGAGGAAGCAAAGATGGAAATGCTTATAAAGTCCATGAGGTAGAACACGGTTATGGGATGAGGATGAGGTCCTATGAGTAAGTACATACTATGAGAGGAAAGAGAGAGTAAAGGACAAAGAAACCAGTCTTTAGTAAACTAACAAAAGGAAAGAGAAGTAGAGATCCAGAGAATACCTCAATTTTATTAATTTTGGAAACCTTGAGTAAATATCCACCAGTGCTCTCCGCCAGAGTCTCTACACCACTACACTGGTTTCAGTCTCTGAGAGGCTGAATGAGCAGGTGTCTGGTATGTAATAAAGGAATTCAAGAATCACGTTGAGAGTAGATCAGATAGGCTTTTACGTGTTTCCTAATTATGAGAGTTTATAATCAAGATTCCAAATATCCTACACTTACACAGCTTATAGTCTCTATCAACATGACTTTACTAACCCACTGCCTTCATCAACATGACTTTACTATTCCAAGAAACTGTTGCCTAGGAAGATAAACATCTCAAATAATTTCATTGTTCATTCCAGATTCTTTACAAAAATGATTATTTAAATAAGCATCAAAGGGTTAAACACTTCCGTTGCATTAAATAATATTATGACCCCATAAGATTCTTCCAACCAAAGTGTTCACCAATCCTAGACAATTACATCAGAATCCTTACCCAATCCCAATCACATATTTTCATTAAAAGGCTCCAAAATCTCATAAAAATTCTAAACTGATCCCCCACACTCCAAGACTTTACAAAGAGTCTGCCGAGATAGTACATCCCCTTACTATTCTAAGAAGAAATTCAGCCCTTTTTCTCATCAAATGGTTGTTTTCTCTTTCATTTGATATGGCAATATGTGTGAGACCAGCTTGGGAAAAAACAAACAAAAAATAAAAACATGTAACTTCCAGAATCTAAAAGCCTTTACTTTTGTTCATTTGCACTATACATTGCAAGACTCCTGTCAAGTGACCTGAATTAATCAGGATTTTAATCCCTCCTCCTTCCCACCCCCATTTATTTTCTTTCCATAATTCTTACACCACAGTAAATTTCTCTCCATTTTTTTTTTCTAAGATGGAGGCACTTTTGCCCCCATTTCATTTTCTGTAGACCTCTGAACTGTCCTAGGATGCGTCTATTCTTCATCTCTGTAAATATATCTCTACTTTATTTTTGTTCCAAATTGTAAATATTTGAAATCTGTAACAGCTCAAACCTTTGTTAAAATCCCTTTCAAATGATATTAACATTAGACTGTGATGCCTGGAAAGGAGAATGTGTTTTTTTCCTGTCCGCATGTCTGCATGTCTGTGTGTGCGCCCGCACACAATGTCAGAAGAGAAAAACACACAAAACATGTAAAATGTCTACCAACATCAGCCCTTTTGCCAAATAGCAGCCAAATTAAAAAAGAAAACCAAAGATAAATTCAGGTCCATATTTCAGAAGAAGTGAATGAGGACCTCTTTATTTCCAATGCAATAGAAATGCAAAGAGGAGGAAATCAATGCAAACCAGTATGTCTTGGATCAGCACATTTTAAAACAAAATGTACCTTTGTATCTAAAAATCTGAGAGCCATGAATATTTAACAGAGAGAGAAAAGAATGATTTTGTCAGCGTGTAAAGCAAGTCCCAGGGAAGCTTAAATTCTGCTGCCTTCTATTAGCTTCTCTGCTCAGTAAACAAAATGAGTCATTCAGGGGGAAGGAGAGGAAGGAGGTGAGGGCTGGGGGAGGCCCAGTGAGAGGGGACTTCTGAGTCTTGGGAAGGGGCAGACTCAGGAATAGTAGCAGCGGAGGGCAGAGAATGATGAAGTTTAATGCCAGCCAGTGGTCATGAGCCCTCTGGCTGGGGACAGAGCAGCTGGAGACAGTCCGTGAAGAGAATTTTCAAAACCCTGCTGGTTCTCAAAGCCAAAGGAAGCAGGGAGTGGCTAGTGTAGTAAAGGGGTCTAAGGGATTGATTTGGCTACTCTAGGATGCAAGTCTTGTCCAGTTAATCTCTTCAAGGCTCTCCTTCCTCACATCTTAAAGGGTATTAATACCAGCTACCTGCTTTAGAATATCTTGGGGATAAGGAAGGCACATTAGCCAAAATCCATGCTAAATATTTGATGGCTGCGTCTGAAGCCACACAAGGGAATATTTGAGCAGCTTACCAGCTTCATGGGGGGAAGATCCTTAATGTGGCATAATTCAGGACTTTCATTACAGCCCAACCCCTGTCATCATGACTCAAATAATGCTCCCAGGAGCTCGCCTGATACCCAGAAAACAACATGCTGCAGGCTAATGATGTATTGATTTCTTGGCTATGAAGTCTACCCAAAAGGAAAATGCTGATCAGTGGGCTGGGAGAATGTAAGTGGGTGTGTAGCTGCATTAAGCAATACTAATCAACAAGTTCAGCGGCTTCTTCAGCCTATTTTCTCCCCTGTCATTCTATTGAGCTTCAGACTGGCATTTTATCCCCTTTAACTTTTAACAGGTGAATTCTGCAAGAGGCAGCATAGTGTTTTGTGAAATGAACTTTGGACTAGGAGTCAAAAACAAGGGTTGTCATCTTCACTCAGCAATGAACATCACTCGTGAATTTGAGTACAGCACTTCTGACTCTTCTAGATGGTTTTTCAGGCCATAGGGGGAAAAAAATACCTTCTACAGTTCTTTGAATGATAGACGAGGAGGGAAGAGCCCTTCATTATGGATAACACATATTACTTCCCTATTTATGCTTTTCCTAACCACTCTGAGCTTACAGCCTATATTTCAAAGCCATAAGCTTTGAGTAGAAGCTGTAAGCCTTGCTGGGGCCTGTCACAATTAAGAGGAAGCGTATCAAGTTGTCAAAAACCTCTAAAACTAGTAAGTCTTAGTAAATTGTAAGGTGTTTTTGTTTGTTTGTTTGTTAATGTACAGTAGGTGCACAGCAATCCCATCCTTTCAAGGCCCTGTGTCATTAGCACAGGTTATCAGAAGATGACCCTTGAAAAGATTTCTCATTAAATGTACTAGCCCCGAGGCCACTACTTCATTCAAAGCTGTCTTTGGTGCCTTAATTTTGGGATGAAAATGCAGATATTCAGAGGAAATAAAAAGAAGGCATCTGGATTGTCTACTAGGAGCCTCTTGAGCCCTCAGGCAATCGGTCTAGAAGCAAGTCTTTTATCCAAAGGGACACTTGACATCCATCAATTATCCACCTAAGCTGACTAATTCCTTTTTATGGCTTCTTAGTGATCACACCAGAGCAGAGGTGCCATCTATATGAAGGCTGACTTTGTATCTGCTGAAATATGGGAGCCGCCCAGAAATTACAGAATAATGGATGCTCAGAACCTGTCCTATTAGAGATGGGGACAACTGGCACAGGTACATCTTACTGGGGCTCTATGTGCAAGTAAGATACACTTGACATAAGCATGTGAATAGACTCATCCAGCAAATAGTTTTCTACTCTGGACTCACACTTGTATCTGAACACAGAGGAGTAGGAGTTGAAAATACAGGGTTCCCCCACTTAAGTGCCTTCACATCTGGGTGGGGTTACGGAGACAGGAACAATCCTCAGACCATAGATGGTTAAGAAAATAGCATGTCTACCCCTCTCATTTTATAAGCTGGTAAGGAAAGACATTACAAAGGAGGCAATGTCTGAGCAGGGGAGAATGAGTTAGATTTCTGAGTGTAAACAAATGGAGGGACGGCTATTTCGGGCAGGGAGAATATTATTTGCAATGGCAAGAAGGTCTGCAAAAATAATGTTTTGTTTTGTTTTGTTTTTTAAACAAAAATAATGTGTTTTTTTTTTAAGCAGTTTAGTAGCTTACCAAAGAGGCACTGCTGAGTCACGTGCTAAGACACATGCTAAGCCACGGTATAAGGGAACCATGATCAAATAACTGAGCAGGTGTATGGCCTGATTGGATGCAAATAGGAGAAACCTTATCTGGAGGTTGGGGGGAGGGGAGCCTATATAAGAAACTGTCCAGTTCCTGTTCAAGATGGCGACCTGAGAGGGTCTGGGCTCAGTCCCTCCCACAAACCCAGAACTCACAGCTAAATATGGAATAAGTTCCTCACCTAAAAACTGTCTGAATGATTCTTGTGCATCCTACCCGAAGGCGAGAAGGCCCACGTGACAGCAGGTAAGCCAGGCTGGGACAGGTCCCCCCCCCCCCCCGGAAACTCCACACCACGCGGCCGGGGAGCAACCCACAGTCCAGCGGGAGCTCCAAACCCAGAGCTTCTCCCTCAGAGGTACAGGGACTGAATCCCACACTGGGCATCCCCAACTTTTACCACCGGCACCCGAGAACCACGCCTCTAAATGTCTAAGTTTGAAGATCCCCGGGGCTCCCTTCCCTGAGACCCCAGCTACCAACAGCGCTCTGAGGAAGGGCTCTCTGAGGCCCCCCCGGACTCACCGGCCTAGAGGCCCAGCGCCAGGCGCCCTGGGGGCACCGTGAGGGGGGATGCTCCTTTGCTGGTCTTGGAGCGCCGACCTGAGAGGCAGGCTGTGCTTGGAAGAGTATCTGGAGGCCGCCGGGGAGGGTGTCCTCTTGGGCAAAGACTGGCAGGTGCCATCTTCCTGCTCCCTCGCCAAGCTCCAGCCTGTGGATACCACCTTTTTGTTTTCGAAACTCTAGACTTCCCCCCCCCCGCCCCTTTCTTTCCTTTTCTTTCTTTCTTTCGGTATTTTTTTACCCTTCCTTTCCGCGTGGACGCCATCTCCACGCTCTCCCTCGCCTCGTTCCAGAGCGCAGTTGCCCGCGGGGCGCAGGAAGTGTTACGCTAGGCTGGTGCCGGGTTTTGCAGCTGTTGCCAGGGGGCGCCGTCGGGGCTTCCCCGAGCTTCCCCGCAGGCCTGTAACCAATGGAGAGAGAGCTTCTATAGCGCCCTGCAGGAGGCCAGGAGAGCTCAGTCTCTGGGTGCGTTCTAGTAAACTTACTGTGGCTATAGCCTGAGGGGCAGGCTTCTAATTAAACATGTAAGAGCTGGTTGTAATCCTTTCTGAAGGCCTCTGGAGCACTGTCTGCGTGAGTCCGCTGCGTCTTTGGGGCTGGGGCCTGCAGGTAG
The DNA here is from genome assembly GCF_010015895.1 of Lontra canadensis. Taxonomy (NCBI): domain Eukaryota; kingdom Metazoa; phylum Chordata; class Mammalia; order Carnivora; family Mustelidae; genus Lontra; species Lontra canadensis. The sequence continues at coordinate 5,303,857 of NW_022631024.1, read as the reverse complement.
GACCAGTCAAGGACAGTTGTTGGCCTGCATCTTCCCAGAGGGCGCTGCACAGATGGTGGAGTGAAACACTCCCCCACCCCCACTCCCTAGTCTTTTTGCTCATTCTGCAGTCTAAGGGGTGGGCTTCAGGTTTGGCTCACTCTAGAGGTCTACAGGACATAAGCTAGTGTGGCCCTCTTTGTAGTCTCCCTCTGCCTCCTTGTCATTTGACTGTGTCTCCCAGAATGGAGCTTATATTATACACTCATTTGGAGCCCCTGTTTTTGCAGCTGCTGCCGGGGAACACCTGTAGATCACCTGGCACGGGTAACCAAAGGAGCTTAGGCTTGTGGTCCGGTGGGTCTGGGTATATTTGCATGCCTAAAAGCTACTGCCTGACAGCATCTCCCCTTTGGAACACGGTCAGGTCTTGGCACACCCTCAGCTACTAGGAGCCATTAAAAATAAAACACACTGCTTGGACACTCAAAAGGATTTGAGAGACAACCAGGAGCTAGGGTAGGATGGACTGGTAAGGGCCATCTCCTATAGGTGGTTACTCCTATAAGAGCAGGAGAGGTGGTGCTTTTATCTAATGCATAGAAACCAACACAGATGGGGTGCCTGGGAGGTTCAGTGGGTTAAAGCCTCGGCCTTCAGCTCAGGTCATGATCCCAGGGTCCTGAGATCCAGCCCCACATCAGACTCTCTGCTCAACGGGGAGCCTGCTTCCTTCCCCCCCCCACCCCCCACGCCTGCCTCTCTGCCTACTTGTGATCTCTGTCTGTCAAGTAAATAAATAAAATCTTAAAAACAAAAACACAGAGATTCAAGCAAAATGGAGAAACAGATGAGTATGTTTCAAAGGAAAGAATAAGATAAAACCTCAAAAGAATTCTCAGGTCTTGGGAGTAGGGGTAGGAGACACTATATCGATAGGGATGAGTAAGGATGCCATTTTAACAATGGAAGGTGAAAGGTGACACTGAGTAGAATGATAACACCTGGGATAACAGCTCTTAAGAGGACACGGGTGGTGGGATTAATTCTGTGTGATTGCTGTGTGAAGTGGGCAAGGAAGACCCAAAAGACCTCTTACCTGGATTTAGACTGTTATTCCAACTTCCTCACTTAAAGTAACTTTCCCATTTTCATAAGTAAATTCAGTGCCAGTATATATGTGTTAATTTGGTTGGTACATCACAGAACTATGTGCCTGTCTGTAGTGTTTTCAAGGTAGCAGGAACCGAATAGCAGGGAGTTTTCTCTTTAACTTGAACTTCCCTAGACATTCTCAGGACAGCCTATGTGCTGGTGGGCCAGAATGGTAAAATGCCTGGAGACTTTTGTCTAACCTCTGGTGGACACTGACACCCTGTGTGGTCTGGTCAAATGAACTTATTAAGATGGCAATGCCAATTTTGGTAGCTATGTTTTCAGACTTAACAATATAAATTGGGAAGAGGTCAAAGTGGATGTTTTAATGTCCATTTTCACTGGATAGAGCTCTCTCTGTGTTCCTTTGTGTTTTTTGATTATGTTCTAAAGGGCTGAAGATGTCAGAAAGGCAGTGCAAAGATACATACGCTTACGTAGAGCACAAATGGAAGATCTGGGAGTCAAAATGCATAACGCATGAGACAAAATAATGGCTTCTTTATTCAATAATTATTTAAGCATTTATGATATTTCAAACATTGTAAGAAATGTAGTGTGTATCATCATAGAATTAACAGAGTCTAGAAATAAATTTTAATAATGATGAGTATTATGATTGGGGTTATAAAGTATTATGGGAGTGGATATCAAATGCATTTAGCCAGGAATTAAGTTTCCTGTAAAGCTCAAGATGACATCATTAGGAGGAGTACGTAAGAATTGCATAATAGCTCATTTTGCAACCAGTGTTTAATATTTACGTGTACTTCAGGGACGCCTGGGTGGCTCAGTTGGTTGGACGACTGCCTTCGGCTCAGGTCATGATCCTGGAGTCCCGGGATCGAGTCCTGCATCGGGCTCCCGGCTCCACGGGGAGTCTGCTTCTCTCTCTGACCTTCTCACTCATGCTCTCTCTCACTGTCTCTCTCTCAAATAAATTAAAAAAAAAAAATCTTTAAAAAATATTTACCTGTACTTCAGACGTGGAGCTAGGTTTGTGATGGATTTGAGATTAATCAGATCAGTCATGATAAGATATGGACAAACATAACTTGGGAATTAATGAATCCATGCTAAGCACCTTGCCAGAGGAAGTATAAGATTTGAATAACAAGAAAAATGAGAAGTTGAATCTAGTTGGTAAAGTTATCAAGAGAGGCTTCCAAAAAAAAAAAAAAAAAACTTTAATATCCAGGAAAATATTGATAAAAATAAGAGTTGTAGGCACATAATAATGTAGGAATTAGATTTACTGAGCCTTGCTGTGGGAAGGCTGGCAAATTGGTACCCAAGTCTGTTCATCCAGACTTTCCAAACACATAGTCTCAATTCTGTGCCCACTCAACTGCCTTAAGTCAGGCCCTCCTTATCTGGTTCCTGGATTGCTTCTTAGCAAACCACTCCCCTTATCTTCTCTCTCAGGCACTGTCCTGTCAGTGTGGACTGCTATAACAAAGTACCACAAGCAACAGAAATTTCTTACACTTTTGGAGGCTGGAAGTCCAAGATTAGAGTGCCAACATGGTCAGGTTCTGGTGATAGCCCTCTTCAGAATTGTATACTGCCTACTTCTTTTTGTATCTTCACATGGTAGAAAGCAGAGGAAGCAAACTCTCTAGTGACTCTCACAGGCAATAATCCTATTCATGAGTGTTCTACCTTCATGACCCAGTCTGATCTTAATTGCCTTTCAAAGGGTCGCCTTCCTTAAACCATCACATTGGAGAGTAGGATTTCACCATAGACATTTGGGGTGGGGACACAAACATTCAATCCATAACAGGTCCCTCTTAAGCTTCCCGGACACCAAGAAGTCACCAGGCTCTCCAAGAAATAGGCTTCCATGTTCATTTACTGTTTTGGTCTCTCTTACCCTTCCTTTGACTAAAGCAAGTGTGATAATCTGGTTCCAGTAACCTAATCTGTTGTTTCACCCTTAAGACCATGGTGCAATTATTTAAAACTTTTTCTTCTCTGAATTACAGTTTTATAACTACGTGCATTTTTTCTTTATATGCTGACCTGTCTAGAATTGGTCGCTCACTCTTTGTGGACTAAGAAATTGTGCTCTGTCTTTGTAAGACCTTTGTGATGTAATCTGTGAATCTGTTTCCCCTCCATTCCAGTTTTTGTTAGAGCACTCCCACTGTTTTTGAAATTATCTTTTTATAGACCTCCAAACTGTAAGTTCTTAAAGGAAACATGTCATATTTTATATACTTTTTAAGGAATCTGTTCATTTTATTTAATATCCTAATATTCTCTATATATTTTTGAAAACTTATATGCAGTGTCCCCAATGGTACCCCTGTTGGAATGGATATTCAGCAGGATTATTAAATGACTTCGAAGAGCAAAGTGTTAATGGTGACTTAGAATTAGCTTCATCTCCCCATTCCATTACATATTCTGTTCAATTTTGCACAACTTTCTTGACTTGTTCAAGGCTTGAGTTCATTATTTGTAATATGAGGATAATAATACATAGCTCATTGTAAGGATTAAGTGAAATAATGATTGTGAAGCACTTGGCTCAATTCCTGGCAGATCTTATGCTCTTAATAAATTATTTATATTAAAACTATTACTATTAATTATTATTTTAACCCAAGCAAGTCTCATTCTCCATAAACTTTTTTTTCTCTCATCTTTTAAATAAAACATGGGAATAACATTTCCATCTCCTTTTCCTTATAGGACTTTAATGATTATCCAATTAAACACTCTGTGTTAGAGTACTTTAAAAATGTAACAAACTATATAATTGTTAATGGCAATTATTATACTTCCTAGAACCTTTGGTCACTTAAAAGAGATGAAGGTATAGTTATAATTCTGTGACTAACATGGAAAAATGTTTATAAGAATTCAGAATGTTGTTCTAGTTGATTCTGTGTCACCCAAGGTTAAGAATTGTGGGTAAGATTAATACAGTCAAAAGTTTACTCTTAATCATGGCTCACATTATAAATCAGTTATTGTAACTTTCTCCTATCCAAATAATTACCTATGTAGGTAAAATTATTAGCTGCTGTTCTGCCTCAAAGTACACATTTGTACCATCATAGGTAATCTGGCCTCAAGTGACAGGATGACTAATGGTGTTTCTGTCAAGATTTTGTCAATCAAGATTTAAAAGCAGCTAGTTCTTAATATCTTGCCCAGATCGTTGTAAAATCTTCAATAATACTGAGATAGACAAAGGAGCACTTACCTTTCTTTTACCACTAGTTATTCCAGACTCTCAAACATTTAGCAAAAACACTAAATGTTAAAATATTACACCATAAAATATCTGGGCAAAAGCTCTAGCGCTCACAAGTTACACTTAGTAAAATAATGGATACTTCTTCCATGAAGTCTTTGCTAACCACTGTGGTCTACGTCAGTTCTTCTTGGTTTCTCTCTTAATTGCATGCCCTGCAGTGCAACTGGAACTGCTTCCTGTGTGTGTGCAGCTCGGTGATTTACTAGACAAAACACCTTCAGTACTGCAAGCCCCAGTTTCTTTATCTGTTTCTTCATCGAAAATGAAGATGATAATCTTTCCCTGCTTACCTCCCCACCTCAAAAAAGTTAGTTTAGTTGAATAATGCATTGGATGTGAAAATACTTTGCAAAATGAAAATAATTATTCAGATTTAATTTTTTTTGAGATTTATTTATTTGACAGAGAGATCACAAGTAGGCAGAGAGGCAGGCAGAGAGAGAGGGGGAAGCAGGCTCCCCGCTGAACAGAGAGCCCGACATGAGGCTCAATCCCAGGACCCCGAGATCATGCCTTGAGCCAAAGGCAGAGGCTTAACCCGCTGAGCCACCCAGGCGCCCCATATTATTTAAATGTCAGTATTCCACACTAAAAAAAAAGAAAAAAAAAGCTCTTTTATATACTCTAAAAACTCCTATTTCTTCCCACAGGTTTAATTATCATTTTTAGAGACAATAGTTCCAATATCCATCTCTGTACCTCCTATCTCATCATGATCTGGACACCCACCTATCATGTTGTATGATCTAAAATTTATCAAATTTAACATCTCCCAGCGTGTATACTCATCATTCTCTCTCCACATGCCGTTCTTTGGTCTTTCGTTACCTCAATGTGTGGTACTTCCCACCACCTGCTTGCTACAGCCTGAGCCAGGTGTTCTTGATTTCTCCTTCGTCCTTCCTCCACAGTTCTAGCCATCCACTACATCTGCTCCAACAACCCTCAAATCCGAGTACTGTAGTCCTGGATCACTGTAATAATATTTACAGAATTACAGTAGAATTTTAGAAGGAACAGATCTTTAAGATTTAATTTGTTAAAGACTTACTGTAACAGCCTCCTAACTGGCTGCTGCTGCTTTCCCACGCAGCCACAGACCTTTATAAATCAAGGAATCTCACCCATCAAATGCCTATAAATAATAGTCATTACTCCCAAGACAATCTCCAAACATAAGCATGGTTTACAAAGCCTTTAGAGCAGTTCTTCTCAAATGTAATGTGCATACCCACCTCTTGAGCATCTTTTTAAACTATAATTTTTTAATCTAATGTGTCTCAGGTGCAGGTCCAGGACTAGGGCTAGTTGAAATCCCACAGGTGAACGATTTAAGGAGGAACTTACTGTCAGGGCAGTGCTGGTACCAATCCTATACTTGGCATGAGCCTGAGAGTGAAAGCCTCCTTAAATGATGTGCCTGAGATGTTGTACTTGCCAAGCTCCCAGGTGATGCTGGTGATGCTTGTTCGAGGACCACATGGGGAAAAGCAAGTCCAGAGTGATCACTACTTACCTACCTATTTTTATCTCTTAGGATTCCTCACTTCAAACCCTACCCTCTAGCCATGGTAAATAATTCATGTTATTTCTTTCATTTCTGGTACAAGTTATTTCTTCTGGAAATGATTTGTTCCCTTACCCTTCTGTGCCTCTTTGACTTCTACCTGTTCTTAGACACATCTTTCTGTAGGATGTCTTCTCTGACTTTGAAATAATGGATTGACACCTGTGCTCTTTCCTTCCAGATCCCCATTTATGGCTTCTTCTTTAGCGTTTGTCTGTCCAGAGTTTAATACTCTGTTTTGTTGTCTTTTTCTATAAATAAGATTTGTGGATTAAAAACATGGGCTTGTTTATTATTTCAGACCAATCAAAAACCATATTTCTCAGCACAGGATAATGTATGTTTGATAAGTAAATGAAAGAATAATTGATAGTTAAATTTTATATTTGGGCTATCTTCTTAAGTTGACTTTAAAATCCTTTAGCCACATCTTCTGTGGTTCTTTACAGTGTGCTCTCTGTACTCAGTAAATATCATTTCATATCAATAAAAACAGATAACAGTTTGCCTTTATTAAAGACACTCGATGAATAATTGTTAATTATGTACCTTCCAGGTGCTGTGGATTCAGTGGTGAACCACAATGAAGTCCCTGTTTTCACAGCATTTATAGTTTAGGGGTTTTTTTGGTTGGTTGGTTGGTTGGTTTTTGTATTAAACATATTTAATAGAAAGTTTGAAGATGTGATGTAGGAAGAAACAAGGACTATAAGACGTGAACCAAGGGCATTTCATAATGGAAATTAGTGGGAAAATAGAAAGCATGGAAGAAGGCAAAAGGGGTGGGCACCATAGGCATAAAACAAAGGGGGAATTGGAAGCAGACAAAAAGCATCATTTAATGGAAAGTACGCTGAATTGGGTATGAATCTGGCTCTTGTTGGTGTGGGACCAAAGGTAAATCACTGTATCTCCTTCAGTCTCTTAACCTCAGTCTGCAAAGTGAGGGTATCATCATCTCTTTCTAAGCCATTGTGTGACTGTAACTCACTCAGGCTGTAGACTTTAATGTTGGTTGGATCGGAGCATGCTGAAGGCAGTTTGGCTTGGCCCTTTCTACTCTAAGACCTGACATCCTCCCCTCCCTATGACTAAGATGTTTTGTCACATTAACATGGATGAGTGCCTTTGGATGCCACGCTCTGGAGATAACTCAAGAAAGAGGGGAGCCATGCAAGAGGTTGAGAGGAGCAGGCACAAGCAGTATTGGGTCACAGAAGGGAGGGAACCCTCTCACAGTCTGATGCATATGGACAGGGATGTGATGTAAGGCAATTGGGATCTGTCTTCACTGTTAATTAACCTTTCTCACCTTTACATTGCAACAGACAGTAGTAGCTCTCTTACTCCCAAGGAGGGGATGTAATTAGAACAGATGGAGAAAATACAAATGGAAAGAAATAGAGTACTTATTCAACTCCAGAGGGCTCATGCCCTGGGATTGTGCTTAGTGAAGGCAGGAGCGATTTTTACCTTATAACCCAGGTGTTTTTCTCAAGCCCCTGAGGTAAGCCAGCTGTTAAGGAGAGAAAGCAAAGGAAAATGGAAGGGCTGTTCAGAACCAAACCTTCTCCTATTTATCTCTGTATTTCTAGAGCCTCAAACTTTTTGGAATATAGGAGATGCTCAATAGATTTTTAAATGGGTGTATGCATACTATCTTCCTGTAGGACTATAAAGTCTAGAAACTAAAGAGGCCATAGCAGAATGAGCCTTTAGAATCATCTTATCTGTTAGACCCAGAATTTTGGAGAGATTAAAAAAAAAAAAAAAAAGCCTAAAGCTGATCAGTGACAAAGCTAGAACTGAAACCCAAATGTGTCCTTAATTATTACACCACAGTGATTGGGGCACCCCCTATCAGAACTACATTTTGATAGTACAATTAAGAAAGAAGCAATGGCTGAGACCTCTAGCAACTGTAAATAAGGATAAGAGAAACCTAGACGACCAAAAATCCACAGACTGCAGCTGCATCAGATTCAGTCTACCTGTAAACCGGGCTAGCAGGTGATCTTGAGCAGGCAAGACTCTCTTGGGAAGGGCTCAGGAAGAGGCAGGGCATAGGCCAAGCTGTTATGAAAGCAACTGAACACGTAAATGCACTCCTTTTTTCCTCCAAAATTTGAGGTACAATTCACAATTAAAATTATACATGTGTGTGTGCATGTGTATGTATAGTGAGCAATATGATTTCATATACACATTTTTGGGAAAGAACCACATTAAGCTAATGAATAATACATCACTTCATATAATTACATTTTTATACAATCTGAATATTGTTGACACATGTTACTTTAGTGTCAGGTGTACAACATAGCAATTCAACTTCTTCATATATTATGCTATGCTCACCACATGAGTAGGTACCAGCTGTCACCATACAATGCTATTACAGTATCATTAACTGTATTCCCTATGCCAAGCCTTTGCATGACTTGTTCATTCTATAACTGGAAGCCCATATTTCCCAATCTCCTTCACCCATTTTGCCCATCCCCCTACTGCCCATTAGCATTATTTTTATTATGGTGAGAACACTGAAGATTTATCTTCTTAGCACATTTCAAGTATATACTCCATATTATTAACTATAGTCACATTATTGTATATTCAGTCTCCCAGAACTTGTATAACTGAAATTTTGACCAACATTTCTTCCAAGGAGAATTTCTTTAAGAGTCTGACCACCATCGCTACAATTATATTCAGGATTATAAAAGGTTCAGAGGGCTTCTATTTCTTATGGAGATTTTTTTCCTCTAAATAATGAAAAACCAAACGAAAAAAATACCTTGCCTGTTTTGCCATGGTTACTACTAGTATTTATTACATTTCTGTGTAAGACACTCTTGGATCGTCTGATAGGTCTTTATTATTTGCTCAGAATCCTTCTATTAGAAAGTGTTCCCATTCCGCAGAACAAGACAAGTGGGTACTACATTCTGCGTTTTCACTCTGCTGGCCAAAGTAAGCACTTGATTTAAGTCAGGCCGACCAAGTTCTGGTGGAATTTGCATCTGTTCCCCATTGTAACTGAGGCTCATGAGCATCTTTTCCCTCTCAATAGTTGTATTACTTAAAACTTGGATTTTTGAACGAGACTAGCTTTCCTTAAGCTAGTTGATCTGTTTCCCTTCTATTTCAACCAAAGCAGACTTAGGATAGAAATAAGAATTTTTAAAATTTTTTGATAGTTCCATTTATATGAAAATGTAATTAAAATCATATGGAATCATATATGTACTTTTTCATCTTTGAGAATCTACTGTTATCCTGTTTTACAAAGGAAACAGAAGGAAGCTCAGAGAAATTAAGTGACCTTTTAAAGGTGCTACACCTGGGGAATGGAAAATCCCTGACGCAAGTCTAAGCCTGTCTCTTTTTCCAGTACAGTCCCCAGTCCCTACTCAGGGAGATTAAGGTTCATTGGAGGTCCAGAAATTTAAAAAACAACAACAAAAAAAAGAAACAGAAAAGACCAAAATAAAGCAATCAGAGTAGAACAACCACAAATGGCTATGACACAATAAAATAATTTCATAGACGAAGCATCCTCGCTAAGTCCTTATGGTTCTGACACCAGTTCCTGTGTGGGGGACAGGGGGTTCCACATAGCACAAATAATTCTCCAGGGAGTAGCTGGCTGCCCTTTAATTCAACTCTGACACTACCCAGAGATAAAAACAGATTCCATAGATTAAACACTCCGTCCAGTAACACTGCACTCCTCCCCCACCCTCACATGCCAGTCACAAACCCAGGTTGTTACCTGTGCTTCTGACTCCCCTCCTCAGGTTTGATTCATTTGCTAAACTGGCTCCCAGAAATCAGGGGAACATTTTACTTACCAGATTACTAGTTGATTATGTAAAGTTGTAACTCAGAAAGAGCCAGACCAAGGAGACGTATAGGGCAAAGTGTTGGAAAAGGGCCTGGGGCTGCTGAGCTTTGCCTTCCAGCATACCATTCTCCCCACATGTTCACCAACTTGGAAGTTCTCTGAATACTGTCCTTTTAGGGTTTTATGGAGACTTTATTATTACATAGGCATGACTGATTAAATCACTGGACATTGGCAGTTGCTCCAACTGACAGCTCCTCTACCCTCCCCAGAAGAAGGTGGGACTGACAATTCCAGCCCTTTAATCACAAGGTTGGGTCCCCTGGAAACCAGCCCCCAACCCTAGGGATTTTGTCTTCCAGAAGCCACCTCATTAAATAACAAAAGACACCTTGATTACTTTCTTCCTTAGGAAATTGCAAAGGTTTTAGGAGCTCTGTGCCAGAAATGAGGATGAAGGCCAAGTATATAAAAGCACTTTTTTTTTTTTTTTTTTTTTGAGAGAGAGAGAGAGTGTGCACTCCATCAGGGTGGGGTATGGGGATTCCATGACCAGCAGGAGTCCAACCCCTGAGATCATGACCTGAGCCTAAAACAAAAGTCGGCCACCCAACTGACTGGGTGCCCAGGTGGCCCCAAATATTTTCTTATAAATCATAATACCACAGTTGCAAAACATGATAAAAACGTATTTCCATTTGGGGTGCCTGGGTGGCTCAGTTGTTTAAGTGTCTGTCTTCGGCTCAGGTTATGATCCCTGGGTCCTAGGATTGAGCCCCTTGTCAAGCTTCCTGCTCAGAGGGAGCCTGCTTCTCCCTCTCCTACCTGCTTCTCCTCTCTCTGGTTATCTCTGTCACTATCTCTCAAATAAATAAAAATCTTTTAAAAAATTGCTTAAAAAAAAAAGGTACTTCCATTTATGAGATCAACATGAACAAAATTAAAGTGGGTGAAAATGCAAAGTACAGCAAGAATTTAGTATTCATGGAACGTTGTGGTGGGAACAAGACCAGAAATATGGTTAAGAACCATGTTATTAGAGCTTTCAGAATTTGGACTCCGTTAACATGGAGAGCACAGTGGAAGACTTTGAAAAGGAAGGCTGATTCTTCTCAAAGAGTGGTCTGGACTACCAGTAGGAGAAAATGGAGTCATGTTGGTGAGTCAAATACTGTGGTGATCCTCATTCCTACAGAAAATTAAAGTTCTGGATCAGAATGGAAGGTGGTGCTTTAAGTACCAAATAGGAACTCCACTTATATACCCATTATCTCAAAATCTTAGCTTTTTGATCACATGAGCAGCATGTCTCTTATTCTTAAACAATTTACCTTATTTAATTACAGAGATTGAAGCCACATCTCCAACACCAGCTAATTACCATTCCTCCCAGTTACAAGGGTGATTTCAGAGTACCCTTCAAGACTGCTGCGGGTCCACCACCCACTCTGCTTGTGCTACAACTCCTTTTTCTGCTATTTCTTTATTGTCTTATTCACGTGCTGTTTTTTGTCTTTATTTTTCTCTTCGATTGCTCTAAAGGGATAGATAAGTTTTCTAATTCAAAAGAGCTTTGTAAATGTGGCTGTTGCAAATTGGGATTGTTTCATTCTGCCAAGGTTCTCAAATGTTACTCATGTAAAATAATTCTCCATGTTTTTTTTTTTTTTAAGATTTTATTTATTTTATTTGACAGAGATCACAAGTAGGCAGAGAGAGAGAGAGGAGGAAGCAGGCTCCCTGCCAAGCAGAGAGCCCGATGCGGGGCTCGATCCCAGGACCCCAGGATCATGACCTGAGCCGAAGGCAGAGGCTTTAATCCACTGAGCCACCCAGGTGCCTCCCCATGTTCTTTTTAAAAGGAAAATTAGAGAACATTTGAAAAGAACTAAATTCTAGGTGTTCAAATTAATGGAGAAATTTGAGAGACCTCTGTGAATGAAAGATTCTGATTCCTTTTTCCAAAATATTCTCCCCACTTTGAGCTAATCTAGTCCTTTTTTAAAAAATTTCTGGCTTCTGTTATAGTTCTTTTTACATGTTGATCACCCTGAGTAGATAATAAACTCCTTAAGAGGCAAGTGCTCTGAGGCGCTGCTGGGTGGCTCAGTATGTTAAGCATCTACCTTTGGCTCAGATCATGTTCTCAGGGTCATGGGATCCCCATATCTGGCTCCCTACTCAGTGGGGTGTCTGCTTCTGCTCCTCCCTCCCCCCTGCTTGTGTGTGCATGTGTGCATGCATGTGCTCCCTCTCTCTCTCAAATCTTAAAAAAAAAAAAGTTTTTAGAAGGCAGGTGCTCTGTCGTATTGAACTAGATCCTCTTTGAGAGGAGCTTCCTTGCTCCTAATGATTCTTTAATCTCTGAAAACTCCTAGGTGTGAGACCCAGTTGCAATGTCTGTATTATCTGTCTGCACACCTCTCTCTGGCCATAGCTGTCTTATCCTGAGTGAAGAGCTTACTCTGTGGCACAGTCAGACTCTCTCTTCTTGAAAACTGTAATCTCAAAAGCAGAGAGAGATGAGCCATATTGATGGTAATACCACAGAGAAAATCGTATTCTTTTTCCCTGAATCTTAACTTCCTCACTCCCCACTACTCCTGAGTCTTAGTCATTCAACAGTTTGGATTTGAGGAGATACCCAATAGTCTTTCAAAATCCCCACTTTTTTAAAGTTAGGCTGTGTTGCCTTCTGATACTTTAATCAGGGGAATCCCATCTGATTTTGTTTATCATTGTCTTTTCTGTAACAAAGATCTCAGAAATTTACACATGGTAAGCGTTAAAGATGTAAGTTAAATGAAGGATCTCAAAGCACATTGTCATTAGCTTTTTCAGGGTTTAAGCGCTAGAGTGGAAAGTCATTAGGAACTGAACACTGGTTATGACCCTTTCACTAAAACACAAACTTACCTAGGGCTGGTCACCTCTTGGACCGTTCCTGTCTGGGCATTTCAAATAGATCATATCATGTGGCATTTTTAGGTTTCTCCCAAGCTTGGTGCTCTTTAAAAGAAGATACGAAGCTTGACATCAGTTCAAAACCTTTTGGGTGACAAAATGTGTTCGGTGATCATTTATCTTAATATTCACCTTATGTGCAGATCTCCATGTATGACACGAGAGCTAATTATTCATAGCTATTTTTTTTTTTTTAATATGGTAAAGGCAGAGCTGGGATTGAATCCAGTCCTGCAGCTTTTAGTTCCGTGTACTTTCCTTCATCCCATGCTGCTCTTTCCATCTGCCACCATGTGTGGAAACCTCTGTCTGACAGTCACCCGGGTAGATTTTTTTTAAAATGGCCCTCATTAGTCATTTAACAGCGCCAACATTCCTCCCAGAGAAGCAGTCCTGACCACTGAGGCTTCGGCAATCATGACTTAGGTGACTCGTGCCATTGACTGGAATCTGGTAGGAGGACACGGCGCTTGGAATAAACTGGCTTGAAGTGGTCAGAATTGCTTTTCTGGGAGAGGAAAGTTACCCTGCTCTTTCAGGAGCACACCCACCTGACACAAAGAATGACGCTTTCCCAGAACTCAGTATATGCATGTTTGATTCTGGGTGGCAGAAAGGGATGGCCCTGAGTCACAATGCTGGGTCTCCTTTGGAGATTTTTCAGATTTTACCAGTTCACTCAGATGACGGCAACTTGACTTCATTTCTCTGGATTTTGATAACTTCTATAAAATTGGACTTAGCTCAGTGGCTTCCCAGCTGTGTTCTGGGGGAGATAAAGGTTCCATCGTAAGGTTTCAGTGCATCTTGCAATGTCCAGTGGATAGGGAATGAGCAGAATATATTGCTAATGCTGCACAGAAAGGGCTTCAAGGAGCCTCCTCTTCCCCCATTCAATCAGGACGGCTCTGCTTTGGTGTCATACATACTGGAATCTCTCATAGGATTCACTCAGGGGGAAAAGTAAAAATCTTTAAAATAACTCCTTTCTTAAAGTTCTATAAGTGGGATCTGTCTCCCCACTATCTCAAACCCTAAATGAGGAAGTTGGGGAATTGCACACATTCTTGCCAGTGCACCTGAGTAAGGGTTGAAACAAAGTAGATGTTTCCTTTGAAAAAAAAAAACAAAGGATTCAGGCATCTCCAATGACTTATCAAACTTTGCCACTGTAATGCAGCACTGTCAGTTTTCCAACTCAAAATTTACATCTGCAAACCTGAACTCAGCTTGTCTCTGAAAAACTAGTTTCTCTCTCTCTCTCTTTTTTTAAAGATTTTATTTATTTATTTGACAGAGACATAGTGAGAGAGGAAACACAAGCAGGGGAAGTGGGAGAGGGAAAAGCAGGCTTCCTGCTGATCAAGAAACCCCATGGGGGCTCAATCCCAGAACCCTGGGATCATGACCTGAGTGGAAGACAGCTGCTTAACGACTGAGCCACCCAGGCACCCCTGAAAACTTTCTTAACAAACCAGCTCCAGGCTCAGTGAAAGGCATGTTTATTGATTCATTTATTGATTTATAGAATTATACATTTGGCTAATTTCTTTTAAATCTGTAGTACATTTAAAAAATTTAAGAAGGGGCGCCTGGGTGGCTCAGTGGGTTAAAGCCTCTGCCTTCGGCTCAGGTCATGATCCTGGAGTCCTGGTATAAGTCCCACATCGGGCTCTCTGCTCAGCAGGGAGCCTGCTTCCTCTTCTCTCTCTGCCTGCCTCTCTGCCTACTTGTGATCTCTGTCAAATAAATAAATAAATAAAATATTTTTAAAAAAAAATTTAAAAATTAAGAAAAAATTTCTAAATGTATGTTTTTACTCATTAAAGAATAGTTATCTAATACGATAATAAAGAAAGTATATATTCTTATCTTTGTCCTGAAACACTTAGCATAGGTTGTGTTTTCCTTCAGTGTTGTGTACAAGAAAAGGCTGAATCAAAAATGTCTATTTTTTTTCACTTTTTAAATTTTAAATTCAATTAACATATAATAGTTTCAGAGGTAGAGGTCAGTGATTCATCAGTTTTATATAACACCCAGTGCTCATTACATCACGTGCTCTCCTTAATGTCCATCACGCTGTTACCCCATTCTCCCACCCACCTCCCCTCCGGCAACCCTTGGTGAAGGCAGTTTTAATCTCCCTATTAATCAGTATTAAAACCTTGCATTTATACCTGACCAATCTCTCTCCTTTAAAGGCTGCAACATCGAGTCACCTAGCCATCCCAACACTTAATTCCGCATATATCTACTTGCTTTTAATTTCTGCTCTCCCAATATTAATGGAGAGAGCACCTTTATTGGAGGCTATGGTTATTGCAACGACCTCCCACGTACCTGTCACGATGCACAACTGTTCTAAGTCTCTCCTTCCTCCACACAATCCCATCCTCCTAAAGCCTAGGTTAATCTTTCTGGAAGGCTTCTACCATGGTGGAGTCAACAGGGTCCTGTGAATCCAAGCCTCTGGATTGGATGGGAAGTCTCTCTGTACTCCATCCCTATCTTGCAAGTCTACATATGTTATTCAAAGTCTGTTTTTAATCCAGAGATTTCATTCTGGAATATCAGTCTCTTTGCTGTATGAGAAACACCTATATTATTTGGATGCAGGTAGAGATGATCTGATCTGGAGTTCTAGCTGTTGGATATAATGGGACACTTCAGTTTTAACTGTAGAAGGGAGAATGCGGCACTCGGAAAACTTGCCCTGCAGGATGCAGAGAGAACTAAATAATAGGAGTGAATGACTATAGAAGGGATCAATTAACTTTGTATAAAGCTAGAAGCCTTCAAGACACACCCTCTAAAATAGGAGGGCAATTTTCTCATTTTTCGATATTGGAATACTGCTGCACTATTTAAATCATAGGCAGAAGCCTTAACACACTACGTTAAGATGGTTTCAGTATTTATTCCACATTTCTATGATGTTGTCAAAATAACCCGTCTTTCAGGGCATCCTCCTTTATTCTAAAGATTTGATTTTATATATACTTGTATTATCATTCTCCGACTATAATACCTCTCTTCCATTTCACACCCATGTGTGTGCCCATCATAAGGACTATGTCAAGTCAAATTCGTTGCATTACCTTGACAAAACTGCTGTCCTGTGTCATCTTTGTAACATAAATGTAATGTAAATGTAATGTCTTCACATTTCATAAAACCCCTCCACTGGTCTCCTTGGAACCATCAGTGACTCCTATATCAGTCAAGATTTAGTCTGGAAAACATACCACACCAGGTATTTTTAAAAAGAGATTTAATATAAGGTATTCATTATATAAGTTCTGGATCTGGAGAGAAGGGAGAGAAAGGGTATGGGGTCAAGAAAAACTGTGAAAGCGTACAGATGCCAGCCAAATTCAAGGCTGGAGGAATCATCTATTATCCCTTTGGGTAGGAGAACAAAGAAAAAAGGTTGGCATGAGTATAACTTAAGCCCTCAGTTAGAAGATGGCCAGAGCCCCAACTCTGGGGAGCACTGAAAAGCAAGGTGCTGGCAAGCCATTACCTCTGAGAAGGGATAGTGTGAATGCGCCAAGAAGCTGGAGTTGGAAACCAGTTGTGCTGCCAGGATCAAGTGTAATTTCTGGGTCACTGAAAGCAAGAATAAAAAGCAAAAAAAGAAGCAAGCAAGTCCCTTCTTTTTGCCTCATGCCTTTTCGTACTCTATTGTGGTAGAACCTTCCAGAAAGCTGGATATCGGAAAAAAATGTAATTTCAAAATCCAGTCTTAGCATCATAAGAGGTAGATTTGGAACTCCGACTGTAGCTTTCACATCCACAGGATCAACAACTCATGAAAAGTCTTCCTTTGACTCAGTGCTAGAATGTCCCTCCTCTATATTTTCTGTCACCTCATCCCAGTGCAGGTTCTCAGCATCATCTTGTCCAGACTGTCCAAACAGAGGTTGCTGACTTGTTTCTCTATTGCTTTCCCCCCTCGAATTCATCCTTCACATCTACAGTCTAGTTAATTTCCTAACAAACCACTGTGATCATGTTATAACTCGTTTGAAAACCTTTCAAAATCTCTCCTGGCTCCTTCACTGTATTGACACATTTCACTTTAGAGAATCTGAAATGTACTTTGTTCCGTCTTCACTTAGATAACTCTTCTAAAAAGGTTATTCTATCTTCAAAAAGCTATTTATTTTTTTTTCTACAAAACTTGATAACTTCTCAGGGCACCTGGGTGGCTTGGTCAGCCACTTGGGTGGCACTTGGTCACTACTTAGGTCATGATCTCAGGGTTGTGGGATCAAACCCCTTATTGGGCTGTGCAGTTAGAGGTATGTCTGCTTAAAGATTCCTCCCTTCTGCCCCGTCCCTCACTGGTGCAAGCCCTCTGTCTCTCTTGCTCATAAATCTTTTTTTTTTTTAATTGATAACCTTTTTATCTTTCAGATTCACTTACTATCTATATGTGCTGGACGTAAAAAAAAAATACATTTTGAATCTGTTGCCCTTACTCAAGTATAAAGGTCTCAAAATCAGGTTTTATGTTTGTTTATTATTATTATTTTTTATTCCCGTAGTGCTCTGTAGAGAATCTGGCATATGATAGATGCTACAAGCTATCTGTTGAATGAGTAAATGAGTGAGCAAATGAGAAATTCACATTTCTAATAAAAAATCAAGCTATTTGTCTTCTTGTCCTGCTGAGTTTATACATTGTTTATCCACACAGAAGATGCCAAGAAATCTGGGTCAATGCTCTGTATAAAAGAGGTTCTGATACTGACCGTGCACCTAAGATCAGGGCCAAGAGCTAGCAATATGGCAGGGGCAACACTGGTTCAAACGTTTTAACTTGAGTTACACCAAAGCCAGTGAATTTGGGGAGAAAACTGAAGTTAAAGCAAAGGGGTGGTCTACTGGAAGAGCTCACCCTTGTTACCCTTCTTTCCTCTTCTCAGAAACCTGAAATTAGTCCTTCCCTCTCTGTAACCCCTGCCGCTTCTCCATTTCCACCTCCTCATTTTTAAACGCCGCTGTTTTGGAGAAACATAGTGCAGTTCCAGCTGCAGGCAGTAAATCATTGCTGTACTTTGGACATGTGCTGTGGAAGGGAGCCCCATGATGAATGGGGCTGTCCGTATTTACATTGGGTGTGCAATAGCTGTGGGGATTGTCCTGTGCAATGAGTATTCTGGGCAAACTTGGCATGTCCTTCCCCCCACCACCCGCACCTCCTCCTTGCCCAGTGACAGTGACTGATTGGCCATTTCTAAGGAGAACTGCCCTTTAGAACAAAGGAATCACAATGCCCCCTCTTGTCAAAGCACGTGCACACACATGCTCATGGGACTTGCACAAAACCCCTCACTCTCGGTGCCGCCTTCTTTCTGGAAATTTCATATTTCCCTGGATAACCTTGCAAACAACAAAATTCCTCAGTTGTAGGCAGGTGGTACAGAAGGGACTATCTTTGTCTTTAAGAAAAAAAATCCCTTCCTGGGCTTTCAGAGATATACAACATTGGTCATCCCCAGACTTACTGCCCAAGGCAAGTTGTGTCAAATACAGGTCAGACCAAACCCCTGTGTAACCAGGACTTTTTGCCTGTAGGCAATCCACCTTCCTGACAGTGTTGACTTGAGTTCTAGTGCCAAAGAGCAGGAAGACAGCAAAGATAGATCACCTTTATCTAGTTCTTTACAGATTATAAGGCATGCCATCCCCTTTTACTCTCCAGTGATAAGCTGTACAAGCCAGAAGGACGTGAGAGAGTGAGGAGGCAAGCGAGCAAGATTGTGTGTGTGTGTGTGTGTGTGTGTGTGTGTGTGTGTATGAGAGAGAGAAAAAGAGCGAGCAAGGTGTTCTATTTAATATCAGAAAGGCTGACCAAGTTCCACTAATTTAGTTAGCTGGGATCTTTTAGATGCAGAACATACATCTGGACTTCAGGCTTTTAATCTCATATACCTTTAGATTCACTATTTGCCATGTGAACTCACCCTGAGAAACATCGTCTTTCAACCATATACCTTTCATAAATCTCCTCTGGGCCTAGGAGTTCTTAAAAGTTCTGATAAGTAGGCATTGACCTAGAGATCAAGGTCATGATCCCTTGGGTAAATTGCACGTTTTATTCTGCCTCATATTCTGTCTCTGAGTGGGTAACCAAAGAATCATTGGTTTGACAAGAATGTTTCAAAGTTTTCAGGTTAGTCATCAAAAACTTTAAAATATCTTTTTAGAACACATAATTGAATTGCTATTCTTAGGTTTCTCCTTCCTAAGTTTTAGCCTGTTTGGGGACACTTCCTGGGATAAGTAGCAAAGAGGCTACAGAATCTATTTATAATCGTTTCCAAACTCCATGAAATCCTAGTGAGTCACTGAGGCCTTGAAGGTTTCCAGAGCAACTGGGAGCAAGAGGGAGGGAGAAGACCAGGCTTACTGCAGCAGCTCCCCCATCCCGTTATATTCACATCGAAAACTTTATTTGAACAGAATGTGTTGCATATCTACCAAAGGTGGCACCTGGGTGGCTCAGTCATTAAGCATCTGCCTTCGGCTCAGGTCCCCACATTGCTTCGGATCAAGCCCCACGTTGGGCTCCCTGATCGGCGGGAAGCCTGCTTCTCCCACTCCAGCTCCCCCTGCTGGTGTTCCTTCTTTCACTTTCTCTCTCTGTCAAATAAATAACTAAAATCTTTAAAAAAATAAAAAGTGCTGAAAACCACTTGTTGAATTTAAGTTCCAGTTCTCTACTAGAATTCTGTTCTTGAGCCTTCCTTTCTAGAAGTAAAAGGATAGCAACCAATGATCCTTGAATCTTAGAGTTGGTGTTAAGCAGTTAATGCTAAAAAAAAAACTTGGAAAAACCATACTTTATAAATCATAAAACATTTCAGAAAGCTAAGAAGATGTTAGTACTATTAAATTTGTTCTAGAATGACCTCTTTTCTCCTGTTTACCTTACCACCACCACCACCATCACCAAAAACCAGACCATCAGAACCTGTTTTGGGATTCAGCCACTCCACCTGCTGGATTCACTGTGTGGCCTGCAACCTCCTGCCTTGTCTGAAACTTGGTCAAACATGAAAGAAGACTGCCCGGGGGATAGTGAAAGGACTCAGGGGGCAGGTTCTGGTTCTATTACTTATTTGTTGTGTCATCATAATTAAGTTTCTTAACCCAGCAGACACTCTTACCCCATATATGACATAGAATTATGGATGTATCTGCGTAAAATTATGAGGACTATGAGACATAATGTATGCAAGGGATTTGTTGTCAAGTAATGATTTAAGAAATTGTCTCTTTTGTTTTTATGTTACCTGAATTCGTAGAAATTGTGAGACCAGAAATATGAGTAAGATGTGCCAAAAAAGGAGAAAAAAAAACCACAAAACTGAAAAGCCCCCCAAAAGGGGAATTCCATCATCCAATAGCTTTGGGAAAAACCACACTAGGTGGGTTTTTTCATGGCAGGAGTTTCATGTTTCAATATTACTGATATCAAAGGAAGATATTTACACAGCACTTCCCAAATCTGCTTGACAGTGGAATGCCTGTCTGCTGGGTGTCTATAGAGTGACAGCGTCCCATGGAGAACTTTCTGTGATGTGTTGTGCAACCCTCACAACAATCAGCTTAAAACATTTTTTCTGCATTCGGAGGGGAGCACTATTCAACCCAGCACAGTACCCATTAGCAGCCATTCCCATCTTTCCTTAACCACCCATCCTTCCCCACCCCCTGCCCTACTGTCCTAAGGCCACCAGGATTCTACTTTCTCCCTCTACAGATTTGCCTATTCTGAACATTTCATACACATGGAAACATATGTGATCTTTGTGACTGGCTTTTTTCACTTAGTATTTTCAGAGTTCATGGTGGTGCAGCATGAATCAAGACTTTATTCATTTTGTGGAATAAAAGTAACATTCAGTTGTGTAAAAAAACAAAAATTCTGGGTGCCTGGATGGCTCAGTGGGTTAAAGCCTCTGCCTTCGTCTCGGGTCATGATCTCGGGGTTCTGGGATCAAGTCCCGCATCGGGCTGTCTGCTCAGCGGGGAGCCTGCTTCCCCCTCTCTCTCTCTCTGCCTGTCTCTCTGCTTACTTGCGATCTCTCTGTCAAATAAATAAACAAAATCTTTAAAAAAAAAAAAATTAAAACATTCTGTGAGGATAGGCATGTCTCTATCTGCTCTGACCAGTCTGGTAACCACTAGCCACAGGTGGCTATTGAGCCCTTGAAAAGTGTTCAGTAGGACGAAGAACCGGAGTTTAACTTGTGAATCAATTAATTTCTTATTTAAATTCAGCCACATGTGGCTAGTGGCTACCCTAGTAGACAGTACAGATCTAGAGAGTGTTTCAGGAACCTGCTGCAGCTGTTCCAACAACTGGGCAAACTGTCAGAAGCTAGCAGGACCTGGGGAAGCAGGTGGAGGCAGGCAGGACAGGATCTGCTTGCTTTGTTCACAGAAGGAAAAGTCCTAAATAACAGCTCCTAACCGAGGTGGGTTTACTGAGAAGTTAGTGAAGCTTAAGTTCCAGTGTTTTTCCCTTGCCTGGGTTCATCTCAGGTTCTGGGAGTTTTTCACATGGTCACATATTTTATTGTAAAATTTTCAGCAGTGTTAACTGTCATTGATTAAAACAGCTTTATGGCTATAATTTCCATCATGTATTGCTTTCTCTGAGGTTGATTGGTGACTGGGTAGCTGTAAGCATCTTTGGAGTCTGTGTAATGAGAAGCTGAGTTGGTGATACACCGTGAGTCTGAGTGAAATATATTTACAGGGTTGAGAGTCACTTTTGTGTACATGGAAGTTATTTCTAGTCATTCCAGGGTAGGAATGGCTTTCAGTAACATTCTTAATGCTGTAAATTCAAAAAGCATGTAAGAAAATCTCAAATGATTTTACATTTGACAGCTCCTATATGAAACAAACTTTCTAAAGGTTTTCATAAATTTGACCAGAATCTTAAAAATTTACCTGACATTACAATAATTAGTGAAGCCCAAAGAAACTTCTCTAAATTATCTTTAATGGAAAACAGATTTTAAGCAATATTATCAGAGAAAAGATCAAATTACCTTTTATTCTCTCTACAGAGAATGTTACAAAAGCATCATCATAAAAGATATGATCAAATAAAGCCAAAAGAAAAATATTTGAGTTAAAATTATTATAGAAATATGAAAGTTAATTTTGTAAAAAAAAAAATACATTGTTTTCTAGATTTGGGGCTTTTTTAAAAAGTTTGAGTTTATTATGTGTTCTTTCCTTTTCTAACTAAATACTATTTTGATTTATTTTGTTTGTAATTTTGTGTGCTTGTTTTAAAGTAGGCCCACCAAATTCTATAATTTTTAGTATCTATAAATCTAGATAAGTTTATGGATGCGATTTAAAAAGACTTCTTATCATATGCCAGGCATCATTTAGAACATATTTCATGTCTTACCACATTGAATTTTCCCACAAGCCCTATGGAGGAGATCTTGTTTTATCTGGTTTGTATTTTTCCCCACCCAAGATGAAGGACCAAGTCAGAGATGTTGCCTAAATTTACAAAGCTAATAAGTAGAACTCAACTCAAACTTGAGAAGACTTCTTCTGACTAAGAGGTAGAAGGTAGCAGCAAATTATGCCTCTTTCATAATGATGAAAGGGGAAAAAACCCCTACAAATCACAAAAATAACATTTTTATTTTTTAAAGATTTTGTCAGAGAGAGAGCACAAGCATACACAAGCAGGGAGAGCGGCAGGCAGAGGGAGAAGCAGGCTCCTGCTGAGCAAGGACCCCCCCCCCCCCACCGATGGGGACTTGATCCCAGGACCCTGAGATCATGACCTGAGCCAAAGGCAGACACTTAACCAACTGAGCCACCCAGGCATCCCCCAAGATAGCATCTTTTTAAAATGTGATTTAAAAAATCTGTGGAGGGGCGCCTCAGTGGCTCAGTGGGTTAAAGCCTCTGCCCTCGGCCCAGGTCATGATCCCAGTGTCCTGGGATCGAGCCCCGCATCGGGCTCTCTGCTCGGCGGGGAGCCTGCTTCCTCCTCTGTCTCTGCCTACCTCTCTGCTTACTTGTGATCTCTGTCTGTCAAATAAATAAATAAAATCTTTAAAAAAAAAAAATCTGTGGAAGACAAAAAGTATAGGAGAAATTAAATTCCAGAGAGGAAAGAAAACCTTTCCTAGGCTAGCAGAAGCCCTGCTTTCTTTCCTGGGGGCATTTCTCAAGTCTAGGCACAGACTGGAGAGAAGGCTAGCCATAGAGAGACTGCTGAGGAGAAGGAAAGCAAGTGGAACTTCTGGCAGCTCTCTGGGTTGGCATGAGAGGTTTACATTGGGAAGTGACCCAATGCCAGGCTAATTTTCCCCACAGCATCTGTTGAGTGCTGCAGTGGTTAGGGGAGTCAGGGGAGGCCAAAAAAGAGAGTGAGGCCCCACAGTCTTGAGGGCTTTAAATCAAAGTCCTATACTATGTCGTTTGTTGGTTACCCTAACTGCTGTATCCTAATCCATTGTGAGACCATGAAACTACTTTACACCTTACTTTTTAGAAGTGTTTCGATGGGTTCTATTGTTTGGCCATCTCAGATAGTGTCATTGTGAACTTTCAGTTGCATGTCTTTATATCGAGGACATAACCAGGTATGGAATTAATTGCTGGATCGTAGAGAGATGAGTATAGTTTTCTACCAGACAGCAGGAGGGACCAGTTTTTAATGTTCGTAGCTTTGCTGTAGATTAGTCAGTCTATGGAGGCATAGCTAAGTTACAACTGTGAAGTTGCCCTATTGCCACATGTCTATATGTTCATTTATCTTTCTCGTTATGTACCTGAGGATACAGAGAGAAGGAATTCATATGGAGAAAAGAACTAGAAAAAAAGATACAGAAAACAGAGAAAAGAAAAATGCAGTTAAAAAAAGATATATGGAGATGGATATTATGTTAACTTTACACAAATAGAGTAGAAGTAAAGACATGGGGGTTTTGGAATGTATCAATGCATACTTAAAGTGTGGTTTTTTTGTTTGTTTTGTTTTTTGTTTTATCAGAGCAGGAAAACGTATTTCTGGAAAGATACCTTTGTCTGCTTGGTGTATTATTTTTTTCTTAAATTAGTTGATGCCTTTGATGTATTGAACGTGTTCTTTTAAGTGTGCTGACAGTCAAAGAGAATGTGCATCTGAAATAATTATTTCAAGTATTAGAAGTAAACAAGATGTCATTTTCTGTAAGGCAAGAGGAAGGGAGAAGAAAAGCAGATCTATACATATGGAAAAAGAGTTTTATAGATCAGGAGTGGGGCAGAGTGTGCACACCTACGTTGGCTGGTAAAGCCCCCCAACTTGGAGTTTCCTTTGCGACATGGTACTTTATGATTCATGTATCAGGATAATTCACTTTTAATACTGCTTTTTTTCCAATCCTGGAATGTCAGATCCCAGAGAAAATTTCCGAGATCACTTATTACAAGCCTTCATTTTACATTTGAGACAGCCTGAGCCCCTACAAAAAGAGTATGACTTAGTGAGAGAGGCCACAGACAGGGCCTCTCATTTCCTCTCCTCACACACACTCCTTCCTAGTTCCCCTTGCTCTGCTGTTTGGAACAGTATTTCTTCCCAGCAGAATGTATACATAAAGGATCGCTGTGGCTTTATCGCTTTTCAGTTGTGTTTAACTTTGTTTTCTCTTCTCCTCCTGCTCCTAAGTGGATTGACTCTTGAACAGTGGAGCAGAGCCGCAGATCCTTGTTGCTTTTATTTATTAGGAGGAATTCTCTAAAACTCAGACAAGAAAAATATTCAAATAAAATGACCAAATCAAAATAAAATTGTATTTTAAAACATGCAAATATGTATGAGAGATCATGAAGTCTTCACATTAGTGATGGGGAAACTCTGTCTCAGAGAGTTCTAGTATGTTAGCCAAGTTCATGTCGATGAGGAGAGGAACAAACTATATAAGAATTCAAGTCACTTTACTCCCAAGAGATTTGTTTTAAAACTGACTCTCTACAATGAGCGAAAGAGTGTTTGGGGCAGGGGATGAAATAAAGGTGTTAATCGCTACCCTTTAACATCCCAGTAGAGACGAGCCAGAGACGGTAGATCGGGCCTTTTCAGTGGAAGTCCTGTTTGATCCTGGGAGACTAGGAACACCACTCCAAGGCGGGTGAGAACATCCGTGTAGTGTGTTTATGTGAGAGAGGGAGATTTTATGCAAACCAGTAACTACCCATTTCCCCCCAGACACACAATAAACAAAGAAGATACAGTGTTGAGTGAGACAGATACTGTTTATGATCTGGTGGGGGAAACAAAAACAGTTCCTTTTGAGAGAGAAACCAGAAAGCGAAAACAAAGACATGACTAAGGCCATCTAAGTAAGTAGAACGTGATAATCAGGGGGTTACTTACAGGTACAGGAAGGATGATGGAGGGGCAAAAAAGGGATTTTAGAAGGGAAATCTCAAGCATTTTAAGAGGTGCTATAGATTGATGAGGAAGGAGCGCTCGAGAATTGTGCTTTTCTCCTGCGCTCACAGATTCTATGTTACTATGCTGTGCGCACACATAGATAAAGTGGTCTCTTTTTCACTCCCTTCTCTGTGGGTTTCATTTCTAGTCACACTCTCAGCTGGTTAATTCTCTTCTCTCTAAGATCAGAGATTAGATACGGCCTGGATTTATTGCTGGAAGACATAAAAAGAACTATCCCTATCGGATTCAAATGATTAAATATCCCACCACAGAAATACTTTTAACTTCCCATATAGCAGAATTTCACTTGCCTTCAGATACCAGAGCTGGTTCTACCCCAGGGCTCTGAGTCATGGGGAGCAAGGGCAGGAGCAGGGGAATGGAGGCAACAAAGAGAAAAAGACCAGGAATGCGAAACAGGATGTATTTTAAAATGGAGGAGAGGCTGTCAGAGGGAAAGGACAGAGCCAAGGATAGTAGAGAACATAAGGAGACGTGAGTAGCATGGAAGAAGCCCTGCTTCTGGTAGCATTGGACTGAAATGGGAGGATTAAACCAATTAATCATGGGGACAAAAGCAAAGAATAGAAGAGAAAATGGCATTAAGCATCTTTCCTGATCTACTCCCTCTATAACTTACCCTTGATTTTCATATCTAAGAATTCCCTCTTCCTTATGTTAGGGAATCATAGAATTGGAGTACCTGGAACAGCGTATTTATTTTTTATTTATTTTTAAATGAGTAGAGGTTTTATTATTCTTTTTTTTTTTTAAGTGTGTCAAGCCCTTTAAAAAAAAAAGATTTTATTTTTTTATTTTATTTATTTATTTGACAGAATGAGAGAGATCACAAGTAAGCAGATAGGCGGAGAGAGAGGGGAAGCAGGCTCCCCGCTGAGCAGAGAGCCTGATACGGAGCTCCATCCAGGACCCTGGTATCATGACCTGAGCAGAAGACAGAGGTTTAACCCACTGAGCCACCCAGGCACCCATGAACAGCCCTTTTAAAAGAGCATTTATTCCAGGTGTTGCATGCTACAAGCTGATGACTCCATTCATATTTTGTTAGGCTGAAATCCTCCCTAAGGTTTTTTTGACCATTACACTTCTTTGCATATAGCAAAAATTCAGACTTCTTTTGAAAACATTAGAAGATCTGGTAATGCTTGACTTTCACACCCATGTGTATAATTAGTTGAAGTCAAGTGCCAACCACTCCCCTCCTTAAGGCAAGGTACGCCATTCCTGGTTCTCTGCGGTGCCTGGCTGCTTAGTCCCTGGCATGCATTGGCGTAGGCTACTTAGGAGTTGGTCCAATCCATCTATCTCCCAGCTCCCGACACTAAACACACAAATCCATATGTATCTTGCACATAGAAAACAGAGCCCAAGGCCACACAGTTTCTGGCGGAGACCAAACTTGCGAGTCTACCGTTCTTTCCCCTACCTCACTGTCAACTTGTACTTGAGGCCCTTTGTGAGGAGGGCTTTCCACACAGTCCGGCTCTTGTCACATCTCAGGTTATCATGCCATCTGCAACATCATCCTGAGTTTCCATCCTTCTTGGATCATTGGTCTCAGCTTTGAGATTTCAAAACCTTCTCCGAGTTAGGAGGGACCTCACCATCTACCTAGACCATCCATCATATTTCACAGATAAAAACACAGAGGTCCCTAGTGTTGACTCAACTTGCTCAGGTCAAACAGGTCACGAATTAGAGCACTTGATCTGAGTCGGAGTCTCCTTCCTCTTAACCTCATGCTGTCTGTCAACAAACTCCAACACCCTCCAGGGTTTGCATTTGACTTTTTTTTCTCCCCCACTCAATCCCTCATTGTGCTCTCTGCCTCAGTCTCCAGCTGTCTAGTGCCTCTCCTTCTTGCCCTCCTCTTTCTATTCTATTAGACTTAATTTTACCATGATTTCCTCCCAAACTTTTTAATTTAATCTGGTGTTGACTTTGACACAGTATTATTTTCCTTGATCCTTTGCTGAAACACTTACCATCTGTCCCAAGAATCTTAATGATTCTTTTTGCTTAGTTTTGTTTTATTCTATCTACCTTTCATGATTCTTCTCTTCCTCATTCATTCTGTTTCTTTCTGCATGTCCCTCTCCCAGTTTCCCATTTTCTTTTTTCTCTGGCTCTTTCTCCTTTTTTCTTTTTCTGCTTGCTTTTCTCTTTCTTACCATTTCTTCTTATTGTCTCCTAATAGAAATAGGCTAGCCTCCCCTTCTGTGTTTTGTTTTTTTTTTTTTTTTAAGATTTTATTTATTTATTTATTTATTTATTTGACAGAGAGATCACAAGCAGGTAGGCAGAGAGAGGAGGGGAAGCAGGTTCCCCACTGAGCAGAAAGCCCAATGTGGGGAATCATGCCCAGAGTCGAAGGCAGAGGCTTAACCCTCTGAGCCACCCAGATGCCCCACACCTCTGTCTTATTTATGGAAATTCCAAGGCCTTTTATTTTCTTCAAGAAAAAGAGGGAAAAGTTTCCAGATATGTAGAGAGTCACATGAAAGCACATATTCTCAGTCCCAGTCCTCTTTCCCCCTTTGGGGTATGCAGGAGCATCTGCCTTACAAAACTGCATAGTCATCATAGGTTCTCCATGTCTCAGGGATAGATGTTACCTTTCCTCCTATCAGATTTCTGGTCCTTACTAGATGCCTTCCCACTTTAGACTTTGCACTTAGCACCAGACTAAGCATGGGTGGGGTTCAGGGAAACTGGAATGCAGTTTATTGCTTGTCTGTTCTCCAGAGCTTCAGAAAGATCCATAATAAAGTAACTTGATAGATCAGGGATTCTTTCTATCCTCACAAAGCAAATGGCCTGAGTAAAATAACAGTGAAAGATTGGGCTAGAGAGGTAAGAAGGAGTTAGATGATGAACAAAAATAAGTGTGAAATGTTTCATATATCAAAATGACCAAACTATTTTTTTCTCTTTCCCCTTTTAGATTTTCACAAAACAATTTTTACTCTATGAAAAAGAACCAGGAGCACTGAGAGGATAGAAGGAAGAAAAGGGCATAAATGGGAGAGAGGAAAGGATCACAGGAATGAACTGGATTTTTGCTAGTGAAGAGTCTCATTAGGGAATAATTCAAACCAACATATTAAGAGAGGTTAAGTTGGGAATGCCTGTCTTGATCTTCTCATGTATGGACACTCCACAATTAGTAATAATCAGATCTTTACCAAGTTTAAGGTCCAAGGATGCCACTGTTATGTTTGAAGAACAATTCAAAGCTTAGGAAAGATTTCTTCCGTGCCCTATTTTATTCTGTTCATGGCCATGGTCCTAATGATAAAATTAAAGGGAATGGGGGAGGTTCCATTCTATCTCCAAAGCTTGAATCTATAGGCCATTCATTTAAGAGGCCTTTTGCTACTAGGGGGAGGTTGAAAAGATGACTGAGTAGTTTCTGAATTCCACACTCCCAACCTCCCAGATGAAATCAGATGTAAATGGGCCTATAGACAGTTTGTAAACTGCTGTATGCCCTCAGGCCCCAGCTAGCTAGAGATTAGCCTTCCAAGACACTTGAAAGAACAGTTTGCTGCATGACGATCATATCCACTGTCGTTTATAAAAACCGACAAGTTTTCAGGCACACACGTTATATTTTCATTCTTCATTCAAGGTTTTAATGCCCTCATATTTGCATATGAGGAAATAGAGGCTCAGAGATTGATTTGTTGGGGTTATTCAGCCAATGACTGGGAACATTTTCCTTCAAACCCAGGTCTATCCATTCAAAATTCATTTTTTCCCCCATAGTACCACACTGCCTGCCATTTTTTAGGATATGGGTGGAGGAAATGTGAAAAAAATGAGCTTACATCAGTTTATTTCATGTTGTTTCTCTTTAAATCATTCCTTTTTCTTGTCTCTTCCACAAACAATTCATTAGCATAGGATAAGAATTATTCAATAAGTGAATGATGATATCTTTACTGAATTACTCATTCTGGAAGCAATGGACTGGTTCTTCCCTGTGGCCTCTTGAGGTTGGAAAATTTCAGGTGGATTTCGGGAGAGATATGTAGATTGAACGTGTTTTACAGAGAAAAAAAAATCCACTTATCAAGTCATCCTCATCCTATCAGGACACCTGCCGGATTGCAGTCAAATTGCCAATGAATAATTAAAAGCTGATTTCCATAAAGTGATTTGCCATCTTTATTGGTTTCTGAATCACTCTCAGATGAACTGCTCCTTCGAGGGACATTGGCTGGCTTTAACAGGTTGGAAGCCACGCACAATGGCCGAGCAGGAGTCTCCAGTGTCCAGAAAAAGGAGACGCAGGTGCAAGACTCAGTGTGTTGCTGTTTATGGGGGGAGAACAAGCCCTTTGGAGCTTACTGAGCTGAGCACAGGAGGTGGTAGCGAAGCTCAAAGATAAGAGGCACATAGAATAAACGGTAGATGCTAAAAAGCCCCTTTGTGGTTTTTCACCCACGGGTATTTCGTGGACCTGCAAAGAGAAGAGGGAGTTTCTGACCCCATTTGTCAACTATGTCCACTCTGTCAAAGTTGGAAGAGACCTTAAATTCAGTTGACTTGGTACCTTTTCAAGCTACTTGGAACCCCAGATTTTTACTTATTTTATTAAGCAAAAGCTCTTTCAGAATCCAGCAATGTAAGACCGGTATCATCAGAGCTTCTTTACGCAGACTGAGTGGCTTTTTTTTTTTTTTTTTGAGTCCAATTTGTACATTTTTATCAAAAATTTAAATATATGTAGTTTTTGACACAATTATTCTATTTCCAGTATTCTCACCTCTAGCAAAGCATACACCCACACAAAATATGCACAGATACAGTTTTTGGAGTATTGTTTGTCATACCAAGAGGAGGAAATGACTTACTGATACAAGAAAATCCAAATAAGTTATGTGAGCTTTTAGACAAATGACCAAAATGTATGAGCAAATATCAGAAGATATATCAACTGCCGTTAGAAGTTTTTCAGTGTAGATAATACTTTAATTATAAAACTACTTCTAAAGCTACTTAACATATGTCTCTGTACACATATATTGACATATGTGCATGGAACGTTGTTACAAATGGAGAGGAAAACAGGCTTAAAGCAGTTCACATGCTAAAACTTATTCTATATATTTCCAGGTTGAAATAACTTTATTTTTATTTATTTTTTTTAAAGATTTTATTTATTTATTTGACAGAGATTACAAGTAAGCAGAGAAGCAGGCAGAGAGAGAGGAGGAAGCAGGCTCCCCGTTAAGCAGAGCGCCTGATGCGGGGCTCGATCCCAGGACCCTGAGATCATGACCTGAGCCGAAGGCAGAGGCTTTAACCCACTGAGCCACCCAGGCACCCTGAAATAATTTTTTAAATTTTGAACAAAGTTAGTGGCACCTGGGTGACTTGGTTAAGTATCCGACTCTTGGTTTTGGCTTAGGTCATGATCTCAGGGTTGTAAGATTGAGCTCCTTGTCCAGCTCCTTGCTGGATGTGAAGCCTGGTTGGGATTCTCTCTCTCTCTCTCCCCCCCACCACTCCCGGCCCTCCACCCACAAAAATTTTTTTTGATCTTATAATTTTCTATATATTGCTTTCATAATTTTGTGACTAGATTTTTTTTGAGTTAGACTTCTCTGATCAATTTTTCTTTTTTTTTTTTAAGACTTTATTATTTATTTGAAAGC
Organism: Lontra canadensis; assembly: GCF_010015895.1. Lineage (NCBI taxonomy): Eukaryota > Metazoa > Chordata > Mammalia > Carnivora > Mustelidae > Lontra > Lontra canadensis. The sequence goes on along the minus strand of NW_022631024.1, from coordinate 5,272,903 downwards.
ACAAGTGGTGGTTGGGGGTGAGGGGGAAGGCAGAGGGAGAGCAAGAAGCAGATTCCCTGATGAGCAGGGAGCCCAAAGCAGGGGTCCCTCCCAGAACCCTGAGACCATGACCTGAGCTGAAGACAGACAATTAACTGACTGAGCAACCCAGGTGCCCGTCAGTTTTTCTTCTATTGTTTCTATTAATTGTTAATTGTATCTATTGCTAATTTTTTTTAAGATTTTTAAAATTTCTTTTATATTTGATAGAGATCCCAAGTAGACAGGCAGGCAGAGAAAGAGGAAGGGAAGCAGGCTCCTGCTGAGCAGAGAGCCCAATGTGGGGCTCTAACCCAGGACCCTGGGATCATGACCTGAGCCAAAGGCAGAGGCTTTAACCCACTGAGCCACCCAGGTGCCCTTATTGTTAATTGTTTCTATTGTTACCTCTGTTCTTTTTAATTATGCTTGTTTTATAATCATCCCCAGATTTTTCTATTATCTCATGTTCATGGTATTCTAATTCTCTTACTGTTTTCTTTCTCTCCCTTCAGAACATACATGTGGTTTTCTTTGTTATTTGAGCTTGTCTTTAGCAAATTGTTGCTGAAAGCTCATGTACCTTTGTCGTCGAAGTGTTTTTATAAAGTGGTTTTACATTTGAGTAAGGATCTGAGGGTTTACTGATCTTCAGCCAGTTTTTTTTGTTTGTTTTGGTTTGGTTTTTCTGATATTGAGATTCCAATGTAATATGGATAATGTGAATTTTGACTCCATGTCCATATAAGACCTTGAGCTGGAATTTTGATTAATTACAGATTTCCTCTACCCATTTAGAACCTCAGAAAATTTCTTCCTGATTCTTAGACTATGGGAGGTGGACTACTCCTTATCCCCTTTGAATAATAAAGAGAAGATATATGCAGGCTTTATTGTTATGGAATGTCTCAGTTTCCTTTCTGCCACTTTTTGGAACTTTGCAAAGTTACCCCTTCTTTTTCAAATGAAAGGTAAGTCCTGATTGCCAGTCTTTAGAAACTGTATCTGTATATTCAACACCACCCTAGGGAAACTGGCCTTTCTTGTTTACTTGTCTTTCTTGTTTACTACATTGGCTTTAAGTTATTTCTTTGTATCTGCCCACTAAGTATTTTTCTGTCTTTTTCTCCCTCACCCCCCACCTCCACATTCCCCCTAATAAAACTCTGCTTAATCTTTAAAAACATTTTTGTGGGGCACCTGGGTGGCTCAGTTGGTTAAGCTTCTGCTTTTGGCTCAGGTCATGATCCCAGCCCTGGGCTCCAGAGAGTGGAGTTAGGCTCTCTCCTCAGTGGGGAGTCTGTTTCTCCCTCTGCCTGCTCTTGTACACTCTCTCTCTCTCTCTTTCCCTCCCCACCTCCAAATAATTAAATACAATCTTTAAATTTTTTAAAAATTATTTATTTCTTTTCAGTGTAACAGAATTCATTGTTTATGCACCACACCCAGTGCTCCATGCAATATGTGCCCTCCTTAATACCCACCACCTGGCTCCCCCAACCTCCCATCCCCTGCCCCTTCAAAACCCTCAGATTGTTTTTCAGAGTCCATAGTCTCTCATGGTTCACCTCCCCTTCCAATTTCCCTCAACTCCCTTCTCTTCTCCATCTCCCCATGTCCTCCGTGTTATTTGTTTTGCTCCACAAATAAGTGAAACCATTTTTTTTTTTAGTACTTATGATTTTCACCCTGGAAAGGAAGAGCTATACTAGTTCAGTCTATTCTAATGTCAGAATTTTCCCTTTATCTTGCAGTTGTAGAATAATTTAAATTTGGGAGATATGAATCAACTAATCTTACCCTAGCTCCCTGAGATTCTTTCCTGGAATTCTCTCATTCCAAGTGATATAATAATAGCTAATAATATTGATGATTTACCAAGTACCAGGAACTTTTCTAAGTAGTTTTTGTATTCACTCATTTAATCTTCATAATCCAATGTGGTAAATAGTATTGATATCATCACCATTAGCTGATGAGGGAACTGTGGAAAAGGAGTTTAAGAAATTCGTTCAAGATCATATATTATATATGAACAAGACTGGAATTGGAAGGCCAGAATTCCTCTTAATGACTATGCTAGTCTGCCCCTCAAGTAAATTTAAAATCATTGGTACAGTTCACCCCACTTCCCTCCTGTACTGATACTGGTGATGAGGTGTCGAAATTCACCAGCAAATAGAAAATTCTTGAAATCTGAGCAGTTAATGGGCACAAAGGATCGCACCATCTAGAACTTCACATTTTGTCTGGATCTTGTATTGTAGCTGATAGCAGATAAAATTCAGGACTACTTTTTGAATTTGGGTCACTTTTAGCCATTTCTTCGGACTTATGTGGGATCTTATAGACACCCCTATTAGGTAGGTAGGTGGGTGAGGACTGTATAGAGAAAACTAGGAGGCTGATCTGCCAGTAAGACATTTTATGAGTAACAGTACTGTAATTTTTGCTCTCTTCTGTAATGTGCATAGAAGAAAGGAAAATAAATAGTAAAGCAATCTTAGATTCTGCTGATCAAGTATGATATCCAAAATATGTCTGCCAAAACCAATTCCCAGTTTCTTTATTAACAACTTTTCCTGAAAAATGGGAGACTGTTCTGAATGAGCTCAATGGAGTGAGAAATGGCCCAGGGTAGGAATATAAATGAGATTTGGATGGGAGGGTAATGTGACCACAGTGTTCCACCAGTAGAAAACCTGGCAGGGAAAGGAAATGTCTTTCTAGATCAAAACATTCCTAGAGAAATGAGATAAACTTATAACTAGTTTGGTGGGAAATGCTACTCTATTGGCCCCCTAAAGACCTTGGATAATGAGTTCACTTAAAATGTTTTGTAAGCTTAAGGGCATTTATTGATAATTGATAGAAATAATCATATTTGAAGCAAAACTGTAATCAACAGTGTCATTCAGGACTTTATAATCACTAGAAGGGCATCATTTTTAAGGTTGATATAAGGTGAAATATTTCAGGCTTCTTCCATCTCACTGTTGAGCATTAGCAAGGTGAAAAGGAACACCACCACCAAAAACTGCCTCCATACTGTACACCCCAGATTGTGCTTAGCGAGCACTGAAGAGCATGCGCTTAGAGGGGAAGCAAACCTCGTATATCGCCAGCACAAAAAGCATTGTCAGAGTTTTCATGTTCCAGAGTATCACAAATAACGTCTTTATGTAGAAACACATTGCCCAACAGAGCTTTCTGTACCGATGAAATTTTTATCTGTGCCATCCAATAAGATGGACACTAGCCACTGGCTATTCAGCACTTGTGATATAGCTAGAGTAATTGGGAAGCTAAATTTTTAATTTTAAGTTTTAAATTATTTTTTAGGTTGTTTTGTTTTTTTTAATTTTCATTAAATTTAAAGAGCCACATGTGTCCACTGTCTGCTCTATTGGACTTGCAGGTCTGGAAGTAGCCCAGGCTGCAGTTGAGGACTCTAAAAGGGGACATAAATGCTAATCCCGGGGCTTGGACTTACAAGTGGGTAAGGCCCTGCTGATACTGTTTATTTCTGCTTGTAGGACCCTCCTGAAGTGATCTCTATCCTTACCTCCTTATCTGTGCATAAAGTCATCTTAGTCTTGGACTAAGAGGAGATTATTGGAGCCAAAACTCTGCCCATTAACGTCAACAAAATCCATTTCATCCTTGCTTACATTATGAAACATGATAAGGAACTGGAATCCGTACCCTGTGCCTCAATTCCCGAAACCCTCCTTCTTCTCAGTAATTTGTTTTAAAGAAGAAAGAAAAGAACCATGTGCCCTTGCTCCAAAGCATCACTTACCATAAACTGTGAAATTTCCCCAGCAGCGTCCATCTTTTGGGTACAAGCATTATATCTGTGAAAAATTTTTGAAATTTTGAAATATAAGACCATTACATAATGGTATGAACACATAGAATAAAGAGACTTATTAAAACCTTGGCAATAATTAATTTATCAGGTAGTTAGACTTTTGATACAGTATAAGACTAGTAAATTATTTTTTAATTTACTAGAATTAAAGTACCTCTGTCACCTCCACAATTTTAGTGAGAAAGAGAACTTAGAGTTTACTTAGCCCAAAGCTTTCTTTTTAGAAATGGAGAAATTGGGGTTCAGAGAAAATTGAGTGGCTTGTCCAAAGTCAAGAGCAGTATGATGAAGTGTCGGCTTTCTAAGTTCCAGTCTGCTCCCTTTCCTAAGGCACTCACAGTCTCCCCAGGACCATCTACACAAGAACAGCAACAAGTTTGCAAATTCTTATTTGTTACTGAATTTGGAGCTCTGAATGCAAATGGGAAAACCTGAGTACAATGGGAAAGACTCTGTAACTCCATAATGGGTGGTGTCTGTCCTCCAGGTAGGAGCAATGGCATGTGCACCAGGTATTTGCCATCCCTGTATCCGAGTGTCCTTGGTTGTGCCTTGGGAAACAGGAAAATTGGGGCAAGTAAAAGCCATGAAAGATTTACGTAACTAATGTGTGAAGAGAAGATTACAGTCCACTTCTGGTAATATAATTTAGGGATAACGTGGAGAAGGAAAATAGTACTTCTCTGGAATAAGGAAACCTGGATTCTAGTCTTAGGTCTCACCTGTGTCTGCTGTTTATGGAAGAGTTATTTTACTTTTCTGAAATCCAAATTCCTTTGTTGAAAAACAGCCAGGGGAGCCTGGGAGGCTCAGCTGCTTAAGTGACTGCCTTTGGCTCAGGTCATGGTCCTGGAGTCCCAGGGTCAAGTCCCGCAATGGGCTCCCTGCTCAGCAGGGAGTCTGCTTCTCTCTCTGACCCTCCACTTCTCGTGCCCTCTCTCTCTCTCTCTCTCAAATAAATAAAATCTTAAAAAAAAAAAAAAAGCCTGCTTGTCCAATTTGCTCTGAGAATTGCCTGAGATTGATAGATATAACCCATTCTTCAGGGCATAGCATATAATTGGGACTTAATAGAGCAGTTGTTCTGTCTCCTTTCTTGCTTATGGTTCTCTTTTTATCCACAAATTTCCTAAATGTGGGATTTGCCACGAAATAAAGTCTTCTTTTTCTTTCTTTTTTTTTTTTTTTTACAGATTTTGTTTATTTGACACAGAGATCACAAGTAGGCATAGAGGCAGGCAGAGAGAGAGAGAGGGAAGCAGGCTCCCTGTCAAGCAGAGAGCCCAATGCGGGGCTCCATCCCAGAACCCTGAGATCATGACCTGAGCTGAAGGCAGAAGCTTAACCCACTGAGCCACCCAGGCACCCCAGGAAATAAAGTCTTAATCCTCACATCCAAAGCCCACTCACCTCCACATGCTGTTTCTTTAGCACCCATGAGGTATAAACATAAACCAGGAAACCCTAAAATCCTAACCTCACAGACAACACACAAAAACACATAAAGGGCCTTTCTAACTAGTGCAATATGAAACCTAAGATTCTCTGTGTCCCCGTGTCTTTTCTCTGGAAGGCCTTCATGGCGTGGTCAGTGCTGGGAAAGTGGGAATCCAGCTGCTCCTTCCCCAACCGCCCTCCATCTTCTGTTCCTTAATGATCTCTTGTCAGCTCTGACACTAGACAACTCCTTACTGGAGCACCACCTTCATTATTCGTCTATTTATTATTTCAAGAAACTTTGTTAAGTGCTACTGTCTGTGCTTGGTGATTGGGACATAATGGTAGTGAATATAGACCTGCTTCTCAACTCCATGAGGAAGAAAGGGAATGAAACAAACTTGGAGAACACTAGCATGTCCTCACCTGTGTTCCTGGTTCCTTGGGGGCTACTGCAAATAACTCTTCCAATTCCTTACAACTTGAGGGAATGGGAGAGAGAAGAACCATCCTTATTTTATTTTCATACATCATAATTTTGTGCACTGCCATCTCCTCCTTTTTTGTGTGTGAAAAACCCTGTGGTTTTCCTGGTAGGCTTTCTTAACAATCCACTGGCTTCCTTCTCCAGGATGTTTCTTATGCTGTAAGGCATCAGCTGTGGTTATGCTATCAACTTGCTAATCAGAGCACAGCCTAATTATAGACATGTGTGTGATTCTCTATCTTGATCAGATAATCGAAGGCAACTCATTACTCAGATATTGAGGGAGAGGAGTGCATCATGGGAGTGACGCTCTGTGATGATAACTCTGATAAGAGTGTGCAAGATATCTTGGTGGGGATGCAGGAGGGAAGAAACCCTGGGGACTAGTTAGTATTAGAATAGACTAGAAAGAATGGAGCCCATTGACAAGATCCCCTGAAAGAAGATAAACTGTCTAAAATGGAAATTAGTGGCATTGTAGATACTGATTTTCACAGAAAGCCCATGAACACCTTCTCTTTTGTAAAGGAAGGTTCGCCTGTGCTTTGTTTGCAGACCAACACCATTACAGCTTTATTTAGATGTGTGTGAAGGAACCATCTGTTCCAGCTCACAGGAGGGCCAGGTCCGCATCACAGACCCCTCAAGGTCCAATCACAGCACCTGATGCAAAAGTCCCCTGTTGTGATGCTTGACTGAAAGCTAATGACAAGGAACACTTCATTTTTCAAAGCGAGCTTTTTCTCAGGAGCATGCGTGCCCTTTGGTGATTGCTTTTCTCCTCCCTGCAGCCCATAGAAACAGCGTGAAAAGCAGAGGGCCTGGGAAATGAGAACAGTTCTCCATTTATTCTTATATTTATTCCTTCATCCATTCAATACATACATGTTGATGGCTGCTATTTGAGATGCAGCAGATATACCTGTGAACAAGGCAGATGAGATTTTCAAGGTGATTACATTTGGAGGAAGTAGGCAATAATCAAATACACAATTTTTTTTTTTCTTTTTAAAGATCTGCTACCAGGTAGTAATGTGTGCTATGGTAAAATACACTGGACTGATACAATGAAAAGAAACCGGATGACTATTCCATTGTGTGGTCTAGACAGATTGCATTTAAGCTGAGGTTCTAATGCCAAAGAGTCAGCCTTGTAGAGTTCTTGGGGGATGTTCATCCCAGGTAGAGGCAACAGCCATGGTCAGCATTCTAGAGTTAGCACTGTGTTTGAGGTACTAGGATGTCCGGTGTGGCTGGGGCAGAGAATTGCATGAGATGAGGTGGACTTACGGGCAAGTGGCAGGTCACATATGACCATGAAGGTCAGGATCAGGAGCGTGAATGTCCTTCTGTATGTGATGAGTTTAAGTCTGGGAATAGCATGATTTAAATGTCAAATGAGATTGGGTCCCCATGAAAGATACTTGGCCTTTGCATCTCTTCCTTTCCTCCTCTCTATAAAGGAGGACTTGATCACAGCCTTATGTCTCCTAATGGGACGTAAAAAACAACATAAAATTTGAGGCTTTACTGCTTATTTCTGCAAACCCTTTCTGATTTCTCTTCTCTTTCTCTCAGGCCAGGGTCAGTACCCTCCTGCACTTTTGGGAGACTGTGTTACTGAGCTGCCCATCTTCTCTCTTTAGAGTTTCCTTGAGGCCTCAGGTCAATGTGACCTCTTTGTGTCCGCAGCCCTAACTTAGGGTGTGGATCATGGTAGGCTTTTTGTAATTTGGCCGTTGGCCATTTGTATTGTCTCTTTGCCTATGATTATCACCGGGTTCAACCTCTAGGGAACCCAGACTGGTTGAGGTTCCACTGATTCCTCTACCCAGATGTTCTTCGTTCCCCATCTGCCTTCTGCAGAACTCCAGAGTCTTGAAAGACCGGTCTGGCATAGGTAATGCCTCCTCTGTGTTTTCATAGAATTTTGGGTTACCTCTCTCCTGCACTTGCAAGTACACTGTAGTGATCTGTGCATGTCTTGTTTTGCTAAAATGTAAACTTTTTAAGAATTTTTAAGTATTTTCTTCCTTCACTTCCATATATCTGTCTAATGATGTTAGTCTTGGTATAGGAGATCCACGTATTAAATATTAATGAATAAAAGAATAATCAAGGGAAGGGTGGCTAAGTGGATAATAACCTCAGTTTTGTATTCATGGCCATGACAAGAATGTGCCCACAGAGCTCCAGCTTCAGGAAAGGTGACTGACAGAGGTCCTAGCTGCTGTGCTAGAGACTGTTCCCTGCATTCTTGCCCAGGCCATGCTTCCCGGGGCTGCTCCCAGCTAGTGAATGAGCACAGCAGAGATGCTAAGGCAGGCCCATTCCTGGGAGACACAGTTCTCCTTTCCTGAGCCTCTCTTAATTCAGGATACTTCCTCTTCTCTCTCTTCACTCAAGGTTGGATTTGTATCGTGGTCTGAGGTCTCTCTGAACATAATCTGTATTATTCCATCTTCTCTCACAGGCACTTCCCTTAATAAGATTCTTGCACATTTAACCCTGTCATGGCAGACAAATTTACATTTAAATTTACATTTAAATCATTTATTGAGAAGTATTTGCTGAGCACCCACAATGTCAGGCATTTTGATAGTGGTCTACAATCCAATGTGAACAAGATGCAATACTGGACTCAAGAAGCTAGTTGGGGATAAAATGGGTAATCAGACATAATGCAAAGGGGGAATTGCTGGAAGGGAGTCAATGGTATATAAGCTTATAGAGAAGTACCAAATCTAAGTCTGCCTGCTTCTGTATTGGCTGTGGTGGGGATGTAGGGAGAAATCACAGAAGACTTCCTAGAAGAAGTATCATGGTGAAATAGAAAGTACCAGAGTTTTGCTAGAGAAGCAGAGGAATTGGTGTCACCCAGAATGTTCTAGAAAAAAAAAAAAATGGGAGCCTCCAGCAGGAGAGAAAGCTGGATGTGTTGTTAATCAGTGGAAGACACAAGAAAGGAAACTGGGGGTGGCAATATAAAGGGAGGGGTTGGATTTACAAAGGAAGTAGTGGTGAAGAAGGATAAGAGGGAGGGGATGCGGCTAAAGCTTGGAAGGGTTAGATTTGCAAAAGCTATGTTCTGGAATCCTCCAGGTTGACAGAGCTTTTGTTTGAATGACTGGTTGGTTTTACCTAGGAAGAGAGGCATTAAGATCAGATCTTCTTGACCATATACCCTTAAAGGCAACAGGAGTGAATCATAGTCTTGGAGGTTCTTGAGCATAGCCCAAAGTGTCTACCACTCAAGTATAGTGTTTATTTGGATCAGGTTTGGGTTGTCAGTTTGGGAATTACACTAACCAGGCTCCTCATGATGCTCAAGTCTCAAGTCTCTCACTTGTCAGTTCTGATTTAGGGCAAATAATTCTCCCTGAATCTCAGTTTACTCATCTGTAACTTGGATTTTTTAAAGTGAAAATTCAGTGCTTATTAAGCAAGTCTCTGTGCCGGGCAGCACGATCAGTGCTTCATACATTTATTTAATTCTAGGAGATATTTTGCAGAATTAGATACTGCAATTGCATGGGTAAGAAATAGCTCAAGGTCACAAAGCTGGTAAATGGTAGAGCTGACATTTTGCTTGAATTTATTGCATTAAAAAAGATATGTACATGTTTTAAGTTAAATACTATTCAATTAAAGTCATAAGACATGTTGGTAAAGTGTCCTGGGATTTCAGTCCCCACTGTGACACCACCTCCCTAAATCTCCCAGTGGGTACTCATATCTTGATTTAAGAAGCAGGGACTTAAGAGGTCAAGGCCCGAGAGCAAATTCAGAGCCAGACTCCACATTCAGTAAGATAAGAATCAAAGAAAGTGCAGAGAGGAGGCACACAGAAGGTGCTGGCCGGTCAGTGAGAGACAATGATAGACAGGTATGAGGCTTCGGTAAGATGAGGAAACAGATATTAAGGACAAGAGAAGGGGATGTAGGGGGAAAAAAAGAAGAAGATTCATGGATAGTCACAGCTAAGTATTTTACCTGTCAAAAAATTACTCTGACCTGCACATTTAGGCTGTAAAAATACATCTTTAATCAAGAAAAGCAGGGCTCTTTCCAAGGACAAATCAAGGCAGCAACTTCTGCTTGTCTCACAAAATTAATCTGAAACACACACACACACAGAACTGGGCAGAGTGAAAGCCCTTTCATAACCTCTTTTCTGTGTTAGGTGGGAGGCAGTGATGGAAGACTGAGATTGGCGGGTTCTGGCTTCAGTAAAATGAGAAAGCAAAGGACAGATGCAAAAGGGCAGTAGGAATCTTACAGTGCTAATTTTCCTCCTGTTGCTTGATCTTTTTAATGTGTATTAATAATTGTTGTAAGATACGGAAGCATAGATACACTTGTATGTATACATTTCTTGAGCTTTTATTATGTGTTAAGCAAAGTGCTAAATATTTGTATATGTTATCTGATTTAATCCTCACAAGGACTGTATGGGTTAGGTAGCATTATTAGCTTCATTTTACATATAAAACACCTGAAAATCAGTCTCTGGTCAAAGTATTCCTCCACTTGGAAGACATGCCTTAGAATGTCAAGAGAGAAAAAATTGTCCTGGAATGGGGTTCAAGGGACTAAGGTTAAGTCATATCCTAGCTTTGGGACTTAATGCAAAGCCATGTAACCATGTAACTCTGTACGTCCCAGTTCTGTTTCTCTTCATGTCCATCACTTACATCCTAAAGCCAAGCCATGATTACACTTTGTTGAGACTTTTGCAGTATCCTTCTATGTTATCTCCATACCAGCACCTTTTACTTTTCCCTCCTTCTAATGCATTCTACAAACTACATCCAGAGTGGTTATAGGTGGAAAGATAGGTATCAGGGAAGACTGTAAATGTGTTGCTTGTCCAACTGTATAGATGAGAATTCTGCTAACTGTGGTAGGGGTCATCAGATTTTGTAGGAGAGGGGTAGCTAGATCATAGTCCTGGTGAGTTTGAGGTATAATCTATGTTACCTTAGTTTTCTTTTCACTCTACATATACCCACTTTTTAGGGTTGTTGTGATTTGAGCAGGGACACAGACATGGCATGATGGAGTACCATATGTATAAGGTGCTATTACTAGGAATATTTTCTTGCCCTACACGGTCATTGGAAGGTATTGCAACAAATACATGCAGAGTGCCTGCAGCTCCTTGGAGGAAAATGGACTTGAAAATACCAATTATGATACACAAATAAGTGGCATACAGGAGCTTGCTGTCTAGTGAGTCTGTTTCTCTTTCTTGGCTTACATAAAAAGGGTGGTTATTTTTTATTCAATTCAGGTCCACACGTACAAACCCTGTTATTTGATGATGTGTGAGGTGCGGACTCTGGGGAGCATATCAGAAGTGTAGACCCCGACTTGTTCTAAACTCTAATTCCACTTCTCAAGCAGAGTGCAAGCCCAGATCATACTGAAAGCGGTGATGGTTTGTGTCAGAGTTGCAATCTACAAGGCCGGTCACAGAAATCTGCATCATTACAAGAGAATTTCTAGAGAACAAGAGCTATCATTCAAACTGGACCACAGAATGTTATCAGTATTAATGATTCCTTCCTTACCCTCAACAATCTTAGATAAACTGTCTCTCGCTCAATTTAGCATGACACTTATTCGGTGTCACAGAAGATTAATATTTTGTTTTTAGATCTCCATCTTCTCCACTAAAATAATAAAATTAATGCCCATTTATTGAGTACTTACTTTATACCAACCACTAGTTTAAGAATAGGTCATGTATATTCTCATTCATGTCTCACAACACCTCTGCTTAGGTAGACAGAGTTATTACATTTACAGAGAAAGTGAGGGTTTGAGATGTAAAGCCACTCCTTCAGAGCTAGTTAGCTAGTAAGTAGGGTGCCTTGATTGAGATTCATGGGTTTGTCTGATATACTAGATTCAGGAATGTTTTTGGGGGGTGGAGGAAGGGAGGGAGGGTCTGATCCTGTTTCTTGGACCCAGTCATATATAGCCAACAGGAGTCTTATCACATCCGTGGTCAAATTTTCTTCTCAAAATATCCCTCTCTACTGGATGAAGAACACGAAACCCAGGAAGGGTAAATTCTCTGTGAAAACACATAACCATGGTAGAGTTGTACTCAAAACTCAATCCCTTTGGATGATTCAGATTATTACTCCAGACCACACCCTCCTTTCCAGATTAGCTGCAAGCCCAGAGATGTGGGGAGTTTCCATCCCACAGATATCCTCTCCTTAGCTTCCAATTCCCATTTCTTCCTTAATGATGGGAGGAATTCCATAGGAAGTAGTAATTTCTCCATGATCTGAGATCACAGCATGCAGCTAATTATAGAAATAAATAACTGGTGACTGGAACCATCTGTCCTTCCTTTGGCAAACACCTTTCTTTCCTGTGAAATTAGTGTCACCTGCAACCTGCAGGCCCCTCAGAGACACAGGGGATGCCCCCTCCACATTCAGAGGTCGACTACTTTGTTACTCCCAACCCACAGTCACAACCCTATGGTCTGTCACACATCCCCAGAGAGGCACAGCTAATGAAGCTACTTGTGTTCCTGAGCTCTTTCCATGGCTGAGGGAAAAGAGTACAAGGGCAGGGCTTGGCTCAGGCCTCCGGCTTCATCTCCCACTGTTCATTCCCCAAGGCAGGGACACTTAGGCTCACTCTATATAGCAACAACATGGATTTCTAAAATAATCTCAGAAATATCTCAGCTCTGCCTTGTTCACTTTGGAAACAGCTAGTTCTAGTTCAATTCCCACCTTTCCAACTGTGTGATCTTGGGTAAATCGTACTTCTTTGAGCTTCAATCTCCTGGTACGCAATTTGAAGGAATGATAATACCTACCAGTTAGGGCTGGTATGGGAACGATAATACCTACAAGTTATATCTCATGTAAACCAGTGTATGGTGTAGTGTAGTATTTTAGTGTTACATATAGAAATCACTCAATATAGTGTGGCTTTCATTGATCAGAAGTGAAAACTCTATAGGAATTTAGGACTATTAATCTGGGTTCCAAAGACCTTAAGGAATCTATAAATGCCTGAAAATATATGAAAAAAATGTATGCATATGATGATTCATTTCGAGGGTATGATGCTGTGATTTATAATAAACACATATTTGGTCTTTGTCCCCATTTCTGGCACAAAGTTCCTAAAACCTTTGGGATTTCCTAATGGATGAGTGTGGCCAAGTTGTTTTTTTTTGTGAATGAGATGACTTCTGGGAAGCACCTAAGGATGGGAGCTGGTTGTCAGGGGAACCTACCAAGTGGTTAGACCGTTGGAACTTTTAGTCCCAACCCCTGACCTTTGGGGACACGGGAGGGACTGGAGGTTGAATTAATCACCAAAGACTAATGATTTGATCAACCATGCCTATGTATTGAAGCCTCCATAAAATCCAAAAGAATGGGGTTCTGAGAACATCTAGGTTGGTGAACATGTAGAGATTTTGGGAGAGTGGTCCCCTCAGGTCCTGGAAGCTCCACACTCCTTCCCCATACCCTATGCATCTCTCCCATCTGGCTGTTTCTGAGTTACATCTTTTTATAATCCAAAAAATCTAGTAAGTATAATGTTTTTGGGTTCTGTGAGCTGATCTAGCAAATTAATCAAACCTAAGGAGGAGGTCATTGTAACCTGTGAGCCATAGCCAGTCAGAAGTTTAAGTGACAACCTGGACTTGCAGTTGGTATCTGAAGTGGAGGGAAAGGGGCACAGGCTTATAGAACTGAACCTTTAACCTGTGGGTCCAGATGATGTCACCAGGTAGATAGTGCTAGAATTGAGCTGAATTATAGGAAACCTAGCTGGTGTCACAGCATTGCTAGTTGGTGTGGGTACCCTCCCCATGGTGGAATTGGGTACAGAACCATTAGAGAGGGTGGAAATCATTCATAAATTTAATCAGAATCTCAGTGGTATCCTATCACCTCCTCCCACTTTCCCAACTTAGAGTTTGGAAACTTGAAGGATTTTCTCAAGGTTTTTCAATTAGATTTCCTCCTGCTGTGGAAACTGCTCACACAACGCTACTCAGTGTCTTAGAGACCAGGAAGCAGGAGTTGGAAGCAGGCTTAATTCCTGTATTCGCTCTCTACATCACCAAAATAATGAAACGCAGGTCCTTTACTCATCTCTATCACTATCTTTATAAGCATTTCATTCCTTCTTGATGATTCATTAATTTTATCAGACATGCCCTATATGACTCGTCTAGTGTTGGGAACAATATTGTTCGTGAACCCCCTGGCATCTGTTATTACATGAACACAGCAGACATCTATTATTACATGAACACAAGTTCAGTTATTGTTTCCTTGGCAGAGAACAGGAACTTATGTCAATGATTCTGCCAGCCTTGGTAGCATCTAGCGGCTTACAAAATGATTTCACATTCATCGTTGGATCTCACCATTGGTCTATTAGCTATTCAAGGCAAAGGAATTTGTTCCCATTTTGTAGATAAGATAACTGAGATTCAATGAAACAAGTGTCAGTATTAAATTGGTTTAAGACCACTCTCCTACCATCTAATATCCATACATCTAATTTTGTACAAACACCTGCTATCAGTTTTTACCTTTCTTTTTGGAGAGAGAAGAATTCAGAAAATATTTCCAGGTACCCAGCAACCCACCCATACCCAGGATTAATTTAGCTATGTGATCAGCCTAGATTTGACATTTAAATTATCTCTAAGATTGATTCCATCATCTTCCACCACTAGATAATTGTTGTTTTACTTTTATCTCAGCAAATAGGTACTATTCTTCTCCGATTATGAAATATATACATGCATATATACACACACACATATATATACATACATATATATGTACATGATATAGAAACATGTAATAAATATATAACATTTAAATATATAGTTTTTAAAAATCTCTGTAGAAAAAAATCTAATTTTTAAAAATTATAGTACTCTTTATTTGACATCTAGAACTCTAGGGATCTGCAAATGGGCTTCAGGAGGTCAAGAAACTCCTGTGACCTAAACTTTTAAGAACAACTTCAAAACATTATGATATTGACTCCTACAAACAAGACTCTTCTGTAAGGCTGGAAGAGAAGTAGCCATTGACAGAGTAAAGAAGGCCTGAATGAAAAACATATATATATATATGGAGGGAATGAAAAAGAGATAATAAGGGTGGAGAAGTGATGGGTACAAACTCTTACATCACTGTTCAGTTTGTTCAAGCACAACTTCATAGCTATGGTTATCGGTTCCCCTGGGAATAGATACAAGCTAGACTTTCCTCATATATGCACGGACTCATCGGTAGAAATGTTATTTTCATATTACCCTGATTCAGACTACTACCTGATGGAGTAGAAGACTCCCTTCATCTATCCAGTGCTTCATTAGTCCATTCATTCCTAACTCATCTACTATTCATTGAGCATTGACTCTATAGCACATTTGGTTAAAATCACTGAAGCAGGCTGAAGGAAGAAACAGACAAGGACATCAACATACCCAATACAGTGATAAACACTAGGACAGAGGTATGGAATGGCTGCTAGCAAAAAGGAAAAAGGAAAGGTAGATACAAAAATCAAACTGGAGGCTGCAGGAAATACCTTGCAAGGGTAGTATTGCTTGAGATAAGTCTTAAAGGGTGTGCTTATGTTGGACATTACAGATTGGGGAAGTGGAGAGAAAACAGATTTCCGGTAGAAAAAACAGCTTATGTAAAGACGCAGAGATTTGAGAAAGCCTCCTTGCTCTTAGGTGCCTCTGACTTAACCACCACCCACATCCACAATGCCATGCCTGGTCCCAAGCCCGTGATGACATTAGCTACTTTGCCTTTAGTGATAACTGCTCAGCTGTTTCTCAGGTAAGCAGCCTCTTCTTCACAGCCATTTTTACAAACCACAGGAACTATAGAGCTGATTCTGCACATTTTAAAATACTCATCTGCTTTACAGAAATTACACCACAGGGTTTACCATAGGATGTCTTCTTGATACCAGGATCATGTGATGTGACATAAAATCATGGTGACTCTCATTTCTGTAAAAGAACATGTTTTGGGTTAAGGGAGAACCCACCTGCATTGAACACATTACATTTACAAAATATTTTACATTTACAAAATATCAAGATTCTAGAAATACCTATTTTTAAATTCTATCTGTATCTCCTGTCTAATAACTCTGACCCATTTTCTGTGTACATGCATGTGTTTAATAAATGTCCTCTGTCTTCTGTATTGCCTTCTCTATTCTCTCAAACTCTTGTCCCACTCCCAAAAATCTCAGGAGGTACTCCAATGGTGAAGCCTTTTTTTTTTTTTCCCCTTTTTGCTTAGTTTTTGATCCTCCCCCTCCCAGATTCAGCATAGAGGGATGGGACCTCAAATCAATTTTAAAATCATTATGAATTATTTGCATTTGACTTTTTAGCAGGAGCTCGAAAATATTTCAGAATTTTAGAGCCATAATTAGACCTATCATTTTAGACAAATGCCACATAATTTGTCCACTCCTGAAGCAAATCTGGCTTCTGGGAAGGAGGGCAAATATTTAAGAATGAAATGAGACCGATGCGCACATGAATTAAAAAACAAGTGGTTTAAATCTTTAAAATGATTTCCCCAGTTCTTGCTCATTAGTCAATATTGCAAAGAGCCCTGTGCCAAAATTTTGAGCAGTCCCTGAATTTCAAAGACCATTCCTTTTCTCTCTCTTCATTGTTAATGCTAATTTACATGAGCCTTGAGGTAAGCAATTGCTCATGTTCCTATTGCACCAGTTCCAGCCCTGGGAATTATAGGAGTGAAACGCTGGTGTCTGATTCATGGTTAGTCTCCTCTTCCACCTGAGCAAAGCGGGGAACGGAGCATTCTTTCAGAAGGAAACCATGAGTGTGAAGAGGGCAGTCTCAGAGATGACAAATAAAGACAGAAGAGAAGACTCTCTCAGCCAAAGTGGTAATCAGAGAATTTAAAAATTATTTCTTGACAATACAGACAGCACTTGCACAATGCCATTCCCTTTTAGATGAAGTTACTCAGTGAACCAATACAATAGAACAAGAAATAAAATGTCAGACAATGCATGAAGCAGAAATGGTTTCTCTTTACACATCTTATTTCCAAACTGTAGCTGGGGCAGTCTATCAAAACATGGCCCAGAGTTTCATGTGGCTGGAATGGCACCAGCCTCACACGATGACAAGAATTCAACAGTTGAAATAGTTGGCTGAATTCACCAATCATCTCTGCCGTGTTCTTTGAAAACCTGCCCCTGCTTCAGTGATAATTATTATAATGATGATGACAGCAACAGCCTCAGTCCAACAATAATAAAAGTACTTATTATATGGTATTTATTAGTAGCCTACATTAACTTAACAATGGTATATATCAGGGATCAGCCAACCGTGGCAGTGGGCCAGAGCCAGCCCATGACCTGTTTTTGTATGGTCCTTGAGCTAAGAATGAGCGTTACATTTTATAGGGCTATAAAAAAAAAAAAAAAAAAAAAAAAAAAGTCAAGAATGTCACAGACACTCCGTGGTCTATAAAGCCTAAAGTATTTACTCTTTGGCCCTTTAGAGAAATGTTTGCCAACCCTTGGTATATATTAATATTCATGTAGCATTTACTGGATACCAGCTTGTTGTATAATAAAGAATTTTGTTGGCCTTTGTTTCTGGCTTTTTAGACAAAGCCTCTAAACCCTTGGAATTTATTCATGGTGAACCTCTCGGCCCATAACTGAATTTATGCTACCGAGATGGAATTATGGGGGCATCCAGGACAACTTTTGGATGGGGACTGGCCATGCCAGGAACACCAGCATATGGGCTTCTGGGTTGCAGGTACACATTGATTTGCCAGGAGGGCAATGCATCCTGAGAACATAGAACTTTGCATATGAGACTCTCTCAGATCTCATTCTATGTTCTCTTCATTTGATTGCCCTGAAATGTATCCTTTATTTAAAAAAAACAAAACAAAACAAACAAAAAACAGTAATCATAATACAGTGCCTTCCTGAGTTCCGCGAGTTGCTCTAGGGAACATTGAACCCGACGAAATAGTGGAAACTCCCGAATCTATAGCCAGTTGGTTAGAAGGGTGAAGGGGATGGGAAGCCCTGATACTGTGGCTGTGGCCCGTGTCTGCCGTGAGGGCAGTCTTGAAAGACCACTCTTAGCCTGTGAGCTTTGCAGTAACTCCAGCTCATGAAAGTCAGAATTCCATTGTTCTGGCATTAGACACTTTTAAAATAAAATTTTAACAGGTGTTCATTCTGAAACTCTATAAGGTAGGTGCTCTTTTCCCATATTTACTGATGAGGAGACTGAGGCACAAAGAGATTGAGTCCTTTACCCCAAGCCACACACCCTGCAAATGATGGAGTCAGGATTCAAACTCAGTCCAGATGAGATTGTAACCATCGTGTTACTAAATCATGATCTTTCTAAACATCATGGTAGTAGAAGGATGGTTGTGGAATTCTAACGGTGTACTCTAACACTCAGAATTCAGTCCCTCCTTCAGTGTTCTCTTTGTCTTGTCTTTGAAACTCAGTTCTGATCCTAAGCTTTGGACCTTATCACGACGGTGTGCCCCACTTTTGCTGCTGTATCCTTGATTTGTTCCATCTGTTCCGAATACCAAGACAGAGTTGTCCAAGAGAAAAATAAAGGACGGTGGAGTAGGGGAGACTTCATCTGTCACATTCTTGCATCAGACATGTTACGTAATGGTCCTGCACCTCAGTTTTCTCATCCCTAAATGAAAAGGTGGAAGAAAACAAATAAAAGTGCATTCAGGTATTTTGATTGGAGCAGAACTGGGGTTAAAACCTTCCTGGCATGTGGAATTGAGGGTCCTACTTCAGTTTGCATTCACACGGCACCTGGCTGGATCCAGGGCTTAGCATGGGAGCTGGCGGTTCTCCGTGGGCGTGGGGAAAACAGCACACCTGAAGTGGGCAAATCCTAGAGAGGGTCTGTGTATCTTCTGAGAGAGCTTTCTTTTCTCTTCATCAGGGGAAAAATCTAGGGAGATTAACCAGATTGGGCAACAGGGGCTGAATGAAGATGAGTTGGAGAGGTGTGCTTGTTGTCACTCTACTCAGCCTGTCCTTACCAAGGCACCTTGTTAGCAGGCGTGCCCCTGGGAAGGAAGGGCTGTGCTCATCAACTGGGAGATGTTGCATTAGCTCCAACTCCTCCAGCTGCATGATCTTGCTGTGCGTTTCCCTCTAACTCAAAACAACACAGAGGGAGGGTGGTGGTTCTCTTCTCCCTTCACAGCAAAGACAGGTTTGAAAACAGCAGGATTCTGTGAAATCAGAATTTGCACTTCTGCAATGTAAGGGTAGTGAGCGTGGTGGATTTCAGGTTTGATTATCACTCAAAATAGCTGGAATACAGTAGGGACCCATAACTGTAAACAGATGATTGGGGTGAAGGGTGGCGTGTGGGAGAGGGAGTGGTGGTTTTTCATATATAACAGCATAGGTTGTTGTGATCTTATGTTTTGGCTGCTTTATTTGGCACATGATAAGTACTCGAACTTTATATATATATATATATATATTTTTTTTTTTTTTAATTTTCCCCCTTGCCTTGCCTTCTCTTTTCCTTCTAGATATTCCCTGGTATAGTTTTGCCATACTCTGCCTTCCAGGGTGTGACAACCTGTCCTGAGACCCAGTCCTGTGCCTGGCTTTCACTCCACCTTGCTGCTGCCTTCCTGCTTCCACAGCTCACTCCTGCTCCTTTCTCCTCTCTCCCTGCTGTGGCAACACTCCAAGAGGCTGAAATTTACTCAGGATCAAACAACAGAATATGGGGGCTTTCTGGAAGCAGATTTCAGTGGATATTACTCAGGATCTTTTTGGTTTCAGTCCCTGCCCAATGCTTAGTTCAACCTAAAGGATTGCTTCCATCCAGCTGGATCTGTTGCCCAGAACCAACTCTGTGCAGACCCACTCGTGCCTGAGTCTGTCCCATGATAAGCATCATGTTTCCAGATCCCTTCAGGTCTTGTCCCCACCCCACCCTCAGCCATTCTCTACCCCAAACTTTTTTCAGTCGATCGCCTTTCATACCTACACTGCCTACAGTAGCCTCCAGCCACATGCGGCTATTGAGCACTTGAAAAGTTCAATCCAAGCTGTGCCCTGAGTGTCAAATCCACCTTGGATATTGAATCCTCAGTATAAACCAAAGAACGTACAATCATTCCTTAATCATGTTTCTGTTGATTTCATGTTGAAACAATAAGATTTCAGGTACATTGAATTACATGAAATATATTAAAATTATTTAAATCTACCTCCTTTTTTTGAATGTTACTAGAACATATAAAATTAAAAATGTCACTCACATTTTGGTTCATATTCTATTTTTATTGAAGAGCACTGTTAGGCAGACTCTTTAAAAACATAATCTGGCCATTCTCTTCCCCTGACTGGAGCACTTCAATGTTTCCCTAGGACAGGGGTCAAATTTCCTAGCATGACTTGAGCATTTTCGGATATGGGACCCATTTGCATCTTCATCTCTCCCTATGCCCCTCCTGCACTGAGTCACTTGCAGCTGTGTGAATGGGCTTTGGACCTTTGCTCATGCCAGTTTCTCCACCTGGAAAGCCCTTTCTTCCCATAGTCCATCCCCAGCTCCTCTTTATAGTTCAGACAAGATGTACCTTCCTCAATCTGTCGCAGTGTCCAGCGTGTGAACATCTCATGGCCCTCCTCCTCGTCAGTCATTAGACCACTCCGCACCCTGCCACACTTCATTATCATCTCTGAGCATGGGTCCTACCTCATTCACTGACGTGTACCTGATGTCTCTCTCTTAGTGCTTGTCACAGAGTAGTCACAATGCTTTTACACTGAAGTACAACATACACATTTTTGAATAAAGAAGTGTATCAATCAACATTCTTTTAAGTCAAGAGAGCCTGTCTGAGATGCTGAATTCATCAACATGTTGGTGAGAGATGTAGGGTTTCCTTGGGGACTATCCCTAAAGACTCAGATTACTTGGAAATAGGTGCCTGAATCCAGTTTCCCAAGGGAACAGGGAGCACCTTTTGCCCAGTGACTCAAATCTAAGTTTACCAAGGTCATAGGGGCTGGGGGTTGTTGCCCTTCTCAAGTTCCTACACAGCTGACATTGGACCCAGAATGCCCGTGGGGCAGCTCTTGTTCAAAGCTGTCCTCTCTCATACTGTATAGTAGTAAGAGAACAAGCCCTTTGCCCTAAGACTCAAACCAATTATATTTCCAGCAAACTATTCAGGTGCGAGACCCTTCTCTGCATGATGTTTACAGAACAGCAGATCTTTCTGACCTTCAGGTTGTCAGTTTCCATGCTAAAATCTGCCCCTCATCCCTTAATGTTTGATGTTAAGGTAGTGTCTTCACCTACCTTGCCGTAATGAAGCTGCTCACAAGTAAAACGGAGAGGTCATCGCAAGTCAGGATGTGATAATGATCTGTTTTTGGAAACCTCATTTTAGCAGTTTCAGATCTCACAGTGGGGCTCAGTATCCTGGAAACTCATGTTCTCTCATTCTCTGAACCAGCCAGCTCTTTCTATACATTGTCCCTCCAATTTATTTCAGTTCACCTATAGGTTTCTGCCTAATACCTGGCTAATCCTAGTATCTTCTCTTTAAGAAGATCTTACCCATCTTTAATATCTTGGTCAAAGTTCTTTTCCTCTATGAAACAAAAATAGATCAACTCAATCCTCAATAATGTCTTCTTATCTCCCATAATATTTATTATCCTTATTGTTCTCTTTGGCACTTCAATTTGGTCTTAATGCAGTCTTGTGATATTGATTATATCACTGTGTTAGTATTACTTAACCTTTCAAAAGATTATGTCATGTGTCTTCAAATATATCATATGCTCCCTGAGGGCACAGTCTGTCCTGTATGTCTTCATAGTCACCCTGGAGCCTAGCATATGGGTCAATAAATTAGTTTTGACTGACTGGTGTGTAATAAAAAGAAAGGATAACATCAAATAGGGATTGAGTTAGTAAAACTAGATCAATAACATTAAAAACTGATATACTTGAATTTAATGGAAGACCTTGGTTAGTCGGAGGGAAATAGGCTCAGAATCATCCATTTTTCAGATTCATTCCTCTGAATAATTGGAGTATAGTCTCTACCTAGGTGTTGAGGATCCAGTGGTGAATAAAACAGGAACATTTTGGCCTTTACAACAGGGCTTACAATGGAAGCAAATAAAAGCGAATAAATGAGATGTATTATGTTGGATAGTATAAGTAGTATGAAGAAAAAGGCATCTGAGTTGGGGGGATAGATGCAGCAATTATAAATTTAAAATTTTTAAGTCCAGCAAAATTAGATTCAAAACAGGCTCAATCATTTGTACGGGTCATGCGCTACTAAGTACCTTACTTAAACTTTGTAACTGTCTCTTTTATAAAATGGTTAAAAACAAATACCTACTTGCACACTGAAAGTTGGGTAAAATGTATACAATTCTTGGTAGAATTCTTTATAAAATGTATAGAATTCTTGTAGGCATTCAGTATATTGTACCAAATACATGATGACATAAGTCTATAGAAGTGGAAGTACTCCCATATCTGACTAGTTATAATTGTGTTTACTCTACATCCTGACATAGCCATAGGTGAGGAACTGCCTCACATATCATCACTTCTTGAATCCTTCCTCAAGATCCTCCAGTACAAACTAGGCCTCTTCTTTACCCTCCAAACCCTTTTACATTTGTCTCTTACTTGTGAACCTATTCCCTCCTTGTTAAGGCTATAAATTTTTAAGGGAAAAAATGTAATTATTGGAGTTTTATGATTTTTGACATTTTACTCACCATCCACACACAATCCAAAGCCAAATGCCATAGAATCTACTTGCAAACTAGTTCTCCGTATCGCCCAATTTTCAACTGTACTGCTCCAATGTAAGCAGTCACTCTCTCCCTTGATCTCTGGCCCTGCAATGTCCTTTCACTGATCTCCTTGTTTTCATTCCTAACTGCCTTCACTTATTTCTAACTCACAGGCAAAACTACCTTCTTTAAAAAGGAATCTAATGAAGTTGTATCTTTTCCTTAAACCCTTCCGTAGATTCTCATTAGACTTAGAATGAAATGTGCCCTCCTTAGGCAAAGCCCAGGGTGACCTGGCCCCATTTGCGTTTCATACCTTACAGCTCACCTGTCAGCTGTTTTGGTCCTCTTTTAGTTGTTCAAAGTTTGTTTTTTCCTCAAAGCATTCTACCAGAATCAACCCTCCCCACCCCATCCAAATAAAGCTATGTGTCCTCCAAGTCTCACTTCAAAACTTGTTCCTTCAGATAAGCAGTCTGTAATTATCTAAATTTTCCACTTGTCCTCTTGTCTCTCTAAAAACCCAATTATGTTAGTTAATAGTACTTATCACAGTCAGTTTGTGGATCTGCTTTTATCCCGTCATTAGACCGTGAGCTGCATGAGGGCAGTGCAACACCTATGATGATAAATGTGGAATGAATTGATGATTCAAAAAAACAAACAAACCAAAAAACCCTCTTGAATACCTACCTGAGAGGTACTTTTGTTTGCCAGCTTCAGTTAATGTTTATCTGATTTCTAAAGTAATTTAAAAATAGACTTGGTGTTACATAAACAGAGTAGGTGTCTGTAGAGGTTCTGATCTTTGTAGTTTTGGTTTAGAGCTCAGGAGCTCAGGATGACTTCCTCTACCCTTCTTACCACCAGCAACGATGTTGTTGGAAACAGATGGTTTTCTTAGCCATTCTTCTCCCCACAGCACATCTTCTTTCAGTGACCTGTTCCCAATATCCTTTTCTTAGCTAATCTGGACGGAGAAGTGTATGACCCCTGCCGATTTCAGATTTCTGTATGTGAGACTACATTCTTGTCTACGTTCTTTATCATTATCATTATATTTTAATTTGTAGCATGGACTAAGTCATAGTTGGTCGAATCAAATAGGTTACATGAAAAAGATTCGTATCTAAAGAGGTTTCCATAACCTGGATTGATAAAACTAAACAACTAAATGGAATTTCACATGAAGAAATGCAAACAACACCTGCCACTATTCACTTAAAAAGTATAGAAGATGGGTAGTACATAAGTTAAACTCAGCATGGGTGAAATAGGCTCCAGGCTTTAAGCTGACTCAAGTTTCAGGAATATAATGCATGTGGAGATCAGAAAAAGTATATTTGGTTTGGAATGAACTAACAGAAGTAGAATATGGAGAACATGTGTGGTCAGACAATATAGATTAAATAAACACTTCAGGACATGCTAACCTAAGGAACATATTTGCAGAGTGAAACACAGGAGGTCCCAGAATGGTAAGGGAAATGAAAACATAAAACTGGTACAATGGAGATAGAGATCTTAAAAGAGAGAGAGAGAAAATGAAGCATGTATAATCAAAAGATTCTAGGCTTAGAATTCCCTCTAGTTTTTGGATGTATAAACTGTGCCTTGGTTTTCTCATCTGAGAAACAGGTATATCAACTTCATTAATTGTTAAGATTAAATGAAAGCAGTTAGTCCAGACCCTAAGATGTAGAAGCCATTACTATTAGATGCCATTACTATTAATGCAAATAACCTTACAACACAGTGGCTAAGAAGGCATGAGTTCTCTGTCAGTCTAAGAATTCAAAGAGAGATCAATGGATGTAGGGGGATGTGGAAGAAATTCAGTATCAGATAAAAAACTACAGTGACTTTCAACTCTGATTTGCTAGTATTTTAAAGGGTTTTAAAGGGGAGGGGGCAGAAAGAGAGATATCCAGTCTTTAATGAACTGCTTTCCATCTTCTAACATGTTCTTAATCAACTCATCATCCAAGCACCTCTCTAGGCACCACATAGACCACTCCCTTACCCTGTGTCCCTCCAACTACCTTGCCCCAGGCAAGTTCCCATTCCATCCCAAGCTGGTCTGAGACCCACTCTGGAGGAGAGAAGGGTACAGGTGTGCAGGATTAGGTCTGGCCTGCATCCCTCTGCCTCCTTTCTTTGGCCCCTCCCTCCTGCAATGGTTTCAGTCAGCAAATCACCCTGGGGACTGATAAGGCTCTTGTAACCTGTGGCAACCAGCTGCCTTTGGCTAGAAAATGGTTTTTCCATAATTGCATAATGTACTTCAGTGGAGGGGGCAGGGGAAAAAAATGGGAAAATAAATAAGTCTGTCTCTAAATCTGTTGTACTCATGGCAGGCAATGAAGGGTTGTAATATTCTCCAAGTTGATTATACTGCCTTTCACAGGAAAATTACGCTCTCTTCCAATAAATTTAGAAAGGCCCTCCTTACTTTGCCCTTTGAAAGAGCTCTAGGACTACCCGAATTCTAGTTATGTTTAACATGAGTGTGGTAGCGCGATTTGGAGAGACAGGCCAACACCAACTCTATGTTGTCCCCAATTTCTGAGATAGGTTCTTAGAATACCACTGGAAAGTTATTTTTCCAAATTATGAACCTTCCTCAAGCCTCAAGATTCTTATACTAAGAATCATAGAACTGAGAATCATAAGAGGCAAGGGCAGTTATCTTGTTCAGCTGTTAATTGTGTTATATTACTAGGTCCCCTAGATGGAAATGACCATCCAAGATAACTAAGGTCAATAATGGCCAAGGAGGGTCTGGACATTCAGGTCTCCTGATTTATAATACACTATTCTTCGGTAAATATAATGGGTAGTAGCGTACATCCAGTAACCTAATCTAATAACAATGAAATAATAATGGGATATCATAGATTTATTCATTTCACTGTTGAGACTTTTTGCTCATCTCTGATTCTGGTGGTTTGTTTTTTTGTTTTTGTTGTTGTTGTTGTTGTTTTTAGATTAAAAAAAAAAATTAAGTAACTTCACCCAGTGTGGGGCTCAAACTCACAACCCTGAGATTAAGAGCTACATGCTCCACTGACCAAGCTAGCCAAGTATTCCTGATTCCAGTGGTTTAAAAACTCACTGTCAAGAATTATCAATAGAAGTCTCAGTGTTGCACAGACAATTTAAATAAATATTTTTATTAATTTTTTTCAATGAATAAATACTTACTGAGGGCATACTCTGCACAGAGTCCTATACAAGGCCTCTATAAAACACCTAGTAGCCTATTGAGAAGTATAACAACAACAAAACTAATAACATGCACCTCGAGTGTTATAAGCCACATTTTAACAAAATAAGAAGGCTTTGATTTTTAACCTTAGCTGTTCAATTAACTTGTTTGAAAGTTCTTTCCTCAATCTTGGTCACTTAAAAGATATGCTTGATATTTATTGTCAGGTGCATTGCTGGAAAGATTGTTATTATTTAAAATTACTTTTCTATGCTATCAGAATTTTCCATTCTCACATTAAAAAAAAATCAAATAGGATTCTGAGGTTGACCCAGTAATAATGACTTCTTCAAGTCTCCCATTCCTATATTTTTTTAATTCATGAAAATAACCCCATTTTTACTTAGGAATTAATGTTAATTTTTCATTTGACATCAGTTTTTTAATGAAGTCCTCCTATTTTCAGTGTAAATTTGAAATGTTTATGAAAGACAATATATAGTGAGGGGAGATCTGCTAATTCTGGGGTGTCAGGGAGGGGAAATGACATGACATTGGCCATTAGTTGATGATTATTGAA
Source organism: Lontra canadensis (assembly GCF_010015895.1). Lineage (NCBI taxonomy): Eukaryota > Metazoa > Chordata > Mammalia > Carnivora > Mustelidae > Lontra > Lontra canadensis. Next base: position 5,246,406 of record NW_022631024.1, on the reverse strand, counting down.
TCTGGTGGTGAGCATCTCAGAGATTATTGTTCCATGGCTTCTATCTTTGTATGTTTCAACTTTTCCACTTATAAAAACATTTCATTAAAAACAGTTTTTTCTCACTCCTGAGGAGCTCCCAGACAGGTAAAGAGCTTTATAAACAAAGTTTATAAACTTTATTTGTACCGATGAAATACTGCCTGCTGGTTTGATTTTGTTTCCGTACACACACAGTAAAGTTTGGAGTCTGGGGGCTTGTGATGGTGAAAACCACTGTGCTTTCTCATTTGTGGCTAACACTCAGAGATGGGTGTCACCAAAGGGCACAGAGGACTCTATGATTTGTCTAAGACCACGTGTTCAGCTAGAGACAACCTGGGACACAGACCACATTTCCTAACCTTGAGTGGTCCCTCATCTAGAAGAAAAAGCAAGTTGCCCTTTATAAGTTCAATAACTGAAGGAACAAAAAGTTATGGTCATATGATAGATTGTAAATGAACTCTATATACAATAGACATTTCCTATGTGGAAATGACATTATCCTAGTTTTGCCATCTAAAGGTCCATGCTGACTCCATGCCCCTACGCTATATTAAGCACATTTATAGGCAAAAAGCTATCTCCCATGCAAGCATAAGTTTATAGGAGAAAAATCAACAGGCATTTGATGTAGTTGGTGGCAAACAGGAACTATCGGTTGACATTTTTGTGTTATTTTATGTACTCTGTGTGTTTATGCAATTTTTTTTTACATTAACTTCTCCCTTAAATATATCTTCCAGCCATATTTGTGATTGGATTTTCTTTTGTTATAAGAAGTGAACATAAATTACTCCTGTCGGGTGCAGATTAGGTTACAGGATTTCTTTTCTTCTGTCACCATCAAAACCTGGGTGTCAGAAAGCTTTAATATTTAATGCAAGCCTAATTAGTCTCAGTTGGGCCCAGGGCACTTAGCAAAACCTGACACCAGCCATGGAGTCAAGTTCATTTGGAGAACATAATTATCAGTTATTTCTATACTGCAATAAATGTCCCTATTAGAGTAGCCTTCCTCTCACCCCCTGATTTTACAAGTAAATTGAAAAACAGGAAAAGAAAAGGCTTTGATTCCTGGTGACAGTGGACAAAGATTATGTAATTTGATTCTGAGTCTGGCATTTCTGAGATAACTTAAAGAACTTACAAGTATATAAAAATAGAATCAGGGATGGCTGGATAAACCTGCAGAAGATGGGTCTGTAACAGGTTGTTAAAGAAAGAGATTCATGAGAATAAATTGCTTTCCATGACCAACATTTGAAAATGGCTTCTACATATGTCTGACCAGTCAGTCAGAAAATGTATATTGAAGCCTTATGACAGCCAGACATCATAATAAGTCCTTGGGTTACGATGGTAAAAATGAAAAGATTTCTGCTCATAAAGTATACATTCTATCAAGGAACTGTAGAGTTTAAACCACATATTTAATTTGTGTTTACACTTTTGCTGATTGCTACACTAGAGTCCTAAGATGCTATGATGATAGCAGGGTGACCTGACCTCAGCTGGGATATCAAGAAAAGCATCCCCAGTGTATGGACGTTTTCACTAAGATGTGAAGGAAAATGAGGAGGAGTGAAGAGGAACAGGAACAGAGGGAGGGGCACAAAGTCTCTGGGCAGGAAGGAAGCAGCGTGTGTTCATGGAATGAGAGAAGGTCCGTGTGATGACTCCACATGAGCCCTGGCTCACGAGAGTGTGGAGTTGTTGGAAACCAGATAATGCCAACCCCAATGGACCATGCTATGGGACTACGCAATTAATTGTGTAATTAGCTGTACAATGTCAGCCTCAGTACAGTGTCTTACTCCCTTCCAAAGCCTGAGCACCTAGCCTGCATGTGTTGAACTAATCAAATGAATAAATGAGCAGTATAGTCACAGACTCCCAACACCCAAGTTCCGTCACAGCTTGCTGTTTTTTGGCACCAATTTACAATTCCAAAATTCCCTTTCCCTATATGATGTAGTCCTCAGTGCCATCACCTAAGGCAGGTGTGTGTAATTACTGCCTTGAAACCTAGGCAAGTTGGCTTCGCTGAAACTCCTATTACTGCAGGGCCAGCGCTGAGACAGGAGAGGTTCACATTTACCCAGAAAGGAGTTTGTTATCTGAACTCTGCAGTGTTTGCAGACAGACAGATCCAGCCTTATCTCCTGCAGCAACTTATCTCCAGCCTTATCTCCTGCAGCAACTCTCTCCCTGCCCTCATTCCCCAATGCCCTTTGTCACTCCATGGTACCCCCAAGTCTCTGTTCAAAACTAGACTTCCTTTGTGAGCTTCCCAGCTGTGTCAGCCCCCATGAGTCTTTATAGCGGGTCCAGTCAGCATTACACATTTTATCACTTGACTCTTCATGCCCTTCGTGTTCTTTTATTTCGTCTGAGAGTGTGCCATTCTGTTCCAAATAGAGCATAGGTCCCGTGAGGGCGAAAACCATGTGTTTGTTTCTGGTCTTGTTTTTCCTTTTCCTGCAGCCAGTACACAGAGCACTAAATAAACACTGTTGATGGATTGATCCCTGGGAGAACCAGCAATTCCCTCACCTGAGTCTGACCGACTCCTGTCTCCCTTTTGTTTGCCTGCAAGATCTGAACATTCTCAGAGACTGTGGCTGAGCTGCTCTGGTGAAAGGTGTTGTGAGAGCAGAAGGGTGGGAGAAGGGAGGGGTTCCATCAGTGATTTATCTGAAAACCCTTCCCAACCGGAATCTGAAGCAGCCCCAGGCGACCTTCCTGACAGCTGTGGATGAACTTTTAGTAGCCAAATTCAGTGTTTGTTTAGTCCTTACTGGACTTGGATCTCAGAAGCCCTTTTCACCGTGGATCTCCCTCCCCACATGTTTTCCTCCCATATTATAAGAATGTTCGATTATGATTCTGTTTACCTTCTGGTAATACCTTCATCTTTCTAGATGTTTCTTTCCCCTCTTTATTAATGCCTTTAAACAAAATATTTGTTTCTAAAGTCAATAATTCAAGTTAAAAAAAAAATAGCCCTCTACCCTTCCCTCATTTCTCTCCTGAGTGAACTTCTTTCAACATTTTTTAATGGTTTCTTCAAGTATTTATCTCATCTCTAAAACATTGGGTTGGGGTTCTGTTTATAAAAAGTGTAGCTGTCTTGAAATCATCCTCTGAAAGAAAAGAATTTGGTTCTCTTAGCTGAGCCATCAATTAAAATTCTTTTCTCCATCTTCCCAATATAGTTTTATCAATTTTATGCTAAATTTATGTTCATAGCTTGTATTATGACAGGATAAGTATAAACCACAGCTGAAGCATACAGCATATTCCAATTGTGTGCGTGTGTGTACATGAATATACACATATATATATTCTCCTAAAATTAACAAGCGACTTGTGTTTTTCCACTGGCTTCCTTTTCCATGTTCTTATCAGTAATTGCATTTCAAATGTTCTTTTCAATATGGTGAAATGCATCAGGTAATACTAATGCATTGTTTCCTTTACCTTCCCTTTGTGTTGAAGCAATCCACCAGGAGCCTCCCATCTCTTCTAGTCAGCACTGTTGATCCCTGGTTTTAACCCAGGACTCTCCTCAGCCATTGTACTGAGACTCACTTTCACCTTTTGCATGAGGGATTGCTTATTTCCTGTTTCCTGCATCTTCTTCTTTCAGGGATTGCTCCCTCCTTTAGGAGGGATGCAACCCCCATCCTCCTCAGAAAGTGTACATAGGGGTTAAGTATGTGAGTCACTTCCTTCATGTCTGAAATATTATTAATATTCCATAATGATTTGTGTATAGAATTCCATGTTTGAAATCAGTTTCTTTCAGAATTTCTAAAGTATCGTTCTACTGACAGGTTCCAATATTGTCTTTAGAAAGCCTAATGCCATTCTGATTCCCAGTCCTTTGTATATGAGCTGTTTTATATCTCTTTGAAGCTTTAGGAATATTTGATTTATTTGTCATGTTCTGAAATCCTATAATGATATGCTTTGATATGCTGGGTACTCCACGAGCCTTTGTTGAATTATTTCTTTGGTAAATACCTTTCTTCCATTTGTCTGTTATTTGTAACTTACTTTAGTCAGATATTAGACTTGCTGTATTAATATTCTATGTTAGCTCTTATTTTCTATTTATTTTTATACTTACTTTCTGGGGGATTTTTGTGACCCTAATGTATCCTTCATTTGAATTATAAATGTGTTTAATTTTTGCTACCATTTTTTGAGTTTTGAGATCTCTTTTTTTCTTCTCCATAACATTTTTACAACCTTATTTTTTGTTTCAATGATCAAATGTCTTTTTTTCTCAAAGGAGCAATTATATTTTTCTAGACATTTCTTTTTGTTCTCTATGTTATTTCTGTTTCCTTGGAGTTTTTGTTTTTTGTTTTTTTTTTAAATTTGTTTTGATTTTTTTTCATATAAGCTTTAATTTTATAGCTCTATTTATCTCACTACGAATTTTTTTAGAGCACTGTGTGTGGGGCAGCTTGTCAACCTATTGGGCTTCACTGAGAGGTGGTTGGGGCAGGCCTTGACAGATGTCTGCTCACATAGATTTTGTTTCTTTTGGACCAGTCACTTTATTGGAGGCGAATGTCTGGGAGATATAAGCTGCAATCCCAGCATCCTGGAAGCCAAGGAGGGTAGACTTCCAGTCAGTACTTCTGCTTGCCATGGATTGCCTTTTGCCTACTCTCACCTGTGCCCAGAGTCCCTAAGACTAGAGTCTTTCTGATTCAATTTTCAAGGGACTAAATTTTGGAAAAGACTCTGGTTTTTGGAGGAGTTTGTCTAAGGGTCTAATTGCCCCTTACACACTTTCAGCCAGCCTTCTAAATTACTAGTCCTACCATTCATCCCCAACTTCACTGCTGCATGACACCTCCAGTTCCTGACTCCCTCCAGGTTTCCATGATTCCAGTCCCTCAGAATTCCCTTGGCGGGCCAAGTCAGTTACTACTTATCCATGCACTTCTACTTTTTGTTATTCAGTGAATGTAATTTTATTGACATTCCTCATTATGTACCAGCTCTTCTCATTCTTTTTTATTCCATTGATTCCACAGATTTAGTTATTTTTTGGTCAGTCACATCATTTCAGTTACAGTGGGGAAAGTTCAATTTACTACTATGTTTAACTCCAAGGCCACAGTTTTCTCTCCCATGTTCTTTTTCCTTTTCATGAGCATTTAGTCATTTTATGCCCAGAGAAGACTTGCATGTACAGTCACAGCACAAAACAGTTCTATATACAAAATGTCTTCTAAGCAGAACTCACTGTTTTTGCAATACTCCATGTACTGTCTAAATTTCTGAGCACAAAATAAACTCTTGGTTAATATTCAGCAGCATAATCCAAATGAGAATTAGTCATTTTGCCTTTAAATGTGATCAGTAGAACTTGCAAAGTCTGAATTCGAACGTAATTTGCACTCTTACTCAACAAGTGACTACTGAGTGTCTCCTTTGTGTCTAGCACTGTGTCAAACCTGGCTAATGGACACATAAGACGTTCATTCTGCTCTCACAGAACTTATGCTTTCTTAAGGAAACAAAAATGTAAGCAAGAAATTACCATGTAATGTGACAAGTGCCATAATAGAAGTGAGCACAAGAGGCTACACAGGTAGGGGAGACTTCCCAGAAGACAGCACCTGAGTAGAGTATTAAAGAATTATTAGAACTTCTCCAGGTATTGAAGGACATGAGAACAACTCTTGGCAGAACAGGTGGTATGTAAAAATTCTAGGAAGCATAAAGCAAGTGTGGTTCACTAAGAGAAATAATAATTCAGTCCTCATAGAACCCCAAGTGGCAGAGTTGGGGCAATGGGAGAGGAAACTAGAGGTGCATCCCAGTCTAGACTATAAAGGGCTTTGAATATTATTCTAAGGCATTTGGGTGCATGCCCAGATTTAATTTTCCATTCACTAAAGCATATCCTCCAGTCTAACATTGGAAACTTGAATATTTATATTGACACATACACTTGTGTTCATACACTCATGCCTTCACATGTACCTTATGAGATCCAATTTTTATATTTCCCATGCTGGACTGGGTTAATTTGCCATATTCTGAGGCAAATGAAGGAAAGACTGAAATGTTGGGTGTTGTGCTTCTTGGGGCATGTGATATAACATAGGCCAACGGTCACAGCCAGGATGACTGGCAGTGGAGTCTATTCCAAGCACCTTGGAGAAAATTGGCAGAAGACATAACGTCTGGGGAATCTGAGGCCCCAAAGGAGCCACAAGTGATCTCACTAACAATTGGATTTTCTAATTATAATGTGTGGTAAGCTCTTTGCCCCTGGAACTGTGATCAGAAGCTGCACAGTCATTGTCAGGGGATAATCCAGAAAGAATTTGTACCCTGGGTGAAATAATCTTTCCAGCCATAGGAAAGATTAGAACTCTAAAGTTCTAATATGGACACAATGGGTTTCCCTGATTTCTGGGTTCTAGAAGGAAGTGGCAAACTCAGAATTTGGGAATCCATACTAGGAGTCCTTGAGGACAGTGATCAATAATTGAAAGACAATACAGAGGAGACCATGTGTGTGGACTGCTTATTATGGTTTGAAAATATTTCCATACCTAGCTTTCAATTTGACGCTTACAACCTCTTGAGGAAAGCAGAGCAGTTTGATCCATCCCTACCTTTACAGACAGAGAAGTACATTCTAAGAAGCCAGCATGTGCTTAATATCGTGAAAGCAGAATGCCACTGAACCAGAGTTAGAATCCTCAGTCTCAGGTCTGGTGTTCTAGAATCTAGGCACCATTCTTCTTTGCCATGATTTCCTCTCTTGCTGGTATAGGTATGTGGAGGTGGGTTTGGGCCATGAGCATACAGAACAAGTAGTGTTTACCTCATGGTTTTGTGGTAGCCATGGTAGCTGACAGATATTCCAGGACTATTTTATAAGAAATACAGTATTCCCAAGACCGCATCTACAGTTTATTTAAGCCCTTAGAGCTTACATGCATTGTTCCTCATGACAGCAGACCACAATGGGTTAAAGATGGGGCATCAGGGAGGATAATTGACATGTGGGCCTATTGGTCTTTCCCCAGGCCATCTGGGAGATTAAATAGCCAACAGTTAATTAAAAATAAACTGACACTTTACTTTAAGGATAGTTTTAATAACCATTTATAAATGTTACATTAAAAATTCATGCACTGTTATCAACTCCTGCTAAGGATTTACAGCACAATGAAGGTGTTATGAATGTTTTATAGGTACTGGGGAGAAGGCTCTTCCTGTAGAGATATTTTCAGAAGACTATTTGTCTTTTCCAGGCCACATCATAAGTGCTTAAGACAACAGCAGCTTGTGAAATAAAAACAGCTCCCAAAGTTCAGGTTGCAATCTTGTCCACACACTTCTAGCTTGGTTGGAGCTCTTTCCTTAGACACAGTGTGTTCTTACTTGCATTTGTTCCAGGTTGTAGACAGTACAGAGAGGAAAATGAAGCTGGCTCTGATAACTCATAAAATGGCATGCATGAAACCGCCACCCCAAAAAACCTTGCATACCAGTGACGGAGAAAATGAGTAGAAACTGAAGATATGATATCTGGTGACCCATGGATTCCACTAATAAACAGTATCTATTGCTTTTGGAGATTCTGTTAGACCATGAAGCATTAGATTCTTATCTGTGCTACTTTGTTCATATCCTGTGAATTTGTGTCAAATTCCCAAATGTTGTAGACACATCTTTTCGCTCACAAGTTTGGGTATATGTGAGTTCGATTTGCAAATGGCATTTGAGCTTAAGATGGTCTCATAACGGGAAAAGTGTCCTCCAGCTGCTGCTTTCCTTTTCTCCAGACAGGAGCCATAACAGCAACAGCAACACCACACACACACATACACACTCTCTCTCTTTCTCTCTCTCTCTCTTTCTCTCTTTCTCTCTCTCCCTCTCCAGGGATTAAAGAAGAGAGCTCCAAGTTGTCTGCTTCACAGTTAACAAGTAGAGACTACATTTCCTTGTTCTTGGGCCAAGAATTACAAACTTTATCTCTTAGCGGTTTAAAGTCTGTGACCTTACAAATGCATGACTGGATTTTAAAGCTCTGGATAGTTGCATCCAAAGGTGGCCCACCTTCCCAGGTAAAGCAAAAAAGGACAGAAATCACTGGCACATTTAATAAGAAAATGTTGAGAATATTTAGGTTCTACACTCTTAGCAAATTTCAGTGGTACAGTATGATGTTGTTAACTACACATTACACATTAGAACTTCAGACCTTATTCATTTTATAGCGGAAAGCTTATACCTTTTTACCACTCGCTCTTTCTCCCACCTCCCAGGTCTTGGCTACCACTTCTCGACCCTGTTACTATGAATGGACTTTTCTTTAGATCTCTAGTATAAGTGATACCCTATAGTGCATTTGTTTTTATCTCTCTGTTGTCCTTTTAGTTCTATGGGCAGGCCAGAGTTCTTTGATCTTCTGCTTACCTTATAAGGAACTTCAGGACTATGCACTAAATTCAGCTCTTGATGCCATTCTGACTGATCAAAATATCAATAGGAACCTACAGTTGCAGAAACACAGTACATGCTTTATTAGCAATAACCTAAAGGACTCGATAGGAGAAATGTTTTTTGGTGAGTGTCCATTTACATTTCAGGCCTCATTGCTTTCTCAGAGTCTTTTTCACTTTATTTCTTTGGGACTCATTATGTCATCCTCTCACAATCACTCCAACCTCTGAATAGAGTTTGTACAAGTAGCTTTTGTATTTATCATACCAATTTTTCTTGATTAATCATGACATGAAAATAAAACATCACGATGGTCACATATTATAGGATGCAAATACATCTAGAGATCTGGATTTTTCTTTTTTTTTTCTGGACTGCTGGAAGAAACATCATTAACCTTTTAAAATTTCCAAATCATAGCCTGTAAAGTTGGATTTTAAAAAATCTTGTACTTTAATTTCTTCCAGTGGAAGGCACACCCAGATGGCTCAGTTGGTTAAGCGTTGGACTCTTGATCTCAGCCCAGGTCTTGATATCAGGGTCGTTAGATCAAGCTTGACACTGAGCTCTGCACTGGGGCGTGGAGCCTGCTTAAGATTCTTGCTCTCCCCCTCTCTCGGCCCCTCTGCCCTCTCTACATAATTAATTAAATTAATTCATTTCTCCCAGTGGAGACAGAAAGACTGAGAAGAGAGAATAACATAGATGGAAAGGAAGCCAGAATGATCCTGTGCAAGAGAATGTGAGGGAAGAGAAAAGCAGGAGGGGAGTCAGGAAGTAAGGGATAGAAGGGAATAAGGCAGTGGTCCAGTTTACATTTTTGGAACCAGTTAAAATAACACTTGTGTGTTACAAGGTCAGATCTGGGAACCACTGTTCTGGTCTCATTTCATAGCATAATTGTAAGACTTGAAATTGTATGGCTATGCTTGCCCTACTATGGTGGCCACATTGCTTCCTCAGTTTCCTTCATTATAGCATCAGGATAAGTTTAAAACTTCACCCACTGACCCTCCCCAAAAAAGGGTAACACCTTCCTCATGATATTGGTGAGAATCAAATGAGATAATGGTTGTAACTTAAAATAGCACTCTGTAGCCTGTACATTTTCACAGGTAAGATACTGTCATCTTTTTTAAAAGTTGTACTTTGTAACCTCTCATTTTCATATGAAATATAGGATCTTTCTTCTAACAATATATTTTCAGAACAATAGAATTGTGTGTGTGTAAGGAAACAGAAACCATGAACTACAGATAACCCAAACCATCCTCCACACTGAATCCCTGCTCTTCCTTTCCCCCACCTTTCTTCTGAGATTTTGCCTATAAGCCGGTTTTCCCATTGTCATCCATGGTCTGCTACTTTGTTCTTTACAAACTTATGTCTGGGAGGCCAAATTCACTAAAGCATACACAAGAGGGATTACAGCTATTCTGGCTTCAAAAAGTTTCATTTGTTTTATCCTTTCATTCAAACATGCTGGATCAGACTCCCACTGCTCCTTAGCCTTATCAGCTACCATGTCTGTCATGGATTTTCAGGCAGTGGAGGAAATAAAGGCGGTGGGGGAAGGGGGGAGCTTACAGTTGGCTGCATTCTTACCATCCTCATCACATATACAGACAGATTGTCTTTCCAATGAACTATCTAAGCTCCTTCCCACTTACACTTTCTTACATGGTGACCTATGGAAATATACCATATGGTTGTATCTTCATATGCATTTAAACATAATGATTAGCCTTTAGCACTCAAAAGTGTTGAAGCTTTATAATTCATTACTCTTTAGATAAATGGGAAAGAGTACTGAACTTGGATTGAGGGTAGAATTCTGAATTTCTTTCTGTTCCTGCCAGTAACTGTCTGCAGTCTATGTGATCTTGGGACAATGTCTCCTTGCTGCCTCCAAGTTTTCAATATACAAAGTTAAAGAGGGGAATTCACTTGTGAGAGATATGTTGCATATGTGTTGCTACTTCCTACCTCCAAACCCATAGAAGCCAATCTAATATCAGAAATTTTCTATGTTTGCTAGACATTTTGGATTAAATGTTTGCATCCCGCAAAATTTATGTTGAAGGCCTAACTCCCAGTATGATGGTATTAGAAGGTGGGGAATTTGGGAAATGATTAGGTCATGAGGGTAAAACCCTCATGAATGGGATTAGTGCCCTTATAAAAGAGACCACAGAGAGCTCTCTAACCTTTTGTCATGTGACAACACAGTGAGAATACAGCAATTGTGACCCTGAGGAACTATGGCAAAAAAATATTTAAACCATTTAGGCTTTGGAATTTTTGTTATTGTAGCCCAAATGGACTAAGACACTAACACAGTATTGATCGCTTCAGGCTGATAATTTAAGAATTGAATGGCTTTTTAACTGGACCTTGAATATTAAGTAGGAGTCATATAGGTACAAATGAATGTAAGGCATTCCAGATGATGTCCAGAGGTAGGATAGAACAGCATATTCATTTACTCACTTCTCCCGCAGTGGTTGAATGTCTACTCTGAGACAGTTGCTAGGGGATTCTGTAATGAATAAGACTGGCAAAAGTCTCTGAGCTCTCGTGGCATTTGCATTCTAGTTGGGAGAGAACTTGCAGTTCCATTCAGCTAAAGCAGAGAATGAATTAAAGAGTAGTTGTGTAGAATTATACTAGAGTTGGACAATTGGAAAACCTTCCATTCCAGCCTAAGTTTGAATTTCATGGTGACCCATTAGTGCTATTCTTAAAACCTGCTAATGGGCCATGGGATTCTTAAAACCTACTAATGGGCCATAGAGATTTTCCTAACTAGAGTAACGGTGCAGGGAAGAATGTGCCTTATAATGATATGACCTCTGAAAGTGATCATAAAAAATGAAGCTATAGATGTGGGTTGGTTGAAGAAGAGAAAGTGGTCCATCTGTAGTGGAAATAACTCAGGCTTTGGGGTCTGATTGATCCTTACTAGTGGTGGGACTCTGGAGGAGTTATTAATCTCTCTGGTTTCTTCTTTTGTAAAATAATGCCCAATTTATATACTTACTGTGAGGATTAACTCAAGGGACTGATTTGCTCAAATCTATCAACGTGCCCGGTACCTAACTGCTTAATAAAATGGTAATGGAATATTTTAGGGCCAATTTCTCCTATGTTGGTTAAGAACATAGTTGAGAACTTGGAAGAGGGGAAAATCTTGGCAGATACTGCTGAAGGAAGAATGTAAAGATGGTATTACACTAAGAAACAAAAGAAGGGTCCTCTTCCTTAGCTGAGAAGACTTGCAGGTTGCGCCTTGCTTTGCCAAAAAGAAATGAGAGAAGTGGTCTGTTAAAATATGGCAGACACAGAATTTAGACCACAAGTACATCTTTTAAAATATTTCCATTGTGAGCTATGAAAATTTTAATTGAAACCTCTGCCAGCAGATCACATTCTCTTTTTCAAGAGTCTGTTCACGAAATGTGATCTTTTCCTCACTGGAAACTTGTGAGAAAGGCAGAGATAGATGGTAGACTCTCTCCTACAAATTAAGAAACAGAGAATAGGTTCACATTTCAGCCTGTGGCCAGCCAGTAAAACATGGTAGGCCCAAGAATGTTAAGATTTCTGATTTGGATTCCAAAATTCCTTCTACTAGATCCATCCACATTTTTGCTGAGAAGCCTTGTCTAATGAGGAATAAGAATCCTTTATGCCATTTCATTAAAACAAACAATTGGAGAACATCAACACGCAGAAGCTATGAATAAGGGACTCATGGATGCCATAAGCTGGAAGATTTCAAATAAAGCCTGCTTCAAACCCTAGCTCTGAATATTGCTAGTTATATGAAGTAGATAGGAATCTCATAAATTTGCTGTGAGCTATGATAATTATGTATGTGAAATCATTTAGCTCTGTGCCTGGCTGGTAAGTATTAATCTATGGAAGGTACAAATAACTCTGCTAAAGTTTCATCTAGTGAATTATACTGTACACTACCCCTCTCCATCTCCCAAAGCTATGCAGTTGGCATTGGTTTGATCAAGCCAAAGATAGATGGCTTCGTTCTTCTAGGGCAACTTACTCAGTTGCTGGAGAGCACTCATTAGGAATGGCCTTCCTACAATGAGTTTAAATATGCTAGTGCTTATAGGTACTCCCTGTTCTATGGAAAATAGATTCTAGACTCCATTTCGACACACGGTATTTCCTTTAAATTTCAGTTCTTAATGTATCTGAAATATATATCATATTGTACCTAGTCTTCTTTAAGCTTAACATTTTAAGCTTCCTCAACTGGTTTATTAAGTAACATAATCTTGAGATTGTTTTCTAGGCCTGTGACTCATTGGGATAGCACAGCCCTTTCAAAAACTAAAAACTGGTTTGCTTGTTTGTTTTTAATTTATCGATCCTGCCAGTTCCTTTTTTTAAAATAAATTGTATTTAAAATTTTCTCAGTGTTCCAAAATTCATTGTTTATGCACCACACCCAGTGCTCCATGAAACACTGCCCTCCGTAATAGCCACCGCCAGTTCTGTGTGCCGGTAGCCACATACACATTTTTCTTCTAGACATACTTACTAAATACAATCTTCTTCTTTATTGTCTCACTTCCATATTGTCCTCTTTCTCCTCTCCCAGCCCCTCTGTCTCTCTCTCAGCTTAATCATGTGTGCTCTGGGCCTCTTAGAGTCCAACTCTTCCTGTAGTTCGTGTAGTTGAATGAATTTACTCTGTGTAACATCTTTACTTGGTTCTAAACCTTTCAAACATGTCATCCTTTCAGAGGTTATATCAATGGGTACAAAGGTCATATCTTTAATTTTTATCCTTGATGCAAGTCTGAGTTTTAATCAGCCTTTACTACCCAAAAGCCTTCTCAATTTTATTCTTTGCCATTTGGTATTGAGAAGTAATTTCCTTTTCCAGTTCTAAAAATCCCTGAATTAATGAATTCTCTCTATTCCCTTCTAGTTTCACTTACAAGCTGGGCAATACTTTTCTGAAACCATCTCTTTATTAATACATTGCCAGATGGATTCAGAAGTACTAAATTCTTTCTCATGGTTAGTTCTCTTAAACTCATGAGTTCATAAGATACATGATTTTTCCCCCCCAAGTTACCACAGATTTTTTTTTTTTTTTTTTTTTTTTTTTTTGCCAAATGTTTTGCCTTTGCAAAGCTGATCATTTTTCTTGCCACCTATCAGACATTACTAGGTCAGGCCAGTGCCCCATATTTCAGAGTTTCACTGCAGGAGTGTCTGCTTTCTAGATATCCTCTGCTACATCAGTCAGGATAAGGTAAGTTGTGCTTCAGGAATCAACAATATAAAACTCACAGTGAATTAAGCCAGAAACTTATTTTCATTCATTTTCCATGTCCACCTCAGGTCACCTGAGGGCTCAATTCCATGTCCCCCTCAATCCAAGGCTTAGTATGATGGACACTGCTGCCCGGATTTTGCCCACTGCTATGGCAGGGTGTTAAAAGCTGCTTGCTACAAGATATACAAATCACATCCATTCAAATTGTGTTGGCCAAACCAAGTCAGATGATCATAGATGACTCCAAAATTGGATAGAAGCAAAAGAATCATAATGCAAAATAAGGAGAGGCAAGAAAGGGAAACTAGCAATCAAGAGAGTTTAATGTCCTAGGAATTAAAGAGTGAAAATATTTCATCCAGGAGAATGTCATCAGCAACAACAAACAAGAGTAGGAAGTGAAGTAAGAGGAGGACTTGCAGATAAAATGGTGACAAGATTGGCAATATCTGAGGAACATGATTCTAAGGACAAGATCATTGAGACCCTCATTAATACAAATTTAAATTTACCTAAATTGCCTGAACGTTTGCCTATATCCAGTAAGAAGTTTTCTATAGACTCAGGATTCCAATGTGTGGAAATCACTTTTAATTTTCAAATAAATAGACTCAGACCCCTATTGAAAATTGGCAGCAAGTTCCATATTTTCTGTTCAGAGCTTTCTGACTTCACCTGGATTGTGGAGGAAATGTAGAGGCCCACACAGCTCAAAAGTCTAACTTCCTGAGCAGAAAGTCAACCACTGCCAGTTCCAGTCACTACCACACACAGTCTTGTAAGAATAAAGAGACTCAGCCCCACAAATGATGTCCGTCAACTGCTGATCCAGTTCCCTGAGCAGATTCTCAGACTTTCAAGGAAGGCTCGTTCTACTTAATCCTTCAGTGCTACAACCAACTATGGGGACCCCTCACTAGAGTTCTTAGATCTGCACATCTTGTATTTGCTTCTTTCACTCGCATATGCGCTCATGCCTTGGAAGCCTGGTCTTCTCAATAATGATGTCCTAATTGGTTTCTGTCTTCATCCCTTGCAGACTAAGAAATACTTCCCCATTTTTCCCCGGGGGGTCCACACAGCAGGTCTTGTGATGTATCACCTTTCCAACCCTTGAAATCCTAACAGTCCTGTTTCATCCCCTTTCTCAGATAATAGGAATCCACACACATCCTCCTAGGGGCTGTTCAGACCTCTCTAAGGTGTTGTATGTGGGGAGATTGGGAGAATCCTGCTTTCATGAACTCAAAATGATTTTATTCTTATAAATGTGACTGTGTTGACTTTCTGTCACCATCCTCTCCTAGGTAAAGCAAAACAAAACAGAAACCAATCAATAAACAAGCAAAAACTACATAATCCTGGTCTCATGCAGAGCCTCCCACTAATTGTTCGGAGAAGGATTCTCCATCAGTGACCATTTCTTATCTTCTAAGTCATGTTTTTAAGAGGCAGTATTTTTCTAATGGGAAAGTAAGTTTAAATATTCAGATGCATCTGGCAATCAATGTTTGTTGAATGAATGCATGAAAGAAATGTAGTGTATCCATTATTACAGACTGTTTATAGCTCAGATGGCATCAGTAACATGTAGAAGTGCCTGAACTACCTGGGAGCATTACAGCAGCTGCTGGGTCAGCAGTTATTTTGCCAGTTGTTTAGAGGCTGTGAAAATTAACACAAATTGGCAGAAAGACTGGCAATATATCTGGGAACCATGTTTGCCTAAAATAAAGGTGATTTCTTTTTTTTTTTTCCATTTCATTTTCTTTTCTTTTCAGTGTTCCAAAATTCATTGTTTATGCACCACACCCAGTGCTCCATGCAATACGTGCCCTCCATATTAAAGTGATTTCTTTAGATTAAAACACTGCAGGATCACAGACCATGAAAGGCACCCTGAGCAGAGATCAGCATCAGACAAGTAGCAAGAACAAAAAGCACCATAGGAGAACTCCACACCATGTGGACTGTGAAGAAGCTCTGTTATCATAGAGGCAAATATATAATTTGCTTTCCTGTAACAATGGGGCATATAAATATCGAGGCAGTTTTAAAAAAATGTTAAAGAGAGGGCTCCTGGGCTGATGGGGGAGTGGGCACACCCAGCCCTCTTGAAACACACGATTCTGTATTTAGTGCACACTTGATAAGAAATTCCCTTGAGGAAAGCTAGCAGAGGGTAAAGAAAAATCAGAATGACTTCAGTCCCATGAAACACTCTACTCTTAGACCAAAAACCTGAAGTCAGATGTTACCCCATATTCACCAATACCAGTTCACCTCCCATATTAGAGCCTTCTCACCCCTTTTACATGGGGGCGCACATACCTTCATGGGCTCACTTTTGGTGACCGGTGGACACCCCAATAGCCTTTGTGCCCATTCCCTGCTGGGTCTCCAGTCTCCTTTTTCCTCCTCCCTTCCCAAACTTAGTTACTCTGGGATCGCTCACCCACGTCTCCCTGAGGCACTTTTAATCTAATCTTTTTTGTAACACTGAGGTGAGGGTCATTTATAGATATTTTTCATAAAAACAATATTTCAGAGAAAATGAAAACTAGACCTCAGTGGTCAAAAAGCCCATCAGGGCAATCTCTGAGGTTTGTCTCCCTCCGCTGTTCAACCAGAGAATCATCAAGACGTTTCTCTGCTTGCTTAGTCCCAGCTGCATTGAAGGGTGCCTGATTGCCTCTTCAAATAGGGCAAAACCTGGGAGAAGGACTAAATGGGAGAAACACCGTGCTTTGGGTTGTCCCTTTGATAACCCTAAAACTGCTACCACTGATGCAAAATTTCAGCTCTAAAGAGCTGAAAACATGCATTTTGCTTTCACAAACTAAACCTTTACCCAAACCCTTCCCCTTGGTAACAATCTCAGAATCCATCCGGGGGGATGACTGGCTAAGTGATGGAGGAGGAAGGCAGAGTTAGCAGAAGGAAAGTCCCCATTCAGACTCTGTCACCCTGTAGTCATGTGGCTTGCTTGCCTTTAGGGAGGTCACAGTCCCTACCTAAATCTCAGCATCTTCACCTGTAAAAGGATAGAGGAATCTGCAAAAAAAAAAAAAATGAACAGAGCGATAAAATTTAGGAACTAGTTGTGACTTTAAACATCATGTACCTTGACTTCCGTGCCACCTTAGCAAGCAAACCAAAACACAGTGTTCACAAACCTGCGGCTCCTTAGAATCACTTGGGAAGCTTTTTATAAAAGTACCCATGCCTGAGCCCAGTTTACTACAATCCTCATTTAATTGATCTGGAATAAGGCTCCATATTGTTGTTTTTAAAGGCTCCCTAAGTGATGCTAATGTGTAACCTGAGATCAGAACAACAGAGTATCAAAAACTCAACACAAAATCACTGGCTTATGGAGAAGGGACACACTGCTATGTATCTGCTGTAGGAGCTCCGAATGAACTGGGATATGAATGCATATTTAATATATTCTTAAACAGTGCTGTTTCTTTCTCTTCAATGGGCAGATGACCTACAGTGTATTCTGACCAGCTGGGTGCAGTTTTTCCCTCCAGTAAGCTACCAGTACAGTTGTCACGTCAAGTGATTTATTTACATCTTTATTTAGACTTTATAAGAATGTAAGCTTCTTAAGAATGGAGACCCACATCTACATCATTCTATACATTCCCTGTTTCTAGGGACAATTGCTACTGTGCTGTGCACAAAGAAATATATGCTCAATGCCAGGCTCCAGCAACCCCTCTCTCCCCACCCCTTTTGTACATCTCCTACATGTACATCTATATGCCCCCCCTTCTTTTCCCTACCTTCCCTCCCTACCTTCTTTACCCCACACTGTCTTGTCTCTAGTATAATTCACCCAGATTTTTTCCCCTCCCTATTGCTTTAATCTCTACAAACATTGTTCTTTTCTTTTTCTTAAGGAATCCAATCCTTTGAGCATACCCCCAAATTATCAGCTACAATGACTCAAACAATTAGCATCTCTTCAGTATCTTGGGATTAGTTTCACTCTTACTATTCTTGGGATTGTGGTTAAAGGGCCATGAATGGGTAAATTCTTTTCTCCAAGGAAGCAAATGAAATTCCCCCAAGTCAGCCCCATATCTGTTGTACATTCTGATATTTGCTCATGTTCCATTGTCCAGTTACGTTTTGCTCTTTCCTATGAATATTACCTGTCTTCCACCTGCCGCTCCATTTCACACACACCCCTAACTTACAGTACGTTGATTTTAAATTCCGTTGCTCTTACTATGTATCCACTACCCCCTTTCCTTTTTTCATTAGCATCCTTCTTGCCCATATTTTCAAAGCAGGTAAGATTCCATCTCCCTTTTTTTTTTAATTAGTTAACTTATGTATTTATTTGACAGAGATCCCAAGTAGGCAGAGAGGCAGGCAGAGAGAGAGAGGAAGGGAAGCAGGCTCCCTGCCAAGTAGAGAGCCCGATGTGGGGCTCGATCCCAGGACCCTGGGATCATGACCTGAGCTGAAAGCAGAGGCTTTAACTCACTGAGCCACCCAGGCGCCCCACTCCTTTTTTTTTTTTTTTTTTTTTTAAAGAGCTGACCTCTCTAGCCCCTATTGATAGCTGTCATCTCAACACAGCTGACTCAAAATCACCTGTCTCATCAGGTGAGCACTTACAGTTTTAGTAAGAAACTATTTTCTTAACTGTTTTTCCAACCAGAATGTAAGCTCAAGATATGAGCTCTTTCTTCTGCTGCTTCTCTGTTCTGTGTCTTCCCAATCCTGTTCTGGGAAAACATGGTTGTCTGAAGCCAGAAGTACTGTGCACTGACCCTGTGCTAGATTTTAGTTGGAGCACTTTTCAAGATTGACAAGTGTAATCCCAGCAACCCTAGGATGTTATCTTCCTATTACAGAAAAAATGATGCACAGGGAAAGCAACTAACCCAAGTTTACACAACTAGTAAGTGGCAGAGACCGTACTGGGCCATCTAAATTCAGAGCTCGTGCTTTAAGTCACTGTGTGGTGCTTTCGTGCTCATTGTGTGGTTATGAGGAACAAAGAAGGTGGTAATGTAAGCCTCTTAGTCTAGGGCCTGACACACAATTCCTTAGGAAACAGTAGATGTCGTTATTACATGGAATCGTCCTGGCTCGGCTCCCTACAGTGTGGTCTTGCACAGACGCCAATAATCTTGCAAATCACCAATAATCTCTGACACCACGGGTTACACACAGGATGGAGTTAGACAGCTGGGGACATCTCAAATGCACGGTGGACTCACTTTCACATGAGCATTTCTGGTTGCTGTAATGACCGACTAATGCTGTAACGACCGACTGAAATGCTGTAATTCCTCCCCTTGAGAGGGGAGGAATGGCAAGGACTCTAAATATTAGTCCCTTTTCAGACCTACACAACAGAGGTCATTCTTGCCCAAACCTCAAACGGCCTCTAAGTAACACGGGGCCAAGTATTTTTATGGTCCCTTCAAGATTTTAAATACCACAGTATTAATATTGGACATTTTGCTAAGAGATGATTGCCTGTCAAAGGTTCTAACCTTTATCACTTACTAAAAAATCAGCTCAGCACTACTCATCAACTAGCCAGTATTTAAAAACACAGGGCTATGTATTTATAATTAATATGGATTAGATACTATTTTCCATGCAGCCTGGAAGGCAAATCAATTTGGAGAGCCACAAAGCTGCTCAATAATGCAAATGATGCCTATTTAAAATAGTGTATTACTTAGGGTGCCTGGGTGGCTCAGTGGGTTAAAGCCTCTGCCTTTGGCTCAGGTCATGATCCCAGGGTCCTGGGATTGAGCCCTACATCAGGCTCTCTACTCAGCAGGGAGCCTGCTTCTTCCTCTCTCTCTCTGCCTACTTGGAATCTCTGTCAAATAAATAAATAAACTCTTTTAAAAGATAATAAAAAATAAAATAGTATATTACATTGCTTTTCAAGCTGTGGGAAGCAGGATGGCATAGTTGGAAAAGTACAGTCCGGAAGCAGAGAAACCATTTCCCAATTCTGGATCTATCAGTTATTAGCTATGTAAATGTGGACGTATCATTTACCTTTGTGGGACACGTGTTTTCCGAAAAGGGAAACTGGAGAACAGAATCTGTTTTAAGGATGTCGTACGAATTAAAGTGACTGTATTTAGAAAGTCTGACACATATTAGTGGCTCAATGAACAGTATCCATACACATTTCTACTACTAAAGATATTTGTTGGTTTTCTCTACTGTACTTAGGGAATGTGATTTTGGACCTGGGTCTTAGAAGACAATTAAGCTTTTGTTTGGCGATAAGTGGGCAACTTTGTGACCACAGAATACAATGGCCCTAATGTATATCTTCATTCATTCCATAAATATTTCTTGAGTTGCTGTGACTGACGAAACGCTGTGATAGGCCCCTAACAATAGAATGAAGGTGCTAGAGCTGGCACTGTGGAGAACTTTATTTACCTTGTGTCTCCACAGGAAGGGTTGACCGTGTGCTCTAGGTTCAAAACGTGTTTTCCAACTTTCAGAAACATCACCCTAGACCTATTGAAATGTTTCTGTTCATCAGTCTTGTGACTTATGCAAGGAAAGAATGAATCCCCAAATTCATTTAATCTAGAAATTTCACTTTCTATAACATAGCACACGCATGTATGCACACATGTGTGTGTTAACCATGTACCTCACTAGCATGAATATCAATGGACACATTACTTATGGTTGCCTTGATTTTTTTTCTCATTATTAAGCATGGTTTGTGAAACTCCTTGGTCTATTACTTGAAAAAAACTGATGTAGCAGTAAAAAATGCTTAGGAAATGCAGTCACCGGGTCTTTAATGTGCATCTGGATTCTCTAAGAAGTTGAAACACTCTATTTAGCATTTCACAAATGAATTTGACCTGGGGGTCCTTTTAAAAATATTTTCCCCATTACATCTGACTTGATAACAAATGCTGGTAAATTCTTATATACCTATTATTCTTATCTCATGGCTTTCACTGACATATTTAGTGAACATTGTTTTGAACGCACAGTATATAAGATTATGTTTCTCTTCCTGGAAAAATGGGAAATAATTTTAGCTTTTAAATCTGTAGCTAGAGCAAGCTAATTTTATTTTCAATTTAAGGATATCAGGAGATATTGCAGCCAATATTCAATGTTTGAATTATTTCATTTAGGTCTCTTATTTGTGTCTGCCACAAAATGTCAGTGATCTTTGAGTGATAGCTAACAAATGAACCCCATAAATTTGCATTCATCAAATAAGATTTGGGTGTCTATTATAATACATGTGTTATATATTGTAGGCATTGAAGAAAATTAAATTATGGCTCGTGCCTCAAGGAGCTTATAGTCTAATAGAGAGGACAGTTATGTTAATAGGCAATTATATTATAATTATATATTAGAAATATGTCACAGGGAAGGGAGTGATTATCTGGTTGGGGAAATATCTGGGGGGGGAAAGTGCTTATGATCAAGGCAGATGATTTATTACAAACAAGTAGATACTATTTAAACCAAATCCCCTCTACTTGGAGCTTAGAAAGGAACAAGAGAACATCATAACAGCAATAGGTCAGGATACTTGAACTTCTCTTATCCACCTTCAAACCTTTCCAGGAATGGCTGGATGAAGACTTATTGCTTAATAGAACCTATGAGAGCAATTGTACTTTGAGAAAAGATTATGACCACCTAAAATGAGAAATGTCTACAAACACACTTTGAATTCCACCTGCACAGAGCAGCACTGAATGACATATCCTCACTCTAAATTACCTCCCCATCTAATAACTATCAAAACCTCTTCTCCCACAAAACCCTCTAACTTTGCTTCCCTTAGTTAAGCCCAATTCATGGAAAATGTCTCTGAAAAACACTGATGCTATTGGTAAGATAGTAATACTCCATAACATTTTGCAGTGTCCCATACTCTCATATTTAATTTGAACCCAAATCCATAATCTACATTTTATAATTAAGAGTAGTAAGGCTCAGTGACCTCAGATCAGTAACTCCAGGTCACACAGCTACAAATCAATGGCACGAAAATGCAGTTCCCATCATTTGACCTAAGTTTGGTGTTTTGTTTAACCAAATTTTGTGAAGTTGATCTGTGTAAATACTAAATACTAAATCTGTCTAAATACCATGAAATCATCTTAAATAGGAATTGTGACTTAGGGCTGTTATTATTTGTAAGCTAGAAGTTACTTCTCTTCTGAAACTATTGTTATGCAGAAGGGGACATGAAAACTATTCTCAGACAAAACCTGCCCATCAGCCTAATAGACCCATTAGATTTTTTATAGTGTTATAATTGAAACTAATAATCTTCAAAGTTATATAACTCACTTAACTGACTAGATCATGAATTCTGAATGTTAACATGAAACAGATTCTTGAGATCTTACTCAAGGTTGTGTGAAATTGCCACCCAATTAACTATAAATCCACCTCTTCCTCACTGAGAAAAGCATATCAGAATTCAAGTGACAGTGGTAACGCATAAACATAAATGTACATGATCATAAAAAGTAAGCTATTGCAAACTTCTATAGTTTAATTATTATATTTAAGACACAAATACTCTTCACAACAGATCAAGTCTCACTAGCGTGCAACAATATGATCATTTAGGAGATTGATTTATTCACTTATCACATAATATTTGTGGGGTTTGTTCTGTCTTTATAAAGTAATAATTTAAAAGTACCTTCAAATATCAACATAGTTATTTAATCCTTGGCTTTCACTCAATCCCATTTAAAATTCACCCCCAAATCTGATAGTAATTATAAAAATAAAATGACCAGATAACTAGTCTTGCTTTAGTGCTTTATAATTCACCAAGTATTTTCATGCCTATTACACTCAATCCTCAATAATCTGTAATGTGCTCAGCAATTCCCATTTTACAGATAAAGAAGCTGAGAATCATAAAGGAAATGCAGGAGATAAGAGAAATTGTGCTTATTGGCAATTTTATCATTCTAAGGTTATTGCACCTAGAAAAGAAAGAGAAAAAATTAGAAACATACAAATCCAGGGAGAATTATCTCAGCCACCAAATCAAAAAAACTAGCATTAACCTGGGATTCTTAATTCCAATTGGTTTGTTCTGCATCAATACAGTTAATTAATATACAACTCCAAATTAGCTTTTGCAGGCAGGGAAATGTCAGCGGGTTTCTTCTTGTCCTCCTGCTAAGTGGAGGACATTAAATCATTATTACACATAATAGTTCCTAATTTGCAGGTGGAAATATTAGCTCCCAAATGCATAAAAATCTTTAGAAGCCTGAAGGTCAACAGTTGCATATCAGATTGTTTTGGTTTCCTGCTGGTCACTACAGCATGGTTTAATGGTTAACATAGTACCTTTCTTCCAAAGTGAATTATGACCTGAACTTTAATTTTTCATTTTTGCTTACCTATGAGGTAGCTAGGAGACCAGATTATCAACTGCATTTTTCTAACATGGGAAAAGAAGCCCAGAGAGGTTAAGTGACTCACCAAAGGTCACACAGAAAATCTGACTGTTCCGTGAATCTTCCACATTGGTGCAAGCTTTAGAAGGAACTGGTCCATCTATTTCTCCTGCTTATCGAAGTATCTCTTCTCTGCCCTTATAATTCTGCATCCCATGACATTCAAGGAGACAGTGGAAAATGCATGGCTTTACCAGCAGCAAAAACACCCTGTAAATAAGACCTGTTACTAGCTGCAAAGATGGGAATTCACTATTGCAGTATTTTATCTGCTGGGTGGCCAATTCATTAAAACAGATATCTAGTGTTTTAATCACTATGCCAAACCACCATCTGTTTTCATCCCTGCCTCCCCCAATTCTAAACATCCCCCCACACCTTCTGCCACAGTCCCAATCAGGTTTTTGTATAGGAATGGACAGCTTGCAAGTGGAATGTCGGGGGCCTGTATAATAATTCATCTTTTGGGCATGACAGAACAAGCTGTTGGGTGCTGTGAATATGCATAGCAGGTCTTGCTGGGCAAAATCCTGGATCTGAAAGGAGAATGCTCCCACTTGGTGGAAATAAATGTTCTGTTCCTCTCTTCACTCTACTCAAAATGCTTACCAATCCTTGTAGAAAGCCTGAGGAATATTTCAGAGGCCAGGAATAAGCCTCCTGGATGAAGGGGTTTTGAAATCCAATACTTAGGAGATGAATCAAGATCAAATGCCAATTTATTATTAGTCATATGGCTATCATTTCATAGATTCTTACTATGAGTTAGGACCAAGCCAAGCATTTGACATAAACTATCTCATTTTAATTCTTAAAAATAACCTTTCTGGGTAGTAACTTGTATTCCCATTTTACCGGTGAATCAACTAAATGAGACTCAGGCTGCTTGGGTATTAACCCAAGGTCACAGTGATTAGATGACAGAGTCTGTATTTGAACTTGTGTTTCTTTGCCCCTGAGTCCTGTGCCCTTAATGACTATGTTAACTGTCAAGTTTCACAATTCCACAGAAATATTAATAATGGGATGATTTGGTGATAATTTTGTTATATGCTATGGCTTACAAGATGGTTGCCTTTTTATTTTCATTGCAACTGTTTTTTTTTTTTTTTCTTAATTATGTCTTTTATAAAACAACAAAAACCAACCCTCAAACAATAAAAACCAACTCTGGATCAGAAGGTTAATTTATTTTGTACAAAATTATTCAGCAGAATCTCAGTAGGATAGATCTTTTGATGCTCCCGCTCAAAGCTTTTTCTAAGCAGTGTTCAGCCGTGAATACCCATTCAAGACCGTGATAAAATGGACAGATCTTTTCTAAGTTAGGAATAAGCCTCAGCCTTGCTGCCTCCCCACTTTCCTAATCTGTAGGGGCCAGGTGCATGTATTTACGGTCAACAGTGTGCTGGAGCTATCTCTTATTGGTTCAGCATTCTGCATCCCATAAAGTCAAAATGGTAGATCAGGCAGGTCCAGCAGCATAATTTGCAGGATCCAAAGAAAAATAAAAATGCAAGGCACTTAGTTACAGAATCACTGAGAATGTCACCGGAGCAACGATGGTGCATTAAACATAGCATGAGAGGCTTTTGAGTGTGGGGTCCTGTGCACCTGCACGAGTCACATGTCCATGAAGCTGGCCCTGACCTTCTAAATCTCCTAAGAATGGTCCTGTTTTCCTCTACCTTATTCCTCTCATATAACCCAGAGTAGAAAGAATGTTGGAGACAGAGGATCTAGCCCTTGGTTCTGGTTTAGGGTATATGGTTAACTAGCTTTTTGACTTTAGTTTTGTCATTTAATCTCTGAAGCTGATAGTGCTCATAATTTGTGAAGTCCTTCGAAATGGCCCAGCCTGCAATGCTTCGGCCATGTGGTTGCCTCCCTTGCTCCACTTTACTCCGTGTATCTTTCCCATTTCCCTTTCTACCAAAGCAACTCTGAAAATAGTCAGCTTTCCTAACCTGCAGCACAATCAATGTGCTCTTTACTTTCCCTCGTCTCCTAGCCATGCTGGAGACACACTCCTCCCAGTTCAATTAGCAGGTCACCATTGTTCATGGCGTATCTTCTCATTGGCTCAGATACCTACCCTGGGCCATTTAGACAAAGATATTTTAAGATTGTTAAAAAGAAAAAAAATCATGCATTTTTTTTTTTAAACAAAGATTTCTGCATCATGAAGATAAGCGAAGCCATACTAAAATTTCTTACACAGGTATACTTCAATATAAAAGTCGTTCTTCAAACCATAACCTCTAGGCTGTGAAAAATTATAGTGATACCTATCTTTTCTCCATCTCCAGTTTTCCTCCACATGCCCTCTCTACCAAAAATAAACAAAATTCTTCTGCTTTTATCTCACTCCCATTCCTGAGCCCTGACTAAACTTATTTCATTGTTACTTTAAAACTCTTTCTGAGTCTTCTTCAGATCCCTCCACCCCCCAACCACTACAGCCTACCCCCATCACCTCCTACCCATAAACTTCAGTAGCTTTTCTCTTCTCCCTGCCCTGGGGAGTATATTTCCATAGCTCTGCATTAACAAGTCCTTGCATTTTGTTTGAGCCAGATTTGGTAGTTTTATAAAATGTACTATTCTTTCAAAGAAGAGCTCAGATTTCTACTTTTTGACTAAACTTTCCTGCTTTCCATCCATCCAAATGGATGTGATCTTTTGCTTTGCACCACCCTTTTAGAATATTTATCACTTTTTAAGGTTGGTTAAGAGTATATATGCACATGCCTCATCACCCGTCTGGCTTGTAAGCAATTTGAGGACAAGGAATAAGCCTCCAGTGGTGAAAAGCTTGGCTTGATTAGATTCAAGTCACAGTGAGTGTTTGTTGAGTGAATGACTGTGAACTCTTATCAGAGAGACAAGTTAGAACAGGAACAACTGGATTAGAGTCTTATCTCAGCTGACCTCTCCCCCTTGACGTTCCTTGTTCATGTTTCTCAACTTCTGAGTCTATCAAAAGCCAAGTGAAGAGGCTGTTTCTCTGAGATCATTCATCTGTCCTGTTAATTTGTGTTAAGTGGTACTTTATCAGAGCCAAGCTTTTAAGTCCATTAAAAGTCTTACAGCTTCTCTCAAAGCTGGGAACACTATACAAGACAACATCAATCCTGTGGCTCTGCTCTACAGTCAGGACAAGCTGGTGCTTTCAGCCCAAGTCTCCAGATCAGGACCTCCAGAATGACCCCGTGGAATGACAGCAGGCATTGGAGTGTCACTTCTTTTGAGATAATAAGCATGCTCTCCTGAATTCAGGAATCCCTTATAAAGATATCAGCTGGAGAAGAAACAAACTTGCATGTTATTATCCTCAAATAACCTCATCTCTCAAGCGTTATAATGCACTTTTTAAAATCCTCTTTAAAAACAACAAATTTGACAGGCCAGACACAGCTCACTAACCTGGGAGATTTGTTTTAAAAATATAGATTTCCACATACCATCTGGAGAGAATTTCCGGGGTGAGGCTCAAAATTGTGTATTTTTAAAAGCTCCCTATGTGAGTCTTATTTGTAGCTAGGGTTTAGAACTTGTAGAAGCCTATAGCAGACTGCAAAGCAATTTAACATGAGTTATTATTTCATTTGGTGTTTACAGAAATAGCTAGGAATATTATTCCCATTTTTGGAATGAGAAACCAAAGCTTGGAGAGATCTGATGACTTAACCTAGTATGAGTCCTAACTTTGATCTTCAGTTGGAACATAAGCTCAGGTCCTAGTCCAGGACCTGCACACTGTTCACCTTGAGATCTGACGACTACAGTTACCAACTTATTAGCTTGAACCGATCTATCAGGTTGCACTACAGAGGATGAGAAAACTAGGGTAGTACATTTTCATCAGAAAAAGAACCATATGAGCAAGAAAAATTTATACATGGGGAAAGCCCTTCAAAAGCCTCTGCAATCTGTGAACCAAGGAAGGAAAAATATCTTAGTTCCACTGAAGGTCAAGCCTTCTTCTATTTCTTTTTCTCATCTTTCTTTCTCATCTCCATCACAACTTTTCTTCATTCTTCCCAGTTAATGACTTAGACCCATTACCAACACAAAAAGTGTTAGATTGCATAGTCTCATAAAAAATGAGAGGATGGGAATGATTACGCCCACAAGTTCCAAGGTTGTTGGTTCTGAGATATTACTGTCATATGGAGGGTGCCTCATTGCTCCTATTCTCATTTTTGTTGTTCCTATCCTTGTAATAGTCATCTCCTTTCCCAAAGAGAGAAGGAAGTGCTGATTTGATTGATCAGAGTTCAGGGCTTTTACTGAGCCATACTTTACTGGTGGATGAGTTTTCTTTGCCCCAAAGGCGATCACCTGTATGCATCTCTTATCTTAATAAGAATTGAATGTATACAATATACAAATATATGTGGAACTTCAGCATTTAAAACTACAAAATGCTTAAAAATATACATATGTACAGAATATGGTAAACAATGCAGAGAAAAAGTTGAAGGACTGAACCATGGGTAACTCTAAAATTTCCTGATCAGGGCAAAGAGGAAACTAAAAAAGAAATGGCCAGTGAGATAGGTGGGAAACAAGAGAAAGCAGTGCTCCAGAATCCAAAGGGAGAACATATATCAAAAGGAAAGGGTGGTCAACTCTGTCCAGGTAAAAGAATAAGACAAAGATTGAGAAATTACTATGTCATTTAGTAGTCATGTGGATGTTCTTAGAAGACTTGACGGAAGTGGTTACAGTGCATTTTGGTGAATGAAGTTTGAACAGAGTGGCTAGAACAGTGAAGCTAGAAGACGGGGAAATTATGAACAATTCTTGTGAGGAAGGGTTTTATTCTTAAATTTTGTTCTCATTTTTAAAAAAATTATTTTTAAAGATTTTATTTATTCATTTGACAAAGAGACACAGTGAGAGAGGGAACACAAGCAGGGGGCGTGGGAGAGGGGGAAGCAGGCTTCATGCCGAGCAGGGAGCCCAACACGGGGCTCAATCCCAGGACCCTGGGATCATGACCTGAGCTAAAGGCAGCCGCTTAACCGACTGAGCCACCTAGGCGCCCCTTGTTTTAACTTATACCACAGCATGACTGTATACTGATGGGAAGGCCCTAGTAGAAAGGAAAAATTTGACAATGAGGAAGTTATGTCCTTTGTTGAGTAAGCCACGAAGGGTTAACGTAAGATGGGAAAAAGCACAGCTAGACTATTAGAACTGAAAATAAAAGAGCATACATGGATATAGAAGCAGATATGTTAGTATATTTAGGGAGGGAGACTTTCATATTATCCTCTGACTTTCCAGATCTCAAATTCTATGATTATACCCTAGTACCCTTTTATAGCTGATCCCACTAATAATGGAGGGTGTGATCTCCCAATGTCATTAAAAAATTATAGATACATTCAGGACCAGAACTTGAGTTTTCTGGTGACTATATCTGCAATGTTTAGTTTATTCATAGATTTATTAGATAGTTATTGAAATCCACTTGCCAAGAACTCTTCTAGACACTAGGAATGAGTCATGAATGATATTTCTTTCTTTCAGTATATTTTAATCTAGAGTATGAGACAGACATATTTACATAATTAATTTGAGTTGCTATAAGTTCTACAAAAAACAAGATGAGTTTGCAATGAGAACAAACTATGGGAACTGACCTAAGATAGCTGGAGAAAGATAAATAATTGATGATCTGAGATTTGAAGGATAAATAGGATTCACATGTGTGAATTAAAATATATAAAGTATGAATAAGGACATTAGAGGAAGTACAAATACCATACAAGAACACCTCAAAATATTCAGGTGTGGCAAAGGAAATAAGAACAAGGGAGAAAGAAGTATAAGTTGAAGGAATAGGCTGGGGCCATATTACACAGGGATGTGATTAAAAATTCATATCTTATCTGGAGTATACTGAGAATCTGTGAATCGGCTAGAATAGATCTGTGTTACAAAAGGATAACTGTACCATATGAAGAAAGGAATTGAAGAAAAATAATACCTAGGGAAACTGGTTGGAATATTACTAAATGAGTTCACATGTGAAATGATAGCATAGACTAAGTTGGTTTGTAGAGAGATGGGGAGGATTGAATGGATTTGAGAGATATCCAGGAGTGCGGATTAATAGGATATGATGGTAAGTGGTTGGTAAGAGCGAAAGATGCTTTGGAGGATGACTTCCGGGGTTTGCATTAGAAGATATAGGTTGATAGTAGTATCCTCGCAAAGAAAAGAAGGCTTTGGACTTGGAAAAATAACTAGTTAGTATTGGACCAATACAATGTCAATTAGATGTCACTGAGATTTCCAGCTGAACATGACAAACATAATGCACCAGAAATGCCTGCCAAGTGCTATGCTGTGTTCTGTCAATAGAGAAATAAATGAAAGTCACTTTCTACACTCAAAAAGCTCATAGTTTAGCAGCTCATACTCTACATTGCTATAATACCTTTCTCTTTCTGAATTGTCTACCAGATTTGAAAGTCAAAATTTGCCCAGGAATGGCCAGAAGGAAGCAAAAACAACAGCAACAACAACAAAAACAAGTTGATATGCTTTAACTAGGCAACAGTTTCTCCTAAAAAAGATCAGAATGTGGCGTGAAATATGCTAATAACATTTATGCAAATGAAGGTTCACTGTATTAACTACAAGATCAAGGGATAACTGCAAGTAATTTGGTAATGGGCTATAATTACCCTTCCATTTATAGTATGGGGGGTGAGGAGATGCATGAATCAAACACTGTTACTAAATACTTTCCCATTTCATCAGTGCCTTTTCTTTATCATTGTACTTGAACATACCTGGAAAGCTATCACAAAATAAACATGTCATTTTTAATATTAGACTAAAGATGTTAGAATATTAGATATTAGAGTAGTTTATTCTTATTCCTTTACCTTTTTTTTTCCTTCTTATTTTTGACTTGCTAATGCCTGACAGAGAAGTCTTAAAGTATTAGACAATTCCATGTCTTCCAAGAACTAGTTACCAATCTTTGCAACTTGGTGTCCCCATTATTTATACAGAGATGTTAACATACATAATGACCTCTTCAAAATCATCAGAAATGAACATTTTTTATTTACTTAGAAATACTTAAGTCCATTTTTTTCTTTTTTTACTTTTTATTTTGAAGTATTTTTGAAACTTGCACAACAAAGAGCTTTTCTCCCAACTATCCCTCCCACCCCCACCCTGAATCAAGTGAAAGCAAGTTCGAGACATGGTGTCCAATTACTGCCCAATACTTCAAGATGTCTTCCTTCAAATATGGTCAAGGTATGGCTATCAACATTAAGAAGTTAATACCAATACGGTCTGCTTCCTACTGTTGAATATAAAAAACACATTAGATGTGTGTCAGTTGCCCCAGTAACATGTTTTGTAGCAGAAGAATTCAGTGTAGGAACACATGTTCCATTCAACCCACATGTCCCTTCAATGTGGAACCATTCAGTCTTCCTTTGACTTTTATAATCTTGGTAGTTTTGAAGAACAAAGTCAGTTGTTTCATGGAACATCCCTCAATTTGGATTTGTCTGATCTTTTCAAATACTTAGATTTAAATTAAGCCCTTTTAGTTTGGGGGGAAAGAGACAGAGATATGACAGAATTAATGTGGTCTTATTGCTTTCTATTGGGTGGTACACAGTTTCAATTTGAACCATTGATTAATGTGATTTTTGCCAAGTTTCTCTTCTGCAGAATTATTCGTTTCCTCTTTAAAATAAATATTTGTGCAGAGATATTTAAGATGTGTAAATATCCCATTTATTTTCAGAATTTTATCCAGTTTTAGCATTCATTTATTTTTATTTGCCTGACTTCATTATTACTCAGATGCTTTAAGTAGTGTTTTTTGAAATTCCATCATTTATTTGAAGTTTATTACTTGGCATTTTACTGTAAAGAAAAGCTTTCTTATCTTCTAGTTTGTTAATTTAAGTTCTATCAGTATGAACTTATTGATCCCTATTATTATTCAAAGTGTAATAATCAGTTATTTTATTTGACTTATATTGGATTTGGCTAGTAAGACCTCCTTGAGATGGGTTCTCCTCTGTTTCTGTTTTTTATTTTGTTTTTAATATGTTTCCAAGGTTCTCTGGGCCTACTTTACTGTTGGCACAGTAAGACATTCTAGGCACTTCTTGTACTTCTTGGACCCTGGCTTTGGAGTCAGCCAATTTTTCAAAGATTCCTCCTCCTCTTTAGTTGAGGCTAGTAGTTTGAAACCAAGATCTGGATACAAGATGCACTTATTGTGCTGGGTGATGTGATACAGCTGCTATAGAAATGCTGCACTCAAATAACCCTTGACTCTCAACCCCCTTTGGAGACCACCTGAAGAAAGCTATCTTGCCTAAAGTCATTTAACTATTAGAGATACCCCCACAGTATGCTTCAAGTCAGGAATATTCTGAATTATGATCTCAGTTCCAGAGCTTCTGTGAGGCTAGCTAAAGCCTTCATTGTGTCTGCATACTAGGTTAACTTCTTTCTTTGTCCAGTTTTGCTTTTCCCTTCCTTTCACAATTGTGATTTCTCAAAGCACTCCCTTCTAAATGTCCTATTTCAAAGTCTGCTTTCTAGGGAATACAACCCTAGGAGGTGTGGGATGTCACTGTGCTCATGCCCTCTTAATGGACAGCTCAGAAATATGTGTGTGCATTTCCTCTGTGTATATGTTTAGCTCTCTTCTCTTTATATTATCTCTATATTGAACATCACAAATGTGGTAAGGAGAAAATGGCCCTCCAAAGAAATCCATATTTCTGGAAACTATAAATATGTTAGGTTATATGGCAAAGGGGAATTAAGATCGTAGAAAGATTAAAATTGCTATTTGGCTGATCTTAAAATGCGGATGTTAACCTGGAGAATCTGGGTAGACCCAATGTAGTAACAATTCAGGTGTTTTTTTTTTTTTTTTAAGTTTTTTATTCTAATTCCCGTATATTTAACATACCGTGTTAAATTAGTTTCAGGTGTACAATATAGTGGTCCAGCAGTTTTACACATAACTCAGGGTTCAACTTGACAAGTGTGCTCTTTAATCACCATCACCTATTTCACACATTCTCCCACCCACCTACCCTCTGGTAACCATCTGTTCTCTACAGTTAAGAATCTCTTTGATTTGTCTCTCTTTTTCCTTTGTTCATTTGTTTTGTTTCTTATATTCCACATATGAGAGAAATCATGTGGTATTTCTCTTCCTCTGACTGACTTATGCATTGCAAATGGCAAGATTTAATTCTTTTTTAATCACTAAATAATATGCCACTGTGTATATATACCACATCTTCTTTATCCATTCATCTGTAATGGACACTTGGTCTGTAAATAATGCTATGACAAACCTAAGGATTATGTATCCCTTAGTATTTTTTGTATTTGGGGGGTAAGTAGCCAATAGTGCTATTACTGTATTGTATGGTAGTTCTATTTTTGCCTTTTGAGGAAACTCCCTACTGTTTTCCACAGTGTCTGTACCAGCTCATATTCCACTAATAGTGCATGAGGGTTCCTTTTTCTCCACATCTTCACCAACACTGTCTCTTGTGTTGCTGACGTTAGCCATTCTGACAGGTGTGAGGTAGTAACTCATTGAAGTCTTGATTTAACGTTTCCCTGATGATGAGTGATGTTGAGTATCTTTTCATGTGTTCCTTGGCTCTCTGGATGTCTTCTTTGGAGAAGTGTCTGTTTTTGTGTTCTTTCAGTATTTTAGTTGGGTTTTGTTTTGGGGATATTGAGTTGTATGAGTTCTTTATGTTTTGGATACTAACCCTTTATCGGATATGTCATTTGCAAATACATTCTCTCATTAAGTGTGTTGCCTTTTTAGTTTTGACGGTTGTTTCCTTTGTTGTGCAGAGCTTTTTATTTTAATGTAGTCTCAATAGTTTCTTTTTGCTTTTGTTTCCTTTGCCTTAGGAGATATATCTAGAAAAATGTTACTACAGTCAATGTTAAAGAAATTACTGCTTGTGTTCTCTTCTAGGATTTTATGGTTTCAGGTCCCAATTTAGGTCTTTAATCCATTTTGAGTTTAAATTTTTTTGTATGGTGAAAGAAGTGGTCCAGGTTCATTCTTTAGCATGTTCATTTTTCCAATCTTTGTTGAAGATTAATTAACCATATAACTGTGGATTTATTTCTGGGATTTTTATTCTGTTTCATTGATCTATGTATCTATTGTGTCTGGTTGCATTCCTGTGCCATTACTGTTTTAATTACTACCACTTCACAATATAACTCGCAGTCTAGAATAGTGATACCTCCAATTTTTTTTTTCTTTTTTCAAGATAGCTTTGGCTATTCAGGGTCTTTTGTGATTCTATACAAATTTTAGGATTGCTCATTCTAATTCTGTGAAAAATGTTGGCATTTTGATAGGGATTGCATTAAATCTGTAGATAGCTTTGTGTAGTACAGACATTTTAACAATATTTGTTCTTTCAGCCATGAGCATAGAATGTCTTAGAATGTCTTTCCGTTTCTTTGTGTCATCTTGAATTTCTTTCATTAATGTTTTAGTTTTCAGATACAAGTCTTTCACCTCTTCAGTTAAGTTTATTCCTAGGTAAAAAAAAATTTTTTCAGGGTCAATTGTAAATGGGATTGGTTTCTTAATTTCTCTTTCTGTTGCTTCATTATTAATGTATAGAAATGCAATGTATTTCTCTACTTGATTTACTGAATTCATTTATCATTTATAGTAGTTTTTCGGTGGATTCTTTAGGGTTTTCTATATATAGTATCATGTCATCTGCAAATAGTGAAATTTTTACTCCTTCTTTACTAGTTTGGATGCATTTTAGGTCTTTTTGTTGTCCAGTTGCCACGTCTGGGACTTCTAGCACTATGTTGATAAAATTGGTTTTCCTTCCTGTTTTACTTTGTAAAATAGCTTGAGAAAAATGGATATTAACTCCTCTATAAATGTTTGGTAGAGAGGTTCTTGGGTGACTCACTCATTTAAGTTTCTATCTTCAGCTCAGGTCATGCTCTCGAGGCCCCAGGATCAATCCCAACTTTGGGTCAAAGCTCAGTGGGGAGTCTGCTTCTCACTCTCCCTCGGCCCCTACCCCTAGCTCGTGCCCCATTCCTTCTCTCAAATAAATAATAAAATCTTTAAAAATCAATAAATAAAGTAAATGTGAAACCGTCTGGCCCTGGACTTTTGTTCGTTTTTTTTGTTTGGTTTTTGTTTTTGTTTTTGTTTTTTTTGATTATTGATTCAATCTTATTGCTTATAATCAGTCTGTTCAAATTTTCTGTTTCTTCCTGATTCCGCTCAGTAGGTATATGTTTCTAGGAATTTATCTGCTGTTATGACTACTATTATTACTACTACTGCTACTACTACTTTATCTCCTTCTCCTCCTTCTTCTACCCCTCCCTCAGCTAGAGGTTTATCAATTTCTATTGTAATTTTTATTATTTCCTTCCTTCTGCTGGTTTAGGGTTTATTGCTGCTGCTGTTGTTCTTTTTCTAGTTCCTTTAGGTTTAAGGTTAGGCTGTTCGTGGTGTTTCTTTCTTCTTGCTGTATTGTTATAAAATTCCCTCTTAGAACCCCTTTTGCTGCCTCCCAAAGGTTTTCAATCATTGCATTTTCATTTTCATTTGTTTCCATGTAATTTTTTAAAGTTTCTTCTTTGATTTCTTGGTTGACTTATTCGTTGTTTAGTAGCATGTTATTTAACCTTCATGTATTTTTGCTCTTTCTAGGTTTTTTTTTTTCCCCCTTGTGGTTGATTTCTAGTTTCATAACATTGTGATCAGAAAAGATGCATGGTATGACAATATTTTTTTTTTAATTTTTGAGACTTGTTTTATGGCCTAATATGTCATCTATTCGGAGAATGTTCTGTGTACACTTGAAAGAATGTGTATCCTGCTGTTCTGGGGTAGAATGTTCTGAATAAATCTATTAGATTTATCTGATCCAGTGTGTCATTCAAAGCCATTGTTGCCTTGTTGATTTTCTGTTTGGATGATCTGTCTATTGATTTAAGTAGGGT
Organism: Lontra canadensis; assembly: GCF_010015895.1. Lineage (NCBI taxonomy): Eukaryota > Metazoa > Chordata > Mammalia > Carnivora > Mustelidae > Lontra > Lontra canadensis. Next base: position 5,211,057 of record NW_022631024.1, on the reverse strand, counting down.
ATTAAAGTCTCCTAATATTATTGTATTACTATCAATTAGTTACTTTATGTTTGTTATTAACTATGTTATATATTTTGGTGTTCCCATATTGGGTAAATAAATATTTATAATTTTCATATCTTCCTTTTGGATTGTCCCTTTTATTATTATATAGTGCCCTTCTTTATCTGTTGTTACAGTCTTTGTTTTAAAGTCTGTTTTTTCTGATAAGTATTATTACTCTGGCTTTCTTTTGACATAAATTTGAAAGGTAAATGTTTCTCCATCTCCTCACTTTGAATCTGCAGGTGTCTCTAGGTCTGAAATTGGTCTCTTATAGGCCAACCTATAGATCGGTCTTGTTTTTTATCTATTCTGTCATCCTATGTTTTTTGACTAAAGTGTCCGATCCATTTACATTTAGAATAATTATTGCTAGGGGTGCCTGGGTGGCTCTGTCAGTTAAGCTATCCAGCTCTTGATTTTGACTCAAGTCAGATCTCAAGGTTATGAGATTAAGCCCTACATGAGGCTCAGTGCAGAGTATGGAGCCTTCTTAAGTTTCTCTCTCTACCTCTCCCTCTGCCCCTCCCTACTCAATGGTCTCTCTCCCAAAATAAATAAGTAAATAAATAATAAATTATTTTAAAAAACAACAAAGTAGTTATTGTTAGATATATATTTATGGCCATTTTGTTACTTGTTTTGTGGTTGTATTTGTAGTTTTTCTCTGATCCTTTCTTGCTCTCTTTCATGGTTTGCTTGCTTTCTTTGGTGATGTTTGGATTCCTTTCTCTTTACTCTGTGCATATCTATTACTGGGTTTTTGATTTGTTACCATTAGGTAACAATTAGGTTCATATATAACATCCTCTATATATAGTAATCTCTATTAAGTCAATGGTCACTTAAGCTTGAACCCATGCTTTACTTCTCTTCCCATATGTTTTAGGTATATGGAGTCATATTTTACATCTTTTTATTTTGTGAATCTGTTGACTGATATTTACAGATATACTTATTTGTATTGCTTTTCTATTTCCTAGTTTTCATACTCTCACAATCTTTCCTTTCCTCTCAAAGATTACCCTTTAATATTTCTTTTGGAGCTGGTTTAGTGGTCTTCATCTCCCCTAGTTTTTGTTTGTCTGAGAAACTTTTTATCTCTCCTTTTATTCTGAATGTTAGCCTTGAAGAATAGAGTATTCTCGGCTGCAGATTATTTCCCCTTCACCGTGTTGAATATATAATGCTTTGTTCTTCTGGGCTGTGAAGTTTCTTCTGAAAAATCTGCTGATAGCTTATGGGGTTTCCCTTGTATGTAACTTCCTTCTTTTATCTTGCTGCTTTTAATTTTTTTTCTTTATTAGTACTATCTACCATTTTAATTAGTATGTGTCTTGGTGTTCCCCTCCTTGGGCTGATTTTGGTGGTGGATCTCTCTATTTTCTGGATCCGGATGTCTGTTTCTTTCCCCAGATTAGGGGAGGTTTCAGCTATTAATTCTCCAAATCAATTTTCTGCCCCCCTTTTTTTCTGTGTGGGAGGGAAGGACAGGGCTTTGTGTAAGTAAATTAGGTAGGGAGTGTTGACCCTTTACTCATTCCTGCCCATGTATTTGTGTTCATACTTGGGGGCAGGGGATGGAAATGATGCCTGCTAGCTACTTTGTTCCTGAAGAGGTCTTCATGCAATACATGCCTTTCTGGGACATGGTCTGAGATGAGTAAATAACTCTCCCTCCTATGTGCCCCGGGCATTTTCGAAACAGCTACCTCTAGGCTGTATTTCTGCTACCTGCTTGTCATGTTAGCTCCTTAAGAATGAAGCCTCAACTTCCTAAAGCCCTTGAGGCTCTCCCAGAGCTGAACCTACTGATCTTTGAATTCTAGGTTTTAAGTCCCACTAGTTGTAAGAACTCACAAGATTCTATGTCAAGCTATGTATTATGGAGATTTGTCTTTCCCTTGTAGGCTCTACAGTCTGATAGTCTGTATTTGCCCTTCACCATGCTCCCCACCCCTGCTCACTCCTGATAGCCTACAGCCTGCTCCCCTTCACTCCCAACTTTGTCTCCACCATTCCTACCTTCTTCAGTGTGGCCTCTTCTCTACCTCTAGTTGTGGAGTTTGTTTTGCCAGTCTTTGGATCATTTTCTAGGTTATTTAAACTAATGTGAGTGTTACTTAGTTTTATCCTTCAGAGGAGGTGAGCTTAGGGTCCTTCTACTCTGCCATATTCCCAGCCTCTCCTTCAGTAACAAGGATTCTTAAAAATGGAAGTTGGAGGCAGAAGATGGAAGTTAGAAGGAGATGTAACAACAGAAGGGGGAATTGAAGCAGAGTAAAGACTTGACCCACAGATGCTGGCTTAGAAGGTGAAGAATAGAGGCCATAATCCAAAGAATGTTGGTGTTCTCTAGTAGTTGGAAAAGGTAGGGGAAGTAATTCCCCCTTGAAGCTCCAGAAGAAACCTAGTTCTATGGACACCTTAATTTTTGCCCAATGAGAACTCATGATGGACTTCCTACTTACAGAAGTATAAGATAATAAATTTGCATTGTTTTAAGTTAGTGAGGTTGTATAATTTGTTACAGCAATAATAGACAAGTAATATAATAGCTTATACTGATTCTACTCATTTCTAATCCAATATCACAGGGGTTATTATAATTCCCACTTTCCATATTTATAACTCCCTTTCCAGCAGTTAGAAACATGACCCCCCATTATGTTCAATATATTTATTTATTTGATTAATCCTAAATCCACTGGGCCACTGCCCTGTGTGGTATTCACTGGGACTCTACTCCTCTGCCCAGCTACCACTGCTAATGACATTTAACAAGTTATTTTGGAAGGAAGGAAGGGAAGGGATGTAAGGAGGTGGGGAGGGAAGGAGTGGGGGAGATGAAGGGAAAGAATAGCAGCCAAGTCATAGATTTTTTTTTTTTTTTTCCCAGTGTCTATGGATAGACCTTGAGGAGTTGTATTATATACCCTACCTCTGGAATTTTCTGAAAAACCAGTACTTATGTTTGCTGACCCAGGGTATAGACCCATGGTTTTTATCAATTTCTCAAAAGAGATGCCTGAACTCTAAATAAGTAAAAAAGCATGGATTTCATAACTATTTATTCAAAAAGGAGAGTGATGACCTAAATGTCCTCCTTAAAATCCATTTACAGACCTTATAATAGACCATAATAGATCTTCAAAATACTCACAGCATGTCCACTCTTATTAGGACTTCTTAGGAGTTCTTGTTCCTTATCTCAGTTTCATCTGACTTGCTTAGGATCAGAGAACTTACCTACAGGTGCCCAGAATCCTCACATTTCAAAGAGAAATAGTAGACCAATTGGGGGGAATGCTAAAAGATTATGAGTTTTTTTCATGCTAGTGTTACCAACTCTGGCTTCTACAAGTACTTAGACCAAAGAGACCCCAAAGGATGAATTTATTGAGAATTATTGTTATATGTATTTACCTGTCCCTCCCAATCCCTGCAACTCTCAACTATGGGCCAGTTGTAGAAGAAGTTTCCAACTAGAGGTCCTAAAACTCCCCATGAACGAAAAAGACAGCTCTCAGTATCAGCCAAGAACAGATTACAATGGACCTGGCCACCAAAAAATCATGCTTTCATTGTTTTCCTGAGGTTTACTACAGAGGGATCAAAAACCAAGGCTTTAAAGAGAAAGATGAGAAGCAGCAAAAAGAAGGAGAATCGGTTGACCACAATGCTGTTGCCTACTATAGGTGTATAAGCTGAAAACCTGTGTGTGTGTGTGTGTGTGTGTGTGTGTGTGTGTGTGTGTGTGTGTGTATAAATAAAATAATAAAATTTCACAGGGAAAATTTCTAAATTAAGATTTGGCAGCTTTGGGATTATTGTGTTAAGCTGTAGATTTTACTGAAAATAGATTAATTTTGCAACTGAAAGTTACCAAAGGACTACTCTATTTTCTTAAAAAAAAAAAAAAGGATGAAAAATCTGGTACCTTCCCCAAATTGCATACAAGAAGTGGGGGTGGGGTTATGTCCACGGATTGTGTTTGAATGGTCTGTGGAGGAAAAATAAAGCTGTTTTCTGTTTATTTTCTTGGGTCAGCTCCTGCCAAAATGGCTCCTTTTTAAAAAATACGGTATCAAAACAGCAGTATATGTTGAAAAACTTACTTTTTTTTTTTTTTTTTTTTTATCATCTGGTAGAAAAAGCCCTTAGAAGCTTATTTATTCTTTCTTGTTTTTCATCTGACACATGGGTGGGCATGTTACCTTAACTCTAAATCTAGTATCCAGCTGTGACATTCTGTAGTCCTGAAAGCTGTTTTTTGAACAGTCTTTAAACATCCTAAAGGAGGGAGTTTGAGTAAGATGATGTTTCTAGAACTTTGAGAGCTGATTATGTATACATCCACCTTAGGATATTTTAGTAAACTTATTTTCCCCCTTATCTGAAAAACACTTAAACACTTTTAAAGTTTCTGAGATTGATTTTTTTCTTATTCAAATTTACTTTCTTTCTAATAGCCCAGGCCATTCCATGAGTGCACTGCCCCCCATACCTGCCTACCCAGTCACCCAGCTGGTTATTTTTTTTAAGATTTTATTTATCAACTTTAGAGAGAGAGAGAGCCTGAGCAGGGAGAGAGGTAGAGGGAGAGGTGGATGGAAGGAATCCCAAGAAGATTCTGCACTGAGAGTGGAGTCTGACATGGAGCTCCATCTCATAAACCTGAGATCTTTACCTGAGTCAAAACCAAGAGTCAAATGCCTAACTTACTGAGCTACCCAGGCACCCACCCAGTTATCTTTTGTTCCATGGAAATACAATGATTATTATTAGGAAGAGTAAATGAGTTAAAGATTCTAAAAGTCATAAGAAACCATTAATCCTCTGGAGGGATTGTTTTAGTAGTTCCATTACCTTTCAGCTTGGTGGTCTTAATGGACCCCCATAAAAAGGATTTAGTTATTGAATAAGTAAGTATTTTGGGAACATCTATTTTGAGCAATGTCTTGAGCTAGGGACTCAGTAGCCAACCTTTCTAATTGAAATTATCACCATCATCATCTAAAGAAATTCTACAAACTTTGTCACATTCCTTTCATGGTCTGACAACTTACTGTAAGGAACCCATTTCTAAGTTCTCCATATCATGCTCCAGACCTGTATTCACAGAACATTGCTACCCATTACCTTAAATCACCAATGTGTAGATTTGTCAGATATGTATGTCTATATATATATGTTTATATACATACCCATACATACACATATGCATTCACACATATGGATTGTACTATCTATAGCCTAGCGAAGGAACAAAGTATGGGTGGTCTGAAATAAGCTTTACTTTACAAGTGGGTAGAAGAAGGAGAGCTTCCTTTTACAATATTATTTAGAAGTACAGTGGCAAGTTCCCTGCCTTTTAAGTCAGACTGACTTAAGATGAGTCTTAACCTGTGTCTACTTTCTGAATTAACACAAGTCATTTATTTTCTGTCAGCCTCACTATTCTCATCTGAAAAGGGGGAAATATAACAACCTCCCTCACTGAGTGTTAAAAGTTATTAAATGAGAGGATACACAAATGCTAGTAGTATCTGGCACATAATTGATATTCAAGCAATAGAAGCTTTTTAGTGCTTGTGATCACGATAATCTTATACAGTTACATGAGTTCATTTGTCATCATCTTTTTTTCCCATATGAATATACTTAGACTGAGAAAATTTAGATGGTATCTATGTATATGCAGCTAGTAAGTGACAGGATTCAGTCCCACCTCTAGCCCTGACATTCTGCTGACTCCCTTCCTCTCCCTGGTATACATGTTTTGCACTCACAAACACACAAGGACAAATGAGCTTAGACCCTCATCTTCTTGTGATGTTTTAGAACTGAGGAATCCTGGAATTACAGAGATGTAAGAAACCATTACTGATAATATTGGAACTGTAATTCTAAATCCTTAATACTCCCATTGAAATTTATAGGTCTAACAGATTTTTGCATATTTTATGTATTTCAGTTCTGGAGCTCACCAATGTATCTGGAGCTGGACAGAGCATACTCTATGAATGCCAGTTTACAAAAGAAGAAAAAATAAGGATTTAGCATTTTCTTTGACTTTGCTTCGTTCTCAACAGAGTGACTTCTTCAAGGCCACACATTTGGTAAGTGGTAAAATTCAGACTTGCGCCCTTCAGACTTCAAGTGCAGTATTCACATTACTTAACAAATGAATTACAATACCTCTCATTTACTGACAATTTCAGTATCTGTTCAACACTCCTCTACAGTGTTGTTATGTGCCACAACTAACTGAAGCTTTGAAACACACTTAAGGTGTTTGTGTATGTATGTGTGTGTCTTGGTAAAGAAAAAAAAAAAGAGCCTGGAAAATTAAGTAAATTACTCAAGATCTGGCAGAAAAGAAGTTTAAAAATAGACACATAAATTCAGGTTATTGTATTGTGGAAGTTAATTCTTTGCCCCTCTACCACAATGCCTGAACACTAAGACCAGAAAGCTTCACCATCAAAGATTTTCCTAAGTCCCCACTGAAAACCATTGCTGTTTCCATGTATGAATTGTTTTCCAGCTTGAGTATGTTGTTCAAGGTCAAAGAGCTATTTGGTAGATTCTATCTCTTTTCTATTTAGAGTCAAGCCATCACCTAATGTGCATAATAATTGGGTTTAACTTTCATGAAATAATGCAGTGTTCCTTCTCTCTGTCCCTACATCCTTTTCTTCATCTCTACCCTCAATTAAAGATGGTTCAGGGCAGTGGAAATAACGTTTTAAAAAGCATGGTGTCCCAAATGCCTAGAGCTTTATTTTCTTGCTCTCTAGATTCTAAGAGGCCACTAGCTGAACCTGAAATATATAATAACTTCCTGTGGGACTTCTCTAGGTTGTTGTTTTAAAGGGACAAACTGAAAGGAAAGACATTGCTTTTAACATCCACTTATCCTCTAACCCATTGGGTCTTTTTGCTGTGATACATGATAAAGCAGAAAGTGTTTAAAATGGCAGTGGGTGTTGGTGGGAGGATAAATGAGAGCCCTGTTTCTGGAGGGCAGTTTGGAAACATAGATCAAACTGAAGATGTGCATATCCTTTAACCCAGTGATTCTACTCTAGAGATAAATTATAAGGAACAGTTTGCATAAGAGTAGGAGGGAGGGAGAGGGAAAAAGGAGGGGTGGAAGGAGATTGAAATAGTGACAAACTGGAAGCAAGCTAAATAGTACTCAGGAAACTAGTTGAATACACTGTGACATATCAATTCAGTGGATTTTTATGGTTTTTAAAAAATAATGGTGTAAACCTATATGTAAATGCAAGAAGAGGTTTAAGAATTTTTGATAAGTGAAAAATTAGGTATGGGTAAGTATGCCTATGTATTTATGAATGCAACAAATGTTTATTGAGCAATGATTAAATTCCAAGCATTACTCTGGTGTGATCACATTTGTATCATGGGTGTTTTGTGTGCCCTTCTGTTTCATACACATACAATAGGATAAATATCTCAAGGGTTGTTCATATAATGATAATGGCATGGGATTCAGGGGAACAGATTTTGCTTTTATTCCATTTTCTTGTCAGAATTCTTTGCATTTCAAAAATAGTTAGCATGTATTGTTTTTTTAATTAGACAAGTCACATTCACTTAGAGAAAAGGTGAAATGCCTGTCCACTGGCACATGGGATTTCTGCTTTAACAAGCCCAGAGGAGAAGGCAAGGGATAAAAATGCCAGTGACGCTCTATTCTCCCAGGAAGTGAAGAGATAAATAAACCCCCTCCCAGTTCTACTCTGTGGAGGGGTCATCTTATAGGTATAGAGAAGGAATCTAGGAAAGATTGTACTCACTGGTGAGGCAGTGCAGCTCTGAAGTTCTCCGAGTTAGAGAGCAGTTGCATTAATTTTAGCTAATGAAGTTTGCAAAAGGAGGCCAGAGGAGGGCTGTGTCCACAACTGTCCCTAGAACTCAAAGTCACTTCATTATGCTGGACCTTAGCCAGAGCTGAGATCTGTTCATCTGGCCTCTGCCAGAGACCATGTGTTTGGGTTCATGAAGAAAATCCCTGCTCTTGAATATTAGGCATATATGTACATGGGTGTATATGTACATGTATATCATCTAAATTCTGGTAATTCTCACTTCTGGTCTTAAAATCATTTGGAGGAAGACTTTTAGAAAACACCAAAGCATGAGTAAAACATGTCTGTGATTCAGTCGTCTGTTTTGAGCATAGGCATGAGCATATTTCAAAAGCTCATTAGGGAATCCTGAACATCCTGCCAACATTGACAACTGGCCTTAGAGAAAGAACTCTTCTTGCTTTCTTATCTCCAATACTTACTGGTTGTATGTCCTTGAGCATAGTATTTCATCTGAGTTGTCATTTGAAAAATGAAATGAAGATACAAATATTCATTTTATGAAACTTGTGGTTGATGAATTATGTGAGAGAATGTATACTAAAGTACTTTGTGGGGCACCTGGATGGCTCAGTGGTTTAAGCGTCTGCCTTCAGCTCAGGTCATGTTGTCAGGGTCCTGGGATCAAGCCCTGTATCAGGCTCCTCACCCAACGGGGAGTCTGATTCTCCCTCTGCCCCTCCCCTTCCCCCAACTTGTGCTCTCTTTCACCATCTCTCTCTCTCTCTTTCTCTCTCAAATAAAATCTTTTTAAAAAGGTACTTTGTAAAGTGCCAAGTAAATAATACTTCATAAGTTTAGCAAGCTTTCTCCTGCCCTGTCCAAATATGTCACATAATTCAAGGTCGGTAAACAGTGCATTGTTTCTCAATATGCAGAATGTGAATTATCTACATCAAAATCACCTGAGCTGTTTGTTAGAAATATAAAGTAAAACTTTTTAAATGTCTGGAAATAGGGTCCAATATCTGCATTTTACATGGGCAACCCAATTTGCCTCTGTGAAATAAGATTGAGAACCAGTGTTAAATTTTTGCAAGACTTGTAGCAGACTATGGTAACTCTCAGTAACAGGGCACAGATGGGCAGCAGTTCAAAAGTAGGAATGAATGAAACTGGACTGTTCTTTTACACCATATACATAAAGATAAACTCAAAGTTGATGAAAGACCTAATGTGAGACAGGAATCATCAAAATCCTAGAGGAGAACACATGCAGCAACTCTTCAACCTTGGCCACAGCAACTTCTTGCAAGACAAGTCTCTAAAGGCAAGGGAAAATAAATCAAAAATGAACTATCTGGACTTCATCAAGATAAAAAGTTTCTGCACAGCAAAATAAAACAAACAAAAAACAGCAAAACTAAAAGGCAAACTATGGAATGGGAGAAGATATTTACAAATGACATATCAGGTAAAAAGCTGGTATCCAAGATCTATAATGAACTTATCAAACTCAACACCCCCAAAACAATCCAGTCAAGAAATTGGGCAGAAGACATGAACAGACACTTCTCCGAAGAAGACACACAAATGACCAACAGACACAAGAATAAATGCTCAGTATCACTCGGCATCAGGGAAATACAAATCCAAACCACAATGAGATACTATCTTATACCAGTTGGAACAGCTAAAATTAACAAGGTAGGAAATAATAAATGTTGGCAAGGATTTGGAGAAAGGGGAACCCTCCTACACTGTTGGTGGGAACGCAAGCTGGTACATCCATTCTGGAAAACAGCATGGAGGCTCCTCAAGAAGTTAAGAATAGACCCAGCAATTGCACTACTAGGTATTTACACAAAAATACAAATGTAGAGAAATGAAGGGGCATCCGTACCCCAGTGTTCATAGCAGCAGTGTCCACAATAGCCAGACTGTGGAAGGGGCCAAGATGTGTTTCAATAGGTGAATGGATAAAGAAGATGTGGTTTATATATCACTCAGCCATCAGAAAGGATGGCTACCTACAATTTACATTGACATGGATGGAACTGGAGGGTATTATGCTAAGTGAAGTAAGTCAGGCAGAGAAAGACAATTATCATATGTTTCACTCATATGTGGAATATAAGAAATAATGCAGAGGATTGTGGGGGGAGGGAGGGAAAACTGAATGGGAAGAAATCAGGAGACCAACCACGAGAGATTCTTGACTCTGGGAAACAAACTGAAGGTTGCAGAAGGGGAGGTGGCTGGGAAGTTGAGGCAACTGGGTGATGGGCATTAACTAGGGCAGGTGATGTGATGAGCATGGGGTGTTTTATGCAATTGATGAATTTTTGAACACTATGTCTGAAACTAATGATGTACTACTGTATGTTGTTTAATTGAATTTACATTAAAAAAAAAAAAAAAAACAAAGTAGCAGCCCTACCAGCATTTGTTTAAAATTAACAACAAAAGCAGATCAGAAGATAGAAATTAACTCTCAGCCTTGACCGTGTCATGGATTTCCCTAGTATTCTCCTGATTTTCTGTACTGTGTTTTGCAAAAAGGGCTTATCTCATTCCTGTTTGACCTCAGACAAGAGTAGCTTACCATTAGTGAAACCTCATGAGTTAAATGCATGGTCTTGGTTGCTCTTACAGCATTCCACCATTACACTAAAAGTACACCCTACCGGCTCTTGTGAGTAGTTGACCTTTAGAGGTTTCTAAGTCCAAGGACTGATTCAGCACCTTGTCCAACATGATGCTTTCCTCATATATGGTCTCATTACCTCTTGTGGTATAGAGAAATGTCTACACTTGGGTTACAAATTCTCTGAGATCTTATTTAGGAAATATTAAATTCTGAAGTGTTATATCCTGCCTCCAGCACCACAAACAGAACCCCTAGACAGAAGAAGAGCTTAGGATGCTTGATTATAGCATGACCGATTCTTATTTTTATAGTACTTAGAACAATTGCCTAGGAAATAGCTCAAAGGACACAAGGTAACCCTGTCAATGATACCATGCTGTGGAAATAAAGAGCACTGAACATGGTAGCTAAAGACTTGGGATCATGTCCTTGTCCTTATCACTTATGAGCTGACCTGAGCCCCGATTTATAAATCTGTAAAGTAGGGAAAGCAAAACTTTTCAAGGATTTCTTCAGAAACAAAAGACTGTGTGAGATTACATTGAATAACTGATAGGATAACACTTGGAACACCGCTAAATGTTGTACAAAGTTCTGTAGGATTTAATCTGATGGTAGACAATGATGTGACAGTTAATTGTCCCTCAATCAATTCTCTCCTACCCAAATAGTACCCTTTGCAAGTGCTCAGTGCTTCTTGAAACTTCTTTAGAAGAGACAAATGCCCATCTGGCCATAAATTGAAGTTGTATTTTGGAGCACAAATGCCTTGTGCTCCTGCTATCAAGGGGGCATAGTAGTATGAGGCATTAAGAGCAGAACATATATTCCCCAGCAGTTCCAGGGAGAGTATACAGACTCATGGGCCCCAAAGTAAAGTTGATAAAGAAAGCAAGAAGAAGAAGGGCAAGCAAAGTGGGAAGAGTCAAGATATCTGAGTGCAAGCACGTTAGAGATGTTCTTGGGTACAAAATCCATGGAAGTTTTGAAATTGAGAATAACCTTCCTTTTCAAAACCTCCTCTGACTTGGGAAAAACTGAATATGACACAGGAGCTGGAGAGAGCCCTGTCTGGAACAGAGAGAACATCTTCTCCATGGGGGGCGTGAACGATGGGTGCTGGGCCTGACTAGCAAAGCAGATTAGTGGCAGGTCAGCCCTTTTACAAGGATAAGCTCTTTCTCTGTAAAAGTATGCTGCCTAACAGACAAGGGCAGGAAACACTAATTCACAGGCTTTTAGTGGCTGACATACATTTTGCATTCGTAATTCGCTCTCTGCTTGCCACAGCCATTAAAGCAGTGGCAGGAGGCTTGAGCCTCCAAAGAGAGCAGGATGAGCTTGGTCAGGGTTGGTGGGGAAGAGGAGAAAGGAGGAGCACAGAGAGATACTGAGATCTACTCTTATAATGGTAAAAATAGAATTAAAATAGTCTAAGACCATTGCCACTTAACCCTAAAAACTCTCACCCAGATCACCTGATTTTCAGTACAGACTCAGATGGTCATAGTCAGAATAAAACAAAAATAGAACCTAGTTTTTCCCTCTCCTTTCTAACAGTCTAGGCAGGGTAAGTGGTCTTTCCTTAGACATAATATGTTAGATAACAATCTGTTCAGTTGCATATTCAGACTGGAGATGGTAGTGTGGAGTTATTTCTTGCAATAGATCATTTAGCAGACCTGAAATTTCTACAGAGTAATTTATCAATCTATATTTTGAATGTACTTTGTGTTTTTTAAATGCTAAAAAAAGGTAAAATGTTTTGCTTAGCTATTTCAATTATAGGCAAAATACAACACATAGTTGTAATAATGCTAGTATTAAAAAATGTGTGTTGGGTACTTATTATAATAAGTGACTCATGCAGATTCTCTCATTTAGCCCTCACAAGAACTCTGTAAGTCTGGGTGCTTTGTTTTGCAATTTCTCAGAAATAAAATTAAAGTGTAGTAAGGTTAAGACACATGTGTATGATCACACAGTTAGTGGGAGGCAGAGCTCATATTTAAGCTCAACTTACAGGCCCTCAACAATCATGCGTTCAGACTTTAGAGAAAAGCAGCCACATGTCATGGCTTGAACATAAACCTTGGAAGCCAAAGTGTCTGGGTTCAACATGGGCTTTATCATTTACTAGCTATGAAGCCCCAGCAAGTTATATCATTTCTTTGCTTGAGTTTACTCATCGGCAAGATGGGGTTATTTTTGTGACCTATGCCAGAAAATTGTTAGGAGAATAAGTACACAAAGGATGTGGAACTGTATCTTTCATGGTGTAAGAGTTATACACATTAGCTAGAATTACTATTCAATAAAAAATTGGAAGGTTTTAAGAAGTGAAATCGAATCTAAAATCCAAGCATATTTCCAATGGTTCAACCAACAAATACTAAAGGCCTACAATGTGCCAGGCATTGTGACACCTGTTGGAAAATAATGATGAAAAATCCTAATAGGGAAACATAACAAAAGTACAAGTTCAATTTGTTTCTTCAATTGAACATATGAGTGAAATCATATGGTATTTGTCTTTCTCTAACCCATTTCACTTAGCATTATATTCTCTACCCTCATCCACATCATTGCAAGATTTCATTCTTTAAATGAAAAAAAAGTGATATTCTATTGTGTGTGTGTGTGTGTGTATATATATATATATATATATATATATATATATATATATATCTTCCTTATCAGTTCGTCCTTTGATGGACACTTGGGCTGTTTCCATAATTTGGTTATTGTTCATAATATTGCTATAAACATAGGGATGCATGTATCTTTTGAATTAGTATTTTTGTATTCTTTGGGTAGATACCCAGTATTGCAGTTGCTCAATTGAGGGTAGTTCTATTTTTAACTTTTTGAGGATCCTTCATACTGTTTTCCAGAGTGGCTGTACCAGATTGAATTCCCACCAACAGTGCAAAAGTTTTCTTCTTTCTCCACATCTTTGCCAACACCTGTTGTTTCTTAGGTTGTTGATTTTAGCCATTCTGACAGGTATGAGGTGATAGCTCATTGTAGTTTTGATTACTGACTGGAAAGTGAGTAACAGTTTCAAAAGAAGAAGAAGGTGCGTGTGTGTGTGTGTGTGTGTGTGTGTGTCTGTGTCTGTGTCTATGTCTGTGTGTGTGTTTGTATGTGTGAATGTTACTTAACTATAAAGTTACAAATAACAGTCTTGTTATTTGCAACAACGTGGATGGAGCTAGAGAATATTATGCTAAGAGAAATAAGTCAGAGAAAGACAAATACCATATGGTTTTACCCATTTATGGACTTTAAGAAACAAAACAAGCAAGCAAAGGGGAAGAAAAAAAAAAGAGAGAGAGGCAAACCAAGAAAAGAACTCTTTAAGTTTGGAGAACAAATGAATGGTTACCAGAAGGGAGATGGGTGGGGGGATGGGTTAAATAGGTGATGGGGGATTAAGGACTGCACTTGTGATGAGCACTGGGGGTTGTATGGACAAATCACTATATTATACACCTGGAACTAATATGCTGTATGTTAACTAAGTGGAATTTAATACAATCTTTTTTAAAAATTGCAAGTTCAATAATGAGTAAAGCTTGTTCACCTTTTATAAACCAGTCTAAGTGTTTCATAGCTAGTTTACAGATGAGGAAATTGAGGCTTAAGAGGAATACTTACCAAGGGTTATGGGAATAATGAGGGACTGAATTAGAATTAAAATTAGTTTTTATTGTTCTGATTCTAAAAATCTGTGTTCTTATCTGCTCCATTATCTTGTATCCTAGAAGTGTGTGTCCTAACTTTAAAAAACAAAAAACAAACAAACAAAAAAAGACAGCTAGTGGCCAAGGTAATGCAGAGAACTAGATCCTTGACTTTCAATTAAAAGTTCCTTTTGTCGACATGATTGGTTAGAGATATAAAAATACTAAAAATTATAAAGAAAACCCTGAAATTGTTAGAGCTTTTTGGATATCATAATGGAATTAGACCAGATTAAGTTACAGAAATAAATTTCACCCATACCTGATGGATATCCTATCTGCCCACCGTGCACCTCTTTCTACAACCAGAGGAATAAAATCAATGACTTTAATGACGTAAAAAGGTAGCTTGACTTCATAACATTCCCTATACATGAATGACCTCTGGAGGGATTGCATTCCTAAATGAGAAGGATATGTAATACAAGTTTAAAAGGGGGATATCTTTATGACTTTAACATTTCTAAAATCAAGACCTAAAAGTCATAAACCACAAAGGAAAACATTGGTAGATTTTAATATACCAAAAATTAAATATAACTTTTTAACAAAAGATAGCATATACAGAGTTAACAGATAGGTGCGAGTCTCAGAGAAGATAATTACTAAATTAATAGCTGACAAAGAATTAATTAAAATTCCTATAAAACAACAAGAAAAGCTTACAAAACCCAAAAGAAAAATAGACTAATTATGTGAATAGCACATGAGGAAAAACTTGAAAGACTGCTTACTTGGAAGAAATGTTCAACATCCATACTGATCAGAGTAATTCAAATTACAACAGTAACAAGATGGGATTTTACACAATCAGGATGGAAGCAATTAGAAAAACTGATGCAGCATGCCTGTGATGAAAGGTCAAAATGGGAACTCTCATGAACTCCTGATAGGACATAAGCTAATAAGCCACTTAGGGGGGAAAAAAAAAAAAAAGTCATGTTGTACGCATCCCATATGGAACTCTTCCCATCCCAAAATGCTAAGTAAAATATTTTACTTTTTTAGCATTTCATCCCATGAGTTTTGTCCCTACTTTGAAGTACAGCAGTTGTGTTCTTATGTGTACATCTCAGAAAAGCTTTTACAGGTACACTAAGAGCTGTGTGTTTTATTGTACATGGCCCTATTTTCACATGAGGTGGTAAAGAGTTGGGTACTATCTATGGTGTATCAATAAAAAGGCAGATTAATAAAATGAATTACATACCTTAGATTTATACTATGCAGTGATCGGAAGAACTGAACTGTATATGTGGTGATGTGGTTTGTTTCTCAAAATATATTAAAGGAAAAATATGAAAACAATATTTATTATGTAATATGACTTGTCAGAATTTAAATGCCATATACTTACTCCACAAACCATATACTATAAGACTTTCATATATGTAAATAGATATATGAAAGTGTATTGGAAGGGATTAATTGAATAGAAAATTTATAGGTTCCCATCAAGAGAAGAAAACAAGATTATAAATGTAAAATGCAGGGGAAATAATAAAATATGTGATGACTCTTTACTGTGAATATTAGAGTGGCAAAGACTGTCTTAACAAAGAGAAAAAATGATAAAGGAGTCATATATAATTTTTTACCATTTGTTGAGCACTTATTATATGCCTCACCCTGCACTTTTCATTAATTATCATTTAATACATTTAACTGTCACAAGACACTATAAAGTGGTTATTGCACAGCTGTTTCACAGAGGAGGAAATTGAGGCATCAGGAGACAAAACTGCCAAAGCTTACAAGGATAATGTGAGGTTGAGGCAGAGTTGATACTTCAGCGTTGAAACAGTAGGACACTGAGTCCAAATCCTGTGTTCTCATCTCCATTTTCCTGCCTCATGATTAAAGAGATAATCCTATATTAAAGTGTACAGAAGAGGATAATAAAGTAAAAGCTTATTTCAGCCTACAGTGTCATGAATCAGTTTAGTTTTGAATTTCCAAATACTAATCACCTTGGAAAATCAGGTGGCAAAACAAAAGCTAATCTTGAATATGTTGTGCTCAGTTTTGAACAAGGGAGCAATGGATGGGGCTAGGTCCAAACCCTAGCATTGTTTGACACATGGTAGGTACGAAGCTATGGTTTCCAGATGATAAAATGGCCCCATCAAGAGATATGCTCAAATTGGGGCTAAACTGGGGTATAAAGTGGCTCAAATTTCAAACAATAGGCATGTCTAGACTAAGAGGATTTGAATCAGAAACTAGATTAAAGCCTTCATCACAGAGGATGGACTGGCAAAGGGTTTAATTTATTTGGACATTTGAAAAGTAATTATAAGCAAATGTCAACACAGAATCAGTATAAAAGTTACTGTGCTTCCATTGATAGATAGAATTCAAGACCACAAGTCAGATACCAGGGATGATGTTCAATCAGAACCCTAGATGCCACACAGGTTTGACTGACCATTACCCTTTGTTCACCATATTACATATTTTCTGCCAGTCTCATCCACGATGCCATCCCCTGGGCTGGAAATAGTCCATGCTTCTTAAGTCAGACCCTATTCCTCAGTGTTAGAGTTTGCAGGCTCTTTCTTCTAAGGATCCACAGTCTGTGTTAAGGCTAGACTCCAAAGGTAGGTATACATTTTAGCTCGAGAAGATTTATGAAACAGGTAGAAGCTGATTGTAGGTAGTATCTGAGGATCATTCTCATCAGTGCACCCTGACTTCAGGACCTACCCATTTATCCTTCTCCATTAGATCGAAGGCAAGCCATCCTGATGCCTAGGATGAAAATTTCATCCACCACTTAGGACAGAAAAACTATTTGCATTAAAGCCAGGCCTTGTAAAAGAAATGCCCAGATTATCAATCAGGGTGTCAAGTTTGTCTCTGTTTTCATTTACCTGCCAATATACAGTGTTTCCCAAATGAAAGGACAATAGAAGGGAAGAAAAGAAAGAACCTTTATGAGGGAATAAGCAGAGGCAAGGCATGCCATCAGGAAGCATGGAGATGAAAGGAAAGAGACCCTAGAAGACACCCTGCAGATGGAGAAAGCACAGGGACAAGAATGTTAAGGTGGATTCTATTTCTCTAACTTCCAGAAATAAGGTGGTTCACATTAGATTAGTCATTTCAGCTCAGTCTGCTTCAGTTTTCTCATCTGTCCAAAAGAAACAGTTAGACTTAACTGTGTGACTCATAGGACTATTGAAGGCAAATAAGATAATATTTATTGAGGCTCTTTGGAAAATGTTATATAATTGCTGTTGGAGCCCAAGGATTATTAATAGCAATATGTGACCAGAGAAGGTGCATTTTAATTGATGATAGCTTAGATATGTCAAGAGGAAAACTTATTCTCACCTATGTGGGGATGCAGTAGTACGGGAAGTAAAAGTATCAACATGAGAAATTTAGGAAATATTTATTAAAAATAGAATGCAAGGGGCACCTGGGTGGCTCAGTGGGTTAAGGCCTCTGCCTTCAGCTCAGGTCATGATCCTGGGTCCTGTGATCGAGCCCCACATCGGATTACCTGCTCGGGCGGGGAGCCTGCTTCCCCTCTGTCTCTGCCTGCCTCTCTGCCTACTTGTGATCTCTGTCTTTCAAATAAATAAATAAAATCTTAAAAAAAAAAAAACAACAGAATGCAAATGTATTTTGTGACACAGAGCATCATTACAGTATGAGAAGTCCTAACAGCAGATGTCTTATGCCAAGAAAACATGTAGAAAAACACTGAAGACATTCAAGAAATAATTAGATGTCTTCCTTGGGGAAAGAGGCCTGTATGTGGTGAGAAAGACAAAATGGAGCACAAAATAGAACATAAGTTAATAATAAGACAATCTAGCAAGATCCAGTGGAAGATTTCTTGCTTTCCCCAAGAGGAGTTTGTTGGATGTTGTTAATGAACACCTCAGTTGTGGAGCATGCGGGAAAGAATCACATTCCACATGTCCATCCATGTTTCTTTTATGAAATGACACTTCGTATCAAAATGTTGAGAGAATTTTAGAGCCAAAAGAGTCTCAGAAATTAACAATTCCCCACTTCATGTAGAAGTTATGGATATGCATTTACTTGCTTTCAGAAAAGAGGGGCTCATACCTTGTAACCTGCCCTATGCCATACAACACTTTTTCTTCAACATCTCTACGAGGAGATGACATTTGCTCTTGTGAACAAATGGCTTTATCTTACACATTAAAAATAAACTCAGCCCACCTGTTAACGTTTTCTGAGTCCCTCTCTGTGCCAGACACTCTATAAAGCAGTAGGGACTTATGAAAAACAGATCTTTAAATGATTCAGAGATCCTGAAGTGTCAAAATGATTATAACTCTAGGGAAGGCAG
Source organism: Lontra canadensis (assembly GCF_010015895.1). NCBI lineage: Eukaryota > Metazoa > Chordata > Mammalia > Carnivora > Mustelidae > Lontra > Lontra canadensis. The sequence continues at coordinate 5,192,448 of NW_022631024.1, read as the reverse complement.
AAATGCACCCTCCCCTGTGGGCCTTCAAATATTTATTAGAGTCTTTTCTTTACCTTTTATTCTGCTACACAAATAGATACAGTTTACCACAAATTACTTATTTCATTTGTTTCCAGATCTTCTCTTTTTTTTTTTTTTTCTTTTCTGGTATGATCTAGTTTTTCAAAGTCCTTAATACATAGTATCCCAAAAGTTAAGTGTTAATTTCTTTAGAACTGTGCATACTTCTAAAACAAGAAGTGCACTATTAGGAACTTATGAAGGATATCTAATGATTGTAAGGAAGAAAAAGCTTGGGAACTCACAGCCCAGAGTTTGCGGGCATCATAGTTAAACCTTCAACAGTAGAGAACGGTTGTGGATTTTAGTGATTTGGGCAGCATGGTGTAATGAGATAAACCTTGAACTTAGAGTTTAAACAAAACTGGATTTGAATCTGGTTTCTAACATTTATTAGCTGTAATACCTTAACCATAACATAACACTCTCTGAGCACATTTGATCATATTTAAAATAGGAATATTATCTACCTATTTTGTATGGTACTTAGAAGAAAAAAATGAAAACAAAATGAGATCATATCTATGTAAGTGTTTCATAAACAATAAAATATAATGCAAATGTAATATGGTATTGCTATTCATATAATCAGATGGGTTGACAGAAAGCAAAATGTTCCATTCTGTAATTACCTGGATTCAGTAAAAATGCATCATAATCTTACAAATTAAAATCCCAGTAGCAGTAATAGCTACCATTTATTGAAGTTTTGTTATGTGCCAGGAAGTGCCAGGTACTTTACAAACATCATACCATTTGGTTCCTGGGATATAGACAATTCTGAGTTTACCCAACCTGTTTTATTTTCCTTTTGGGCACAAACAAAACTACTTTTCCCAGCCTAACCTGTAGTTAACTGGGCTATGTGACAATACTGCCCTTCCCTAGAATACCCATAAAATGTCGTACATGATCTCCCACTCTGTCTTGTTCTCTATTGGTTGGAAGGATATAAATGCTCAGGTCACTCTCTGGTGCAATGAACTAAAGATCGCTGACTATTACAATTCCTTTGTCAGCCCTTGGTTCCCAAATTATGTTATGGACCAGAACCTTCTCTCCAAAGCCCTCATGCTAACCTCACATGTTGGAATGTGTTGTGAGCAAGAAATAAACTTTTGGTGTGTTAAGCTAATAAAGTTTTGGACCTGTTCATTATAGAACCTAGCATTAATTATCCTGTCTACTGGAATTCTTTAAAACATTCACTTTTTTTGCCAGAGTCAGGAACCAATGTCCATAATATCCCACTCCTTCATCTATCAACCTACTGGCAGCTGGGTTTATGAATTTCATTTCCTCCTTTCCTGACGATAGGGATATTTGTCTGCTTTGTTCATTGCTTTATCTTAATTTCCTAGAAGATGACTCAATCAGTATTTGTTGAATAAATACATAAACTTATAAAAGTCTTTTAATGTTGATGGTTGCTTTTAATCCCAGTTTTCCAGATAAAGAAGTGGTACTGCTGATGTGTATCTGTCTTATTCCAGAATCTTACACACTATGCTCAACTGCCCCATTTGACCAGTCTAAACTTGTAGTTAAAGATGATGGTTATGTTTTATCACCTGAAACTTCCTATTATCAGGATGTTCTCTGTTTGAGAACAAATTCTGTGGCTCATAATGTTGGGCCTCAAGAACCAGTAAGTTGCTTCCAGATCGCCCAGTGAAGTTATGGGATCAACATAGGTTTAACATTAATAAAATTTCATTCCTTTCTCTTTAGCCAGCCTGATATAATTTGATGTCTCATGGGCAGTCATTTCCAGGAAACTAAACAAAAAACTCAGAGAGAAAAATAAATAAGGAAATAAAATGTTTGAAGGAGGGCAGAAAACCTTACTGGTTTTCATTTTCTCTAAGCTATGATAAGGAATAAAAGGAAAGAACATTACTAACTAAATGCAGTAAATCACATTTCATCCTAATTAAGAAGATAAAGGTGTTATTTCCCTTATTTTTATTCAGATTCAACAAGTTGAAGTTCAACAAGTTAAAGGCTGCTGTGTAATTTCACAGAGCTGTTGCATGGTATAGCTCGATTCTAACCTAGTTCTTTGGTCTTAAAAACTTCAGCTGCTTCAATTAATAATCTTTCAGTAGCTTATTATCATGCATTTGCCACTACCAACTAGCAACAGAAACACTGTTGTACAGGGTGATGGTTAAGGGCAGAGTTTGTGGAAATCGGAATTGAGATTGAAATCTGGTTCTGCTATTAATTGGGTGTAAAATCTTGAGCAGTTCCATTAACTTCTCTGGACTTCAGTTTCAAGTGTGTGTTGGGGGCTTTGTTAGTGCTAATTGAGTTAGTGTAGTACAACTCTTCCATGGTGATTTTCGCATATTAAATGCTCAAATAGGTGAAACTATTTGTATCATTGTTGTTAGTATTTGAGTCAGTATCCCATTGAAAGCTTATTGATGCTAAAGATTTGTTCTTCCCTCACTAGGACTTTGAGTTCAATAATAAATAGTTATCTTCTGGATTTAGTTCATTAATATAGTTTTCCCAAGCATTTACTAAGTTCCATGTACTGTATTAGATATTAGGAATAGACATAAAATATGCTTCTGTCATCAAATCTTACTGAAATCACATACCATCAGTAGTGTTTAATAACAAACAGGGAAGAATAACAAAAAAAAAATACCTGATATAAATAACTGATTAAATAAATAAGTAAACTGGACAAATAGATCTTTGATGCAGAAGAATTCAAAATAATTTCTGTACAGACTCCGAGGTGATAAAGCATAACTCCCAACTCCTTAAGTGTGGGCTGCACACAGTGTTGTTGTTTTGTTTTATGTTGTTGTTTTTTTTTTCCAGAGTACAATGTTAAAAAGGGAGAGGATAATCTCACCATGGAGAAACATACCTCAGCTAGGTGATCAAAATTAACATCAGTAGTGATAAATCATGTTGGTGTATATTCTCAATATGATGTGATGAGAATGGTGCTTTACCCTTGTGGTCTTCCTCCTCAAAATCCACAGTTCTACTTTAATCATGAATTGCCACTTTAGCTCATCTTGAAAGTACAAGACAAATCCCAAATGAAGAACATTCTACAAAATTCCTGATACTACTGAGAACTGTCAAGGTCAAAAACAAAGTCTGAGGAACTGTTACTGCCAAGATAAGCCTAAGTAGATACATTAACTAAATATAATATGATATCCTTAAATAGATCCTGGAGCACTTGCAAAACAAACGAAAGATGTTCGGTGAAAAAGAATCTAAAGTATGGCCTTTATTTTTAAATGAGATATTAATAACAGAGTAGCTAAACCTAAAAAGAACGATAATGCTAAGTATTGATGAATGTGTGGAGCAACTGTAGCTCCCATAAACTGTTAGCGGCGTAAAGTGGTACAACCACCATGGAAACAGGTTTTTGGTTCTTACAAAGTTAAATGTACACCTGCCATGAGACCCTGATATTCACATTCTCTATATTTATCTCAAGTAGATGAAAACATATGTCCATTCAGATATTTGTACATGAATGTGTCTAGCAGTCTTTTTTTCGTAATGGTCAAAAAACTGAAAATCCAAATGTCCCTTTGCCGGTCAATGAATAAACAGATTCCTGTATATTCATATAGCAGAATACTTTCTCTGTGATACAAAGGAACAAACTAATGATGTGTATCAAAAATACGGATGAATCTCAAAAATATTACGCTGACTGAAAAATCAGGAAAAAAATGTACAGTGGCTATGATTTCATTTATGTAATAGCATTCTAGAAAATGCAAACGAATGCATCATAGCAGAAATCAGATCAGGGGTTTCCTGGGAGTAGGTGTAGAACAACAATGGATTACGAAGGGCACAGGAAAGTTTTTGAAAGCAGTGGGAATATTTGTTATCTGAATCATTGTGGCGATTTCATGGATACAGAAAACAAACTGTAAATGCAGCTGATTGTATGCTGTCTACTCCTCATAGTTTGTCCCCAAAAAGGAGAAAAGTTTTAAAAAATGTGTTCCCTACTCTGTTGTCAATCACGTCTACTACTGCAAGTGACATTACCCAATCAGTACAAAAGTTTGAAACATATTTTAATCCATTTTATCTATTTTTAATGACATATTAAAAGGAAACTATGTACATATACCAAACGAAGCTGTTCTGCTTGAGTGAGGTTGGATGTTCTGGAAGCCTTTTACTTTTTTTTTTTTAAAGGAGGACTCATTCTTAAAGATTTTTTATTTATTTTCAGACAGAGATCACAAGTAGGCAGAGAGGCAGGCAGAGAGAGAGGAGGAAGCAGGCTCCCTGCTGAGCAGAGAGCCCAATGCGGGGCTCGATCCCAGGACACTGGGATCATGACCTGAGCCGAAGGCAGAGGTTTTAACCCACTGAGCCACCCAGGTGCCCCAGGCCTTTTCCTCTTACTGCCCCCTACTCCATCCCAGTCCCAGCTTTCCTTCATTGCCCTCAACAGAACCTGGACCATTATTAAATGAATACCCGACTCCATGTTTTATTCTAAGTTGTAAGTTTGGAGGTCTGATTATGCCAATCAATGACCATAGCAACTTCATCTCTGACAGTTAATCATGATTGACTTGGATAAGTCATTTCATTTCTCTGGATCTCAGTTTACCCATTTTTTTTAAATCAAAGTAATGAACCATATTACTTACAGTTACTTACCTGACAAATATCATCTCTAAATAATTAAATTATATATATATATTTTTTTAAAGAATATATTGGAAAACCTCTCAAGGTACAGTGTGGGAAGTGGGAACCAGCTAGATATTTCAAACAGGAAGGGATTTAATACAGGGAATTAAATTCTGACAAAAATTCTGACAAAAGCTTTGGACAGAGGTAGAACTGGTCAGGGAAGATGTTGATACCACTTGGAAATCAAGAAGTACAAGAATCTCAGATAATTTCTGTCAATTATATCAGCTACTAAGACCACTGAATTGAGCAGTGTATAGGAGAATATATGCAAGTCACCAACAAAATGTCACACTTGCTTTGTATTTAAGTCCAGCACCAACTACTGTTGGAGTGATAATGGTTCCTCTTTCTTTTACACTTTCTAAATATCTTGCCAGTACTTTTCACTGGTAACCTAAATTTGAATGGGCTGACAAAAAAGTTTAGGAAATGTGGATTTTTGCTTTCCAGTTGCTATGATACAGGAAATGGCCTAATATGATAAAACACTAATGGATAAGCTAGAGCAGGCAGTATTTAATGGGATAAATTACCAAAATTTATTACCAGTAAAATACTAAGGAAAAATCACTAAGTATTTGTTCAACAAATAAATATGTTCAATGTAGCCTAAAATTATGAGAGTAGTCTTTATGGAAGAAACAGAATCCAACCAAGTCTTGAACTATGTGTAAAGAGCTTCATAAAATAAAAGTCATGTAGGAAGCTCCATGTATCAGTTGGCTTTTGCTGCATAACCATTCTAAAAAGATGAGCTTTAAAAATTGTTATTTTAGCTCATAATTCTCTGGGTCAACAGTTAAGTCCAGACTCAGCTCAGATTTCTTTCTGGTCTCATCCTAGCATACTCGTGCGATTGTGGCTGGCTGTCATTTCAACTGAGGAGGTTTATCTCTTTAGCTATAATGACTCAGTTCTTCCCCATGTGGATTTTCACCCTCCAGCACATTACACTGAGCTTGTTTTTGTTATTTTTTGTTTGTTTGTTTGTTTGTTTGGTAGCTTCTCAGTTTTCGGAGAGAGATGAGTAGAAAGATATAAAACATTTTGATGTCCAGGCTATGGGACTTACACCATGTCAATTCCATGACAATCTTTTGGTCAGAACAGGTCATAAGGCCAGTTCAGGTTTAAGGAGTAGAGAGACAGTAATATTGTGGAAGGTGTGGGTACAGAAAGTCTGAATATGACTTTTTTTTTTTGCATACTACTGCAGTATGCTAATTGTTTCAGCCAATATTCTAAAGCTGTGTATATAGGAATGTTATTGATAGATTGGAGGATCAGGTTGGAGATTACTTAGGTGGACATAGTCCAATTCTCTAGTATTAGATAGTACTAGGTTTACAGACTCCTATGCTCACAACATTAAACATAACAGGAAGCAAAGTTAATCTTTCTCAGTGACCTTGTTTTACAGATGACAGATATTTGACCCAGAAATATGTGAATTTCTCAAGGTCTCACATCTATCAGGTGTATTCAGATTGGACTGAAACTCTACAGATAAGTCTATTAGTCCACTGTCTTGAATGACAAGGAAACACTGTTTTGACTTCTTTGGAGTACAGAGTAGATTTATAAGACATATGTTGGGGATGTATTTGCATAGGTATGTGTGTGTGCCCATGTGTGTATTCAGTACATGCATACACATACATACAGTAGGAAGAGGCATAAGAGTACAATTTTGCAAGGCCTGGTGCCTAATTTTAATTTGGCTCACCTCCTAATTTCTTTTATACCCTCAGCAGAAGTTATTCCCAGAGCTAATTCGTACAAACATTGTTTAGCGCAGGCCATCTGCTTGTAAAACCTGTGGCTGCACACAACACGTGTCCTGTAAGGTAACTAGGTTCTAAGATTGTCCTAGAATAAATACAGTTCCTGTGTTCCTTTTGGAAAAGTAAAGAAATAAGTGATGATAATCCTTTCACGTAGCCATTTCCTCTGGCTTTTGAAAGACCTTTAAGACGTCCCCTCACAAAACAAACAAACAAACAAAAACTTCATCAGTGTATTCTCCAGAATGTTTATTGATTTGCACTGAAGGATGTGGAATCTTCAGCCTAAAAAATAATAAAGTCTGAATTAAGGGAAAGTACTATAGGAAAAATTTAAGAGAAGTATAATATTTTGAGGGCTATCAGAAAATGAATCATAGTTCATACAACTTTGCTGATTCAAAGCGCTATAGTTTTCAGTCCATTCAATCCCATTCTCTGGAATTTTTTTAGTTTTGTGATCTTAGATAATTAACATCTCTGAGACCCAGTGATCTCATCTTTAAAAGGAGGTGGTGAGTGATAATAGCAGTTATAGATCCTCTGATTATTGTAATCATTACTAGTGAGGAATGCATGCAGAACATTTAGTGCAGTGACTGGCACAGAGTAAATAATCAACAAATGTTAGCCAATTATATTTTTATATTATAAAACCTATGGAAAAAATAGAAAAGTTTATAACCAGGCCATTATCATTTCTATAATTCATGAATTAATTATTGGAGATAAATAAAATGAATATTGGACAGCAGAGATCATCGAGTCAAAGTGCTGGTAAACAGGAAAAAAAAAAACAGTGCCCATTATTTCTCAAGGTATGTGCTAGATATTAGGGACTTCATATAAATTGTTTTATTGATTCCTTTTCATTAACTCTGTTTTATAGATGGGAAAACTGAGGCTCAGAGAAGTTAGATAAGTTGCCTGTAACCTTTGGGTTAAGAAGTGGGATTTGAACCCAGATATGGCTGACTTCAAAGCATTTGATTTTAAAGAAGTTTGGAGGGGAGCCTGGGTGGCTCAGTTGAGTAAGTGTCTCCCTTTGGTTCAGGTCATGATTCCAGAATCCTGGGATCGAACATCACATTGAACCTCACATCAAACCCTGCATCAAGCTCCCTGCTTGGCAGGGAGTCTGCTTCTCCCTCTCCCACTCGCCCAGCTCATACTTACTATCTCTCACTCACTCTCTCAAATAAATAAATAAATAATCTTTAGAAAAAAATAAAGAAGTTTAGAGGTTTATCATATGTTTTCATACCCTTACATCACTTCCTGTTCTTTTCCATCATATTTACTCTAGATATGCATGTAGAACATGGGTCCTGGATCAGGACTACCATACTTTGCTCGCTGAAGTGTTAAGCTATAATAACATTTGATGAGTTTCCCTTATATATTGACAGTGAAGTTTAAGAGGTTATAAACCTAAGGCTGATGCAATCTTTTTCTCAGATAGAGGCCAGATAAGGAAACTAGAGCTCAGACATGCTGGAGAGTTAAGTATTAATGAAAAATGTCAGGGAAGGTCTAGAAACGTAGAGAATGCTGTTGGGGTCAGTAGCCTAAAAATCAGATTTCTCTGTGCCAGTCCATGAGTGATAGGTAAAGATAGGGCCACTGGAATGTCCCAGCAGCATGAGTAAATTATGTCACACTGTTTTGAGGATGGGATTGTAAGACCATAATTGCCACTTTCTGGAATTCTTACTCCAGGAAGACTTGCCTGTTTCATGTTATTGTAGGAGATATGAAAGGCACAAATGATTGCTCCAATGTAGTCCCTCTCAAGAGCATGTTTGTCTCCTGAGCTTTGAAGACTAATCAGCTGATGAAATCTTGGATTTGACAAGACTAAACTTCAAGGTCATAGTAGATCTGCATACATGGTCAGTGTTCCTTAAATATCTGTCACCAATGATGTAAGTTCATGTTCTGTGGAAAGAGCAGAGGATTCAAATGAAGAAGACTGGTTTAACCCTTTGTTTGTCCCAAATAATTTTAACTCTAATTTCTGTTTACTCATCTCTGAATCAAATTTAGAGCATTTTTTAGGATGAGAAAAGGAAGTAAGAATTATGAAATTATTTATATTTTCTAGATAAATCCCATGAGTTATTCATATATGTTCATATATGTTATATATTACTAAACAGACAACTAAGGTTTATATGAAATTGTTCCAATACATTAGCTCAATTTGAAGAATATCAGAGAAGACTCTGGCCCCTTGATCCATTTGACAGACCTGTAATAAGTGACAGCCACCTCCCTTTTAAGGAACTCCGCTACCTTTTTTGGGGGGATCCTTTTCCAAGGATAACATGTTGTGCATGTACTTTGTAACTCAAACCAGGAAGCTAGTAGTCATTTCTTAAAATTTAATTTAAAAATTTTTGTTGGGTTTTTTTAAGATATAATTGATTCATAACTTTGTATAAGTTTAAGGTGTACCTCATACTGATTTGATATATGTATATACTAAGAAATGATCACCATAATAGTTTTAGTTAACACCCATCATCTCACATAATACATTTTTTTCCTTGTGATGACAACTCTTAAGATCTACTCTTTTAGCAATTTCGAATATACAGTATAGATGGTTTTTTTTTTAATAATTTTATTTTTTATAAACATATATATATTTTTTTTCCCCCAGGGGTACAGGTCTGTGAATCTCCACGTAAACACACTTCACAGCACTCACCATAGCACATACCCTACCCAATGTCCATAACCCACCCCCCTCCCAACCCCCCTCCACCCAGCAACCCTCAGTTTGTTTTGTGAGTTTAAGAGTCACTTATGGTTTGTCTCCCTCCCAATCCCAACTTGTTTCATTTACTTTTCTCCTACCACATTAACCCCCCATGTTGCTTCTCCTCTCCCTCATATCAGGGAGATCATATGATAGTTGTCTTTCTCTGATTGACTTGTTTCGCTAAGCATAATACCCTCTAGTTCCATCCACGTTGTCGCAAATGGCAAGATTTCATTTCTTTTGATGGCTGCATAGTATTCCATTGTATATATATACCACATCTTCTTTATCCATTCGTCTGTTGATGGACATCTAGGTTCTTTCCATAGTTTGGCTATTGTAGACATTGCTGCTATAAACATTCGGGTGCACGTGCCCCTTCGGATCACTACGTTTGTATCTTTAGGGTAAATACCCAGCAGTGCAATTGCTGGGTCATAGGGTAGTTCTATTTTCAACATTTTGAGGAACCTCCATGCTGTTTTCCAGAGTGGTTGCACCAGCTTGCATTCCCACCAACAGTGTAGGAGGGTTCCCCTTTCTCCGCATCCTCACCAGCATCTGTCATTTCCGGACTTGTTAATTTTAGCCATTCTGACTGGTGTGAGGTGGTAGATGTTGTTTTTTTAATGATGTGTTTGTCACCGTACAGTACATCATTAGTTTTTGATGTAGTGTTCCATGATTCATTGTTTGTGTATAACACCCAGTGCTCCATGCAATCTATGCCCTCCTTAATACCCTTCACTGGGCTAACCTATTTCCCCATTCTCCTCTCCTCTGAAACCCTCAGTTTGTTTCCCAGAGTCCATAGTTTCTCAAGGTCCGTCTCCCCCTCTGATTTCCCCACTTCATTTTTCCCTTCCTTCTCCTAATGCCTTCCTTGTAATTCCTTATGTTCCACATATAAATGAAACCATATGATAATTGTCTTTCCCTGCTTGACTTATTTCACTTAGCTTAATCCCCTCCAGTTCCAACCATGTCAATGCAAATGGTGGCTATTCTATTCATAGCTTTCTGGTGGCTGAGTAATATTCCATTGTATATATAAAACACAGCTTCTTTATCCATATTTCTCTGGAAGGGCATCTTGGCTCTTTCCCCAGTCTGGCTATTGTGGATAGCGTTGCTATAAACACTGAGATGCATGCCCCCTTCTTTTCACTACACCTGTATCTTTGGGGTAAATATCCAGTAGTGCAATTCCTGGGTCTTAGGGTAGCTTTATTTTTAACTTTTTTGAGGAACCTCCATACTGTTTTCCAAACTGGCTGTACCAACTTGCATTCCCACCAACAGTGTAAGAGGGTTCCCCTTTCTCCACATCCTCTCCAACATTAGTTTCATGCCTTGTTAATTTTTGCCATTCTAACTGGTATCTCAATGTGGTTTCAATCCCCAGAATGTATTTATAATTGGTAGTTTGTACATTTTGACTACTTTCACCCATCCTCTACCTCTGGCAACCACAAATCTGTGTTTTTGTTTTTTGAACCTTTTTTAAAAAAAAATTCCCCATATAAGTGAGCTCATACAGTGTTTGTCTTTTTCTGACTTATTTTATTTAGAAAACATTTAAAAATACTCCCCTCCTCACCATGCACTCCCCTCAGTCACCCACTCTGTGACTCTGCAGTTCAATCTATCTCCACTGTCCTTTTTCTAGTCCTCTTGAACTTTCATAGGAATTTTCAAACCTGTCTTTCCATTTCCAGTCTTACCGCCTCTACAAGGAGGATGTTTTTGTAAAGATAATGTGAAAAATACCACGACCATCAAGGGTCACAAAAACTCTTAGCTTAATATCTTACACAGCTTCTCTTAGCTTTTCAGACAAAATGCAAATCTCCTACAAGCCATTACAGGACCCTCAATAGTGTGAGCCTTTCTTATCTCATCACATCAACTCTCCATTTCAGGCTATGCTCCAGCTCAAGCTCTGTTCCATGAACTTTCCGTGTACCCCTGCCTGCAATGTTATTCTCTTCCTATGACCTTTGTCCTTGTCTTCCATGCCCACAGGTACCAGTATAAATGCCACTTCTTGGAATGACTCACTAAGCTCTGGACTCCCTATCCTCTTAAATCTTCCTGTACTTCCCTTATAATCTTCAGTACTGCACTGCATATGTTAAAAGCAGAAAAATTGTCAGCTAGATGAAGAATGAATGAATATACATGTGAACTCAATGTTTTTTAAACCAAAGTTTGAATTTTTTTTCATGACAGAGATGGCCCATTCCTCCCACAGCATCATTTCTTTTATCCCTATAAAATGTTCTTGCTCTCAAAAATTTAATGAATGAATGAATTCATCTGAACTAGACTCAACAGACTGCATTAGTTCACTCCTCCTTTTCAGCAGGTCGTGAGATATGCTCAAATATGGTTCACACTGATTATCAGTTACACAAAAAACAATATTTTTGCTTCTCATGGCCAAGCTGAGAGGGAAGAGACTCAGGTCCTTCTGGGACAAGCAAAAGTGAGTCCTACATTTGAAATGAGGCCCAACATTCAGCCTCCCTGACCTCACTCTTTATCTTTGGCCTCTTAGGTTTAAGGCTTGAAAAGCTCTGGCTCCCTAGAAAGACGTAAGGCTATGAGTTAATTTATAAGATCATAGACAGCTAGAGAGTTGGTTTAATTGAAAGATATAATTACCAGGTGTTGAAGGTGAAGGGGTTCATTAATTTCTCAGACACTCTGTTGACTGAACTGTCCTCATTTTAATTTTTCATGACACATCAAGGAGGGGGACACCTGTGGGTCCTGAGCACAGACCAATCCTGGGCTTGCAGGCATTTAAAATTCTACTCCAGGGGCAAGCAATCTTTCAGAAGTGGAAGGCCAAGTTGTTTTCTCCTATTTAAAACGTCTCTCTCTAAAATTCTGAAAAGATTCTCCATTGCCCCCTTGGGCTCTGCAAAACTCTTTATAACCTGGCTTTTGCTTGCTTCTCCTGCCTCAGTTTTCAATACACTCTCCCATCCCTGTGCTGTCTGCTTCAGACACTTCAAATGGATAACACAAATAATTATTGTTATTAGAATCATTTTTCATTATTACTACTGCCGTTAATATTTACTACACTCTTACTGTGTACAAATCACCGCTCGAAGCATTCATTTCCATTTGTTCATGAGGTCCTCCCAGTAACCCATGACAGGTACTGTTCCCATTTTAAAACAGAAGCCTGGGAACCTTACAATTACTAGCCCAAATCAAACAACTTGACCAAAGACCTCGGTTAGATAGTAAATCTGTCTGACTTCAAAATCTGTCTCTTAAATACAGATTTTTGTTTGTTGCATCCTGTTGTTTCCCACCTTCCCTTTTGTATTCTTTGAGGGTGAATACTATGTCTTGGTAACTGGTGTGTCCCCAACAAATAATAGGGTGCTGGGCACTTCTCAGGAAATCTAATGAATGAAGAAGTGGACAAATGAATTTTTCTATTCCCACTCAGTGATAGGAGCAGCAGTATCTGGAAAGGAAAGGTTGGTTGTGCCATTGTCATCGCCCAGGTGGAGATGTAAACGACAGCACCTCCTAAAGAAAGTGGCTCAAAGGTCCAGGGCCCTTAACGGTGGAGTCCTCAGAGATCCCAGGGAGTCTTATTTGAGGAGATACTGAGGAGCAGGTTGGAATGTGCACACATCACCTTGCTTGTCTTGATTGTATAAGTCAGATGTTCTCTGCTCTGTACTATACCTCCTAAACATGGGCATGCCAGGATCTGTGAGAGTCATGAGATCATCTCATATGCATGAAATTTTGAGGATTTTTTTTTTGACATTTGACTACAATCTAGAAGACTAAGAATAAATGTAATGACAATAATAGAAATAAAAATAATAGCAACTAATTATTAAATATCTACTATATGTCTGGTGCTATCCAAACATCATTGCTTTTGGTATCTCTCAACAATACTATGAAGTAATTAATATCAGTTCCATTTGACAGAAACTAAGAACTAACTTTCCCATAGTTATTACCTGAAAGAGGAGAGATTCCAGTTTAGATATTTTCTGTAAGATTTTGTTTATTTGAGAGAGAGAAAGAAAGTGGTGCGGGGCGAGCAGCAGAGGGGGAGGTAGAAGCAGACTCCAGCCCCCCAGGGGCTCCATCCCACGACCCTGAGATCAGGACCAGAGTGGAAATCAAGAGTCAGATGCTTGACCAACTGAACTATCCAGGAGCCCCTTAGATATTTCTAACTGCAAAATTCTTTGATATTTTTTCAACAAATATTTAATTATTTCAGCATCTTAATTTTTAAATATATTTTTTACATGTGGCTATTGACTCAAAGTGTATTTCATATAGAGTATGAGAGTGTATAGCCAAATTAGAGAGCTATTTTATTAGGAAATATTTTATTATTTTATTAGGGAAAAAAAAAAACTGACCTTGAATTTGAATATCTGCGGTGTTACTGGGCCAAATTGTCTGTGGGCCCCAGACCACAGTAGAGACTGACAGTTCAATTAACCATATATTGGGGAAATAGCATTGGTTAAGTAGGAATCTTAGGAAGTAGTTAATTATATTTCCTGGATAACTGAAGACATTTTGTGTTTCAACCCATGTTAATGAAAATCTAAATATATCAGACCCTTTGCAGAGAACAGATCACAATGCATTTATTTATGTGTCCTTGAAGCTTACTTAATCAGGCTTTGCAGAACCTACACACTGTCTTCTTCAGTGTCTCTGCAATTGCTGTAGTGCTTAGTAATGATTTCTGGTTCTAGAGAAGAGATTGGTTCCTAATGTTTGCAATAAGACTATACTATGACATCATAACCCCTGTAACTGTGTATCACATCAGAGAATCTCTATTTAATAATTGGCAGTTCATAGATCTTCAGTTTCATTTTCTTTTTTTTTTTTTTAAGATTTTATTTATTGATTTGACAGAGAGAGATCACAAGTAGACAGAGAGGCAGGCAGAGAGAGAAAGAGAGAGAGAGTGGGAAGCAGGCTCCCCACTGAGCAGAGAGCCCAATGCAGGACTCGATCCCAGGACCCTGAGATCATGACCCGAGCCGAAGGCAGCGGCTTAACCCACTGAGCCACCCAGGCGCCCCCAGTTTCATTTTCTGAGTCTCATATATGTCTTCTTTTGAACTTTGTTTTTATATTATTCTAACCCTCGGTTAAGTCAGGTACAAGTTTCCTTTTTTAAAGGTTTTATTTATTAGAGAGAGAGAGAGAGAGAAAGAGAACAATCAGGAGAGGGGCAGAGGGAGAAGAAGCAGCAGACTCCCCATTTAGCAGGGAGCCTGATGTGGGGCTTGATCCCAGGACCCTGGGATCATGACTTGTTTTCTCAGGGAGACAACAAAACCAAAAACAAATCCTTCCTTATTCATATAGCCCTGTCACTACTTCTACAGATAGAGATGATGAGAGAGTTTGGGGCAGCATAATCTTTCTTAGGAATCAACACCTGTGAAAGTTAAACAGAGTAGAAACAGAACTGGGTATAGGAAGAAGCGGAGTGCAGTATAGGCCCAACAAAGCCTCTATCAACATGGTAGAAATCTCTGAAGCGAGCATTGCCCATGAGAGTTCCAATATTGGTCTGAAATGGTCAGGTCTTTTTACCCCTAACTGAGTCAGTCACCTGTGAACTGACTTCAGAAGGGCATGGCTCCAGTGAAGTGGTACTCTGCAGTTAAAGTCGACTCTGAAGATGATAGCTGGAAGGTGTTGTAGGAAGACAGCTTTTACTACAACATGGCAACCCTCCTTTCTTGCATTGAAGGAGGATCTGGGCTTTGTCTATCACAGCTTCTAAGCAAAATGACTTTTTTCTTTCTTTTTTAAGATTTTATTTATTGATTTGACAGAGAGAGACACAACGAGAGAAGGAACACAAGCAGGGGGAGGAGGAGAGGGAGAAACAGGCTTCCTGCCAAGGAGGGTGCTCAATGCAGGGCTCGATCCCAGGACCCTGGGATCATGGCATGAGCTGAAGGCAGACGCTTAAACAACTAAGCCATCCAGGTGCCCCCCCAAACAAAATGACTTTCACAGCTCTTTAATGGAAATAAATATGTGGGCATTGAGATGACATCTAACTCTTTTCCCAGAGACATCTGAGCTCTAGCTCCCCCCAGGGGTTTTTGCCCTTATATTAGATTTAAGTATGTACCCATTTGAGGACATATCTGTGAAGAACTTGAAGATTATACAGGATTCTTAATATGTGTAAAGTGAAATGCGTCAGCCCATTTCACTGAGTAACTGTGAATGTTCATGCTCCACCCAGATTTGGGGTAGGGCCAGAAAGGATTGTCCACTCACCAGGCTTGAGTTAGATGCACAGAGATCAAGTTCAAAATTTAAGAACATACAAAACAAAGACGGAATGCTTGGCAGCTTTAAGTGATCAAAGCCAGATTGCGTTATCAAGGCCATACACACATATGATCTCACTCTTTCCAAGATGGAGACTCATTACTGAAAGCAACTCAAGGCTAGGAAAGAACTTTTTTTTTTTTTAAATGAGGGAAGAATTTTTTTTTTTATTCTTCACATGTTAACAATAAAATTTGCTACTGCCAAATGCCAAATTACTCTTTGATATGCCTAAATGGAACATGTGTGCTAGAAATGGCAATTACTCAGAACCAAGACCAGAAGTAGAATCTAGGTCAGAGTGAGACACAAGGGGCCACTGGATTAGCCTTTTCTTTTCCTTTTCCTTTTTCTTTTTTTTTTTTAAATTTGATTTTGTTTGTGTATGTGTGTGTGTGTTCCAAAAATTCATTGTTCATGCGCCACACCCAGTGCTCCATGCAATACATGCCCTCCTTAATACCCACCACTAGGCTCACCCAACCTCCCACTCCTCTCCTCTCCAAAATCCTCAGCAGAAAAGTACATTTTGACAGGAAAGAGATAACCTGGAATCCTTTGGCATTGATCATGACTTTCTACTAATATTTGCATAAGGAACATTGATACAGTTTTTTGAAACATTTTTTGGGATCATACTATGTATAAGACACTTTATTGAATCCATTCTACATATTATCCTATTAATCCTTATACCTATGATTTAGGAATTATCCTTCCTATTGTATAAATGCAGAAATTCTTACTCATATTACAAATTTGCCCTAGGTCAATAGTTAGTAAGTGGTGGAGTCTCAGCCAGGTTCTACTCTACCCAGAGGGTAGAAGGAAGACCAATAATTGTGAGTCACAGAGAACAAATTTGGGTTAAATACAAGAAACATTATAATGATAAGAATTGTCCAAACACAGAATTGGCTGCCCTGGTGGAGATCTCTCCATTACTAGAAGGGGTCCAGCAAAGGTTAGGTAGCCCTCTGTCATGCTCATTGCAGAGGCAAATCTAACTGGCTAGGAGGTTGAACTTAATGATTTTACAATGCCTTTTCCAAACCTGAGGCTCTAATTTTAAATCCCTGGTAACCCCTGCAATTTCCATTCCAATTCTGTTTCTGAATCTTTATACAGCTGACTTGCTTCTCTAATATTTAGACTTTCTCTTGATTTAGAGTGAACACTTCCAGTTAAGAATGGAACTTGGATAATTTATACTTTAATATAATTCTTATTGGAAAAAGATAGATGCTCAACTATATACTATGCCAGCATAACCAAGATAAAGCTAGGCTATTCTAGGGCTTGCCTCAGCACAATGTCACATTTAGAAGAAACTCTAATTTTGTATGAACAAATATTTGAAAATTGAAAAGGCTATTTAAATCTTTAATAAAGTTTCTAAAAAAATAGATGCCAAGCATAATACTCAGAGAAAAAGAAACTCCTTAATGTAATTTTTCTCAATATATTTTTCTTATATGTAAAACGAGTAGCCACTGCCCCTAAATGTTCCCTCTTGTCAAAAGCCTCAAGTGCTTCATATTCTAACCCCTGTTGATCTATCACTTTATCTTAAAACAAAAAACAAACGAACAAAAAAAAACCCCTTCTCTGCCCTTTCTTATTTAAAACAAGTGTTCTCTCCTTTACCCTCCAATTCTTCATTTTACCCATTACGCTTGAACATCACTTTCTTAGAAGGCAAGAAAGGAGCCTCTGAATACTCACATTTTATAACAAACCTTCAGTGAAATGTTTAAGAAGCTCCTCAAAGAAGGGAGCATGCCTATTTGCACCACCCATAGGTCCTTCTCCTCCACAGCCTAAACCCCTATTTCCTTCTCTTTTTCTATCTCACAGAGTCCAGTGGGATCTTCCAAGGGCTGAACATACAGTCCATTAAAGTTATGTCTAACAAACCTAGGGGGTGAGTGACTTAGACAAGTCCAGAGGAGCAGCCATGTTGGTTTTCAGATTCAGTCACCTCCAAATCTTAGTTGTATTTCTCCTGAGAAGGAAGGAAGGTGAAAAGTTTATCTAGTTTTTGCCCCAAGGTTATTTGATGTTTCTCTTAATCTTTGGTTTTCCTCTGATATTTCCCCTTCCATTTGTGGGTCTACAGGGAACATTTTCTTTTGGAGCCCACTTTCTCATAGTGGAAGTGATTTAGGAGATGCAGTCTCTGGCTATCTCTGAAGCATCAGCTGATGGAATTCAAACTACTCATCTCTGTCTACCTGGGTCACATTTTGGGGTATCCAAATTCAGGAGTCTGTAGAATCTCTAGATTCTTATGTATTATCTGGAGTTTCAGTCTGAATTCTGTTATTTGATTTGTTCCAAGAGAGATATCAGGCTCACCCTTATTTTTTTCTTTTTTCTCCCTTCCTCTAATTAGCTTTACTAACAACAAGAATTCAGACATTTCGTATAGGTGGTGAAATCTGAAATAGTTTTGTAACTCTTGGCTATAAATTGATACTGTACTGACCTGATCTAGGAGTTTATGATCCTCCAAGCCACCTTCTACCACCTGCAGCCCAATTATCAGCTGCAGAAGTCCCTCCAGTCTGAATGAGTATGCAACTCATGAGTCCCTTTCCTGACCATGTGCAGCTATCAACTAGACACAAACACTGTAGCCTCTTTTTACCTTTTCTAGGAGATTCAGTCAAGCAGCCCATGACAAAATAGATTGCACTGAGTGCATAAATAAATCCTAATCCTGGACCCTGTAGACTTACTTAATTGCCAGTATTTCTCCTCTTTCCTCCACCTCTTGGTTCTCTGCAAGTTTTACCCACAACTCAGTGTTCCATTTGTTTGCTTTTTCTTCTTATGTTGCCGTTATAGTTATCTTTGCACATCATCATGTTGCTTAGAGTAAGAGAAGATTCATGCATTTTTTCGTATAAGGATTGTAACTGTAAAAACATTACATAATTAAAGACTGATCCTGACACAGGACGTCAGGCCTTTCTCTTTAACAGCCTTTGTGACCCTATCAAAGACACAGTTTATAACTCACAGAGCCCACTTTGAAATTATGAAATTCTTGATGAATTGTTTTTAATTTGAATGAGTGACATAGTTTAAATATTATGTACAAAGTGAGACATTGATATTTTATATGGTGGTATTTCTAATTTGCAGAATCCAAATTCACATAAAAGGCTATCACACTGTAGCCTGTAATATTTGTTCCAAAGTGCGATTGATGGAATACCACAGAGCTGGAGGTTAATTCTCAGGGATTTTGTCTTAAAAATTCAGTCTAGGACAAAGCCTTGAACTGGTCCATCATGCCTACCGCTGACCACCCGTCCCTTTTGAGAAAGGTCTACAATTCTTTAAGATTTGAATCTCCATTAGAGCCAGGTTAACACAATAAATGCATCCAGTCTAAAATCACGATGGTAGCCATGGAAATGCATGGCTCCTGCTATGGGGGACATAGTTGACACATGACTCCCAGTTATTAACCCATTAGATCTGTCACCCCTGAGACCTTACTTCCTACGGGATGCTTCTAGCCAAGGACTGAACGACTAATGCCAGCTCATTCCTGTGGGATGCAGCATTCCTCTAATGAGTGATTTTGACCCATCTTGAAGCCTTTCTAAACAAATGCAGTCTGAGAATGTTCTTACCTAGTCTTCCTTCCTTCCTGTTGTCCTTCCCTGGAGTCAGACCTGCATCCCAGTCTGAAGGTTCTCCCTGCCTTCTGCTTGCTCCCTTTGATCCCGCATAGGCATTTCTACCCCAGTAATCTCTTGCACATCTAATCGTGTCTTTGTATCCACTGCTACACAATAGTCTTCCTTAGACTTACTCAGTTCAGTGAACATTTACTTCTGTTTGCCCAATTATATTGCCTAAATACCATAATTCTGACCTCAAAGTGGAGTCCATGGTACCTCTCCGGCAATGAGGAGGCATTCCTAGGACCACTGTTGCTCAGGTTGTATCAGCATCTATCCTGTGTGTCGAAAGTCCATTAATTTGGCAGCCGTGAAGAAAATACCCTCTGGGCTCAGTTGAAGGATGGTGATTTTAAATGAGTTGAATCTGAATATCATAGTTTTTATACCAAACCCCAGACGTATCTTCCAGAATGAACTCAGCTAATGTTTAGCTACTCCATTTTGGTACAATACATTTGTAAGGAACATTTGTAAGGAACTCTGGTCTCTTTGTAAGGAACATTTGTAAGGAACTCTGGTCTGACAGCCAAGAAATTTATAAAGAAGTTAACATCTTATTTATAGTCCAGGGGGTCTGTTTTTAAAATACAACAAAATTTCTTGAAACTTAATTCACTTTTCCAACGATTATTATATACCTCCTTCTCTGTACAAGCTTGCTAAAATTCTTCTCTCATACTTCCCCAGACTGCAATAGTTCATACTGTTCTTAATCCCTGTTCACAGCCACCTAGAATTCCTTTTCTCCCAAGAGCAGCCATGTCCACTCCGGTGTGCATAAAACCAACATTTTCGTTCTCCATTTCACACTTCATTGACTATTTCTCTTCAAAAACAGAAAATGAGGAAAAGCACCAGCATTCTGCATTAATAATTTTCTTTGTTCCTGTTACACTCTCACACAAGAATATGATTATTCCATATCCAAGTGCTTTAACTATAGCATCTTCTCATGCTCCAGCAGGCTTTAGGTCCATGAGAAACTCTTAGCTAACTTCTGAGTCCTTCCAAGTGATGGACTCAAGAAAGTAGCCTAAACATTAGCTGTTCAGCACCTTTCATGATGAAAAATCCCTTCATCTGAGAAAATTTAGGAGGCAACAGAATGCCTGGCCTTGTGGCTAATTCAGCAGTGATCTCTCATTCGCACTACTGAGGTCTGGCAGCTCAGTTGGAGGCTGGCTAAGGCTTAAAGAGAAAGAAGTACATCCCTGCAGGCTGGTCACGGTCCTCCTCCTGTCAGTGCTTCCTGCTTCACACCCCATCATCATTCCCGGCCACCATTGCCTGCTTGCTACTCCTTGGCCTGAATTGGTATTCTTTCTGCCTTACCAGTCTGCACTTAGATTTATGATTTATTTAGAATTGGATTACATCAAGGCTCAAGGCCAAGGCTCCATAATCCGTCACCGTCTCCACCGTGGCCAAACACAAATATTTGTTTTAGCCGCATCAGCATCCCTAGACCCTGCTGAAGGATACCCATGGTTAATCGCTATAGCAACTGCATCTTCTTGTGCTTTTTTCTCTGCCTCACTCCTTCCTTGTTCCAAATAAAAGCATTGACTCCATCAGGTGATAGATACTCATAATTGAACAGAATGGTGGCAAGTCTAAGTTATGCTGTTGAAATACATCACAGCCAGAGTTGCATTGCTGTTTGTTTTTGTGCTGAATAGCAGCAGGTGTTTTAAGTTATGGGTCTTACACACACATAAGAAGAAGAGAGGAGGTATATGTAATTGTCGCCAGTATTGATGATGGCTTCTTGCTCACCAAGTAAAGTCTCAAGAAGCAAAATGAGGGTGCTGCTGCCCTTACTGGTGCTAATATTTTTATCCTTTATTATTGTTTATTAATAATTGTGGAAAAACCTATATTCGATATTCAGTAGCTCATCACAGTTAAGAAAGGGCACAATTCATCCAAACTCATCTAAACATTACAGGTTTTTTTTGCTTGGTTTTATGAATGAGGAAGTGTAATTGTAGAGGAGTGAAGTAGAAAGCCTATGCTCATAGAGCTCCTAAGGCACAGAAAACTGAAGGCAGATCTTCAGATTCTAAGCTGAAATCTCCTTCTCTGAAACCATCATTGACTCCTTCACAAAGGAGACATCTATGAGGACTAATTAGCACATTAAAATTGACTTAGAGAAGGACATCAGGAGTGTAGCTGGATGAAATATATCTCTGTGAAACTGTACAGAAGTGGAAGTACAATGGTTCAGTGACCAATGCTTTTGAGGATCCGGGGCATGCTTAGGTACTGGAAAAATAAACAGCAAATGATATAAAAAATGAAATGGACTGAGGAGACCTAGCTTTTAGTCAAGTTCATCCATTAACCCTCTTGGAGTCATTTTTCTTCTCTAAGAGTTTTTTTTGTGTATAAATTGTGAGAATTGAGAGAGATTATTTTTAAGTTGAAAAACTTGTAATATTCTCAAATTCTATCTTAAGTGCACATTGCATGCTTTATTTTGAGCTTGACACCCTGAGGAGTGAAAACATAAGAAAATAATGAAACGTCTATCCTCCAGCATCTTATAAATAATGTTCAGAGGCTCAGACGTACTACACCGAACAATGCCAAACAAAGGGATAAAAACTGTATTTAAATGTTACGTGTTAAGGTTCAGATGGAAATGGTGTAGTTGGCCAAAGAAAAGAATTCAAGGAGGTTTTGAATGATCAAGGAAGATGTCCATGGTGTAAGAGAGACCTGACTACAAGAGGAAGGACAAGAGAGATTTGGAGGAGTGAGAAAACGGACATCCACACTTAATGGGGAAGGTGAAGTACCTGGAATCCCAATAAAAGGAGTGAGCTAGAAGAATTCCATTTAGCTGTGAGTGTTGACTTTTCTGTGCCACAGCCTTCTGCTTAGTTGTGAACCTTAGAAGTTGGACCAAAAGTAGGTACAAAAGGAACTGAAATTATTATACTCCATTTATTCAAAATCCAACTTTCAAAAATTTATACAGAGCAAGATGGTAAAGGAGAGGGAAGAAGAATAGAAAATTAAAATATATATATATATATATATATATATTAAAAACCAGAATATAATTAGTATTGAAAGGGAGATTGGATCCAATCAACTAAATATGGAGGGAAAAGGAGGCCCAAGAAATGAAGTGACTCTTCCAATGTCATACAATGACCACAAACACCATGATCCACCCACCCTTTGTATCCTCATTCTGGTGCTCTAGGGCTCTATGGAAGCAGTGAAAGGAAACCAGAAAGGAAGACAGAGAAAAGTAACTAAGAGGGTTACTTAGAGAAGGCTGAAGGGAGAAGGCTGAAGGAAGAAGAACCAGAAAAATACACGAGTAGGATTCCTACTGGTGTGTGCCCCTACTCAGGTGTTGGAGGGCTGATTCAAAGCTGCCAAAATGTAGTGAGAAACTGGAATGCTGCTCATGCTCGTCCCTCATCACCTTAACACTTCTATGAGTCTCTTGATGGCTGATAAATACAGGGGATCACCAAAGTTAGATCTTTAGTTGGTCTGTTTCTGTCTGCATTGGATCCCCACTTTGGGTAATTCTACATGCACAGGCAATTGAGTCAGAATTAAGTTGGCTTTCAACAAATGGCAGTCTGAACCAGTGGTTCTGAACTGAAGCATATTAGGAAATATAAAAAGTACTCAAGTCAGTACCTGAAAATATTCTTAGTTAATCAGATACAGTAGGAATCAAGATTAGTAGGTTTTTGTTCATTTATTTACCCAGATTTAAAAACATGAAATTTAGTAATCTTAATCAGAACCAATATCTGATTATCCCAGATAATTGCATCTGGAACATGAGCCAGCAGCCGAAATGAATGGATGTGAAGATCAGAATTACGAAAGATCACTGATGATTCACTCCTACAGTAGTATTGAGGTAGGGAACTGTTTATATAGACTATCTATAGTCTATATAACCCTTTCCCATCAGCATTTAATGCCCTTCCTGAGGTGATGGGTCTCCTAAGCAAAGATCATAAGAAATTAATACCAAAGCCTCTAGAATACATCACCAAAGGTAACAAAATCCTTATTTTAAAGGATTATCAGGGTCACTCATAATCTGTAAGGTATCCGAATTGGGAGATTTGTAGCCCACTGAAGGTCACTTACCGCTGGCACTGACTGTTGTGAGATTAAAAAAAAAAAAAAAATAAGATGACTCAAGGAGGAAGTAGAGGTCCCTCAGCTGTTCATACGCTTAATTTCCCCAGGCTTACTTTGCACTTGTAGAGTGGTGGACTTTTCTAGAGCCCGGATCCTGGGACTGAATTATACCTGCCTTCTAATAAGAATGGACATGGGAAAAGAGACATTTATCTCAGCAACAGAGTGAAACAGAGTCCTAGGGATCAGTGGGGCTCCCCTTCCTATATTTTAAGCTGAGAATACCAGCACCTTGAGAAGAGCAATCAATGACTCTGACCCTTTATGAACCCAGGAATGTTGAGTCTCCACCTCTCTTCTGGGGAATGCCGACCTCAGTCAGCCCTGCTCTTCCCTGAGGGAAAGCAATACAGAATCTCTTGTCCCATAAAGTGAATGGGTTGCCAAACGACTAAGGAGAATTATGAATGTGCTTGAGGACATTCTGAAGGCAAAACATCTCAACTTCTGCCACAGTACTTCCACTGAAAAAACGCTTATGATATTGGTAAAATTGATGATGATTATAAAAAGCTATTTGTGTTTGCTGACATCTTGCTGAGATGTATATACACTAACTTGAAAACAAAGCTTTTACTATTAACATGCATTAGAATAAATACTGTTGAATTAGAGAGTTGCATATATAATATACATTTATATGGTTGCATTATTAAATGCATATGTAAATATATGCATGGTATAAGTTAAACTAGAGAGTTGAACAAAATGTTTTAGAAGCACAGATTAGAAGGCAATCTAGTCTTATAAGGCAGTGGTAGTGGTACTAAACACATTTTAGAGAGTCTGTGACTTCTGAACTGTGTTTTGAAGTTGAGGTATTTAGTTGGGTTGAGAATTTGGGAAAGAACCTCCTTACTGGAGGAGATTTTGGGAACATAGACGCAAGAGTTTTTGAATTACCCAACTATCTGGGAGGACAGTTTCCAGACCAACCTGAATTTATTCCTACCTTCTCTTTTGTAACATTCATCATCCATAAATTTACTTTTTCAGGTTTCTATCCCTATTAGATTTTGAAATAGACTGTCTTGTTTACCAGCATGCCCTTGTTACCTAATATTTTCTTTCGCATATAGTAGGTTAAACAAAAACAAAAACAAACAACAACAACAAAAACAAAAACCAAAAACAACAACAAAAAAACAACTTGTTAAAAGAGAGAATAAGGCCAGATTTTGAAGGACCATGAACAGCAGAATCAGAGCCTTACCCTGCAGGTAACAGGGATTCACTGTAGACTTTTTTAAAAGATTTTATTTATTTATTTATTCTAGAGGTGGGGAGGAACAGAGGGACAGAGGGACAGGCTGACTCCACTCTGAGCACAGAGCCTAGCATAGGGCTCAATCTCATGACCCTGAGATCATGACCTAAGCCAAAATCAAGAGTTGGATGCTTTACCAACTGAGGCACCCAGGTGCGCCTCTGTAGATTTTTTAAACCAGGGAGCAGCACTGTCAAAGCCGAGCCACTGAGAGCTCTCTTTGTTTAGTTGGTGCTGAAATCAGCAAAAGCTGAGGCTTCCAGCATGGTGACTCCCCAGTTGCATTTCTTAAGACGCCATGTTAGCCAATCTATTTCCAGACCAGAATTCCTGTATTGTCATTGCTGTTTTTACTGTAGAAGGTGATTCTTCTCCAGCCCCCCTCCCTGTCATAATCCCAACTGATGAAAAGCACAGTCCATCAGGTAAAGCAGGGATGAAGGAGAAAGAGGAAAACCCTTTCTTCAGTTGCTTCCCAAATGTCCCCAGTGCTTTGATTTGCTTTTAGAGAACTCTTTAGCTCAACAAACAATTGCAAACTACCCAGTTGCAAGGTAAAATGAAAAGCCCACAGGCATTAATTATATATAGAGATATTTAAAAAGAAGCTACTGCTTAATTATTGTTTGCAAATCTCAGTATTTAAATTGACTTATTTGCAAATGTCTGTTTAGAAATTGACTTTGTAATTATAAAGTCAGTGCAGGGATGTCTCAGGCCCTGGAGGAGTCTCTAACGAGGAATGATAATGTAACAGCCAGAGTGAGACATCCTGAGCTGCATTTTAATAACTAGAGGTGGTTGGCAGGGGGTTGTGATGCTTAAAGGAAAATCCCTAAACTGTCAAATAAAGGGGCCAGGGTCTCCCACTTTGGCAACGGATCACTGGAACAGACATGAAGGGACAGTCGGGGCATAGAATTCTGAGAACCTGGGAAGGGTGGGGTTGGAGCTCAGGGAGAGGTTAAGAGTGTGCTGTGTTGAGCATGAGAATGGGTACCCCTTCGGAACCAGACATGGAAGTTTCAAGACGTCACCTGCCATAATCCATGTCCTTCCCAATTACCGCAATCCAGGTACTGGTTTTATGAGTTGGATTGCATCCCCCCATAATCCACATGCTGATTTTCAAACCTCAGTACCTAAGCTTGTGAACATATTTACAAATAGTCACTGCAGACATTATTGGTTAAGATGTGGCCATGCTGGAGTAAAGTGGACCCTAAATCTAACTGGCATCCTTATAAAAAAGGGGAAATTGAGACAAAGACACGCACACAGGGACAATGCGTAGGAAGATGAAGGCAGAGATTGGGATGATGATTCTATAAGCCAAGGGATGCCAGATTGCCAGGAAGCTGCCAGAACCAAGGGAAAGGCAGGGAGCAGATTCTCCCTCATAGCCTTCAGAAGGAGCCAACCCTCTGACACCTTAACCTCAGACTTCAAGCCCCCAGACCAGGAAGACAATACATTTCTGTTTAAACCACCCTGTTTGTGGTACTTTATTATGGCAGCCCTGGGAAGCTAATATAGTTGGTATGTGCAATTCTCAATGACGTTACCTAACTCTACTAAGGAATTGGAGATGGACCAATCTGGAAGTAACCAGAAGTTCTCTCCAAACACTAGAATATTAGACATTGAAGGGCCCTGACCTTAAAAGGATTAAGATGATCAATGATTCTCAAACACGGTTGTGTTTTGGAATCACCTGGGACGTTTCAAAAATAATGATGCCTGTGTCATATCTCAGTGATCCGGGTTAATTAATCTTGGGCGCCTTCTGGGCATCAGTCTTTCAGAAGCACCCAAGGAGAGTCTTATTTGTAGGTAAGGTTGAACACCAGTCTTGTCGATTTTAGATTATCTTCTCCATTTAACAAATGAGGAAAATAAGCCTCAGAGAGGTAAAGGAATAATTGCCCAGGTCACATTGTTAATAACTGAAAGAGGTGAGAAGTAGCCCAGACACCTTGACTTTCAGTTCACTGTTATCACAGGGCAGCACTGTGTCCTTTTGTCTCTAGATACAGAGTGTAAATACTGATTTGCATTTCCCTGGGCACCCTCTAGTTCTAGGCAAATGGGGACCTTGGTCTTTGGTATTAAGGAAAAGTGCCAACCTCAACATGGGCACAGTGAGATTACAAAATTATATCACACACTCCTCATTCTATTACTTCACAGCAACCATATGATATTAACCAGAGCAGTTATATTTTACCTTTTAATGATTTATTGATTTATTTATTTTGGAGAAAGAGCATGAGCAGGAAGCAGGGAGGAGGGAGAGAATCACAAACAGATTCTGTGCTGAGTGTAGATCCTGACACGGGGCTCAATCTCACAACCTTGAGATCATGACCTCAGTAGAAAACAAGAGTCAGATGTCCAACTGACTGTGCCACCCAGGTGCCCCTGTTCTACCTTTTAAAGAAGAGAATAAGTACAAAGAAATGAGACAGGGCCCCAAACCACATCACTGGTTATAAAGCAGAACCAGGATTTAAACTCAGGTCTTTTAAAATTATTCAAGTATCCTTTCATCACTTGCCCACTGAAAATGAAGTTAAACTGTCTTGATTCAGTTTTAGTTTAAAATCTTTCTAAATACCCTTTATCTCTTCTCTGTCTTCAAGGGGAGAATTTGTAAATAGAAATGTACTGAATTC
Source organism: Lontra canadensis (assembly GCF_010015895.1). Classification (NCBI taxonomy): domain Eukaryota; kingdom Metazoa; phylum Chordata; class Mammalia; order Carnivora; family Mustelidae; genus Lontra; species Lontra canadensis. The sequence continues at coordinate 5,164,918 of NW_022631024.1, read as the reverse complement.
AATTTAAATGAATGTAATCCATTCTTTCCCAAGAGATAAAAACACTGCATGAACTCTGCGCCTTTGTTTCAAATATGATTGCTCAAGACTTAGAGTAATGGTGGAGAGTCTGTCTGTCACAATGTAGAGGAGTAGCCAAAGAAGGGTAATGCTGCCATTTTCCATCTACAGATAGGCTTGTTAACCTGCTGTAAGCTGACCATCCGGGCTCTCATTTTAGTCAACTCCACTACCACTTCACAAGGGGATTTAACTAGTGCTACTTGGTTCCTATTTGTAATGCTATAGTACTCTAAGCCTAATCTTGATAGTGGAGAGAATCCAGACTTTGTACTTTTGCAGGTATAGATCCAAAGTCCAAGCCCTGGCTTCTGTGTTCACTGATTATGGAACTGTGAGGAATCAAGTAATTTGAGGTTTCATTTTCTCAGCTGGATCATGGAAAGAGTAATGCCTATTCCAAATAATCTGGTGAATAAATTGAGATCATGTAAATATCCCATATAGCATGTAAATATTCATATTTATTGAGTCTTCAACCAAGTCAGTTTGAATCCTTTTCCCCAGATGAGAAGCTAAACACAATGGATATAAGACAGTCATAGTGGGTCCTGCTTTGCACCATTCCATTAATTGACCACATTCCCAAGACCTATCTTGTAATTTCTTGCTTGCTTGCTTGCTTGCTTCCCGGTTCCAGGATTTGCTTTCTTTGCCCCAGATCTAGATTTTTCACTAATACTTCTAATGGCTTAAATTTTGCCCATGATCCAGCTTTCAGCTCTTCTCTCTTACCCTTCTGGAACATCACCTACCGTATTTCATGTTCTTCCTCCTTTCTGTGATATTTCCTGTTCCTTCATAGTAGATGCTCCCTGGTCATAACAATTTGACTAGGCCTAAGTTTTAGTTATTTCTCAAAGAAGAAGAATATGAATGGGGCAACATTGACAGGATGAAGATCCCCTAGTTCTTGAGGAAGTAGACTTCACAACAAAGGGCAAATAGTAAGGTAAGCATGGTGGGACTCAGAAAACCAAAAGGGATTAATTCTCATATTGTTGAGGATCGAGTACCTAGAACAACATTCTGGCTCATGTTATTAATTATGGTAAAAGTTGCCTTTAATCTCTGTTGCTAGATACCCTTCTCCTCCTAAGGAGCCTCTGGAACTCTCTTTTATTCTGTTAAACTAACCTGGAGAAAGTAATCATGGTGGCTTACTCTCGGGGATTGCAGAACTAGAAGGCGATGCTAGTTGTAGAAGATAATCATTTTTGATATCTTGCAATTAGACTTGATTCATTGAACAAAACTAAGCAACTCTTTCTAAGTAAAGCTCATAATTTGGGTAAACAGCCTCAATAATATCCACAGATTCTTTTTCTGCTTGGTATACAGACCATAACATTGAGAATCTGCATATAAAATAAAGAATGTTAAAACTGCATTTTATATGGCATATCCTATGGGCCAAGCATTTTTTGAATCCTGATAATACCTATGACAAAACGCATGCTAGTCCTGTCTTACAGATGAGAAAACTGGGGCTTAGAGAAAATAAGTAATTTATTCAGTGCAAGTTAGGTCCCACCCAGGACCCTTTCAGAATAACATAGGGATTCAGCACTATTTTTATGTATATATCTGCAATCTTCCCCATTCTGTTACCCCATTTGTAAAAGTAAGAAGTCTGCATCCATCTAAAAAACCTCTTTAAGTCCCAGTGTTTTATTATTCTGATGCAAATACTTCCAGTCAAAGCAAGCAACTACTGCTGAAGGGAAGGAATTAACACTCCACAATTAATACTCCATTTCATTAACAATTAGATATGTTAAATGCCATTCAGTTTGTTTGCACCATCAAGTCCTGGGAAGGTGCCCATGCTTCTTGCAAGTTTCCAATAACTTTCTGTCACCAACTGAGTTAATTTCCCAAGCAGACAGGCATCAGATTTTAATTCCCAGTCTTTAATATTCTCTAGCCCTTGGGCCACTGGTGGACCTACATGAGCTGATATTGTCAGTTGTTGTCTGAATCCAAGTTAAGACTCTTCCTTTGGGTTAAGGGTGTGCCCTCCCTGTACCAGGAAGACCAAACTTAGCACACTCCAGGTATGGAGCTGTTCTTCTCCATGCCCCCCTCTGCCACACACCCAGTGATTTTCAAGTGGCAGGCACCATAAATTTATGAGGGTAGATTTTCAGATCCAACACTAACATCACCTCCACACTGAAGCTTATACCCACCACTGTAGCCTGAAGTGAAGGGATCTTAGAATGCCAAATTTGGAAGAAATGGCAAAAGCAACAGTAACACTAACAGCAGGAGCAGCAGGAAAAGCATTCATTTATGCATTTACCACATGCCCAACACACTAGTCAGTGCCTTATATATAGTTGTGCCCTTAATCTTGACAACAACCCAACAAGGTGGGTATAATAGTTACCCTCATTTTACTTTTTAGGAAATTAATTTGTTATTTATTGTATCAGTTATTGGTTATTTAACCCTACATACCAAATCACCCCCAATTTAGAAACTGAAAACAATAAATATTACCTCACACAGTTTCTGAGGGTTAAGAATCTGAAAGTAGCTTCATTGGGTGGTTCAGTCTCTGAGTCTAATGAGTTTACAGAAAGGACTAAAGTATAATGTACAAGTACAATGGCAGAGTGAAGTCATTTGAAGGCTCACCTGGTGCTGGAGAATCGACTTGGAAATTCAGTCACATGGTTGTTAATAACTGGGTATCCTCACAACATGGCAGCTGGTTTTGTCCAAGCAAATAAACCAAGAGAGGGAGAGGCAGAAACTGCGGTATTTTTTAGGACCTTGACTCAGAAGTGACCCACCATCACTTGTGCAGTATTCTGTTGATCATACTCACCAACCCTGATATAATATGGGAGGGGACTATACAGGGCAGAGGAGGTGAAGGTCATGGGGGCCATCCTGGAGGCTTCCTATAACACAAGCTAAGGATAAACGACTCCTGAGTGGCAGTAAGGAAGCAGGTTTACAAATTCAAGTTATGTCTGACTCTATACACCATGCTTTTAATCTAGTGCTGGCTCCCTCCTTAAAGGTCATATGCAATTTATCTTCTAGGGTCTATCAGTACCAATCAGAGATTGATTGGGGAAGCTGAACCACTAAGAGTGACTTGGAATTAGGGATTTATTATAGGAACTTGACCTTACATAGTTTTGGATGCTGGTTGTACAGTCTGTAAGGTGGTTCCGTTGGTATTGGTCGTGAGGCCTGAAGGGCTGTCTGCATGGCATTCAGTCATAAAGAAAAAATAGACCTGACCAGAGGGAGAATAAGGATACAGTGGACCCTGCAAAGACAAACTGGAACCCACAAGGATGAAATGGAACCTCTATTTCACTCTCAGTGTTTCCAAACCTTCAAATTTAATAGAGTATTTGGGTGGCCAGCAGGAGAAGCTGGTAGCCTTCATCATGGGAAGCTGGAAAAGCTTAAGGAGATCAGATGGGAGCTGGAGGAGCTGCAAGCCTACCACTGACCCATGCCTCATGGTAGACTGGGAGATCCGCAACACTGTGTTTGATCCACAGCAGCACCTGGCACCCTGCATAGACCATCCAAGTCCAAACAGGATGTAGTTACTGCTTCACTTCCTTCTTTCGGATGTTGTATGAAATGACTCTTGTGGCCCAAAGTGTCCTGAATTATCCAGGGAAAGGTATCCTTGGAAAATGAGTATTTATGTAGCTAGATGAACATAGTATAAACTCACCATGCTATTAATTCTGCTTCATTCCCCATCTCCATCTACAAACCCACTTATACATTATACCCATATACCATAATCTAACAAGACTCCAAAAACATCAAGGTTCTGCATACTAATTCCTCTCTTTGGAGTAGCTTACCCCCAGCAGGACCAACTTTAGGGGCATGAGACATGTGCACCAAGCCCAGAGCTTGAGTTAATGTTCAGCACATTTGAACCCTTCAATAAATATCACTTGAGTTGGACACTTTACAGCAGCTTTGTCACCCCTCTTTCCAGCCTCAGCATCATCATCCCAACCAAGGGACAGCTCATTGTTACATCCAGAAGCCAACTCTGGACAGCTTTGAACAGCTGTGGTTGTTAAAAAATTCTTCCTCATGAAGAAATCTAAGTTCGTTTACATTTGTCTTCTTATAGAGTCTACGCATTGGTCATAATTACACCCAGCTAGCGTAGAAAAAATGAATCTGCTCTCTTCTAATGATATTTTTCAGGTATGCAAAGGCAAAAATCATGTGCTACTTATTATACTGCTTATATTTGCATATTTAAGTGTTTCCATAGCCTGGATTCATCTCTAACATATTTTTGTATTATTCACAGGGCCTGTGAGTTTTTAGGTTAGTGGCGGTTGTAGGCTGTCCCGGTTAGGACACTTAAATGATTTGGTACTCCCTATCTCCATGTGTTTCTCATTCTACTGAAGGCTATCCTGGGCTTTTTATCATAGTGATGAAGGAAGCACAAAAGAGAAGACAAGCCCACTTAACAAGTTCTTTCTTACTCTCTGATTGTGTCTTGTCCCATTGGCCAAGAGGGTGATCAACCCTCCTGCTATTTCTGATTGAGTGATGTGTGAGATCTTTAGTACTAAAACCAAGACAATCCAGGGCAAACCAAGATCACCTACCCAGTCATGTAGCTTGGTTCAGAGTCAAGGCACTACAAAGCAATGGGGCAAAGGGTATGGATTTGAGGGGCAAAGAATTGGGGCCACTAGTGTAATCAGTCTTACTGCTGATGGGCTACATATTTCCCACATCACTTCTAACAGTGCCTAGATCAAATTGGTGCATTTTGTCTTCATTCTTTGTTTTAAACTAAAACGATACCAAACTCAGCCAAGAAAAATGGAAAGGCATGCTGCTAAAAAACAGAGTGAGTTTTTATTTTTTTTTTAAATTGTCCTATGGCTGTATTTCAAGTTGATGGCATAGGTCTGGTGGCCAGCTGCTCCCTAGAGCATTCTCCAAACAAGCCTATGTACTTTCCAATTAAGTGAAGGTGAACCTAGGCCCGACCTGTAGCTCTGAGTGTCAGTGCAACGCCAAAACCACTAGATGAAAAATGTAAATTGCAACAAGCCGAATTTTGTTTTTGTTTTTGTGTTTTGTCTCCACTATTTCAAGCAATGTTTGATTGGGCTTTCTCTCAAATCAGGTCAAACTCGTGTATGATGACCTGGTGGGCAGAGCCTTCAAGCCTTCTTCACATACTGCTTCCCACCTCTCTTATTTCTCTCTTATCCATGCAGCTCTTAACAGGAAGTGCTGTTCAGCCCATCATTCACTCATCGTCCCCATACTGAGCACCTGCAATTGACTAGATATGTAGATATGTGTTAAACTCAGGGAATGTGTGGATGAGTAAGTCTACACCAGTGACTTAAAAGGACCAGAGATTTCTAAACAGATGAGTGCAAATGTTTATATAAGGTAAATGCAAAAGGTACCACCACAGAGATATGTGTAACGTAAATGTAAGGGACAGGGCTATTCTCTTTGCCCAGAAAAAACAGAAAGGATTTCAGAGATTAAATGCCCTTGGACTAGGTCTTGAAGGATGATTAGAAGCTCACTTGTCATAAAGCAGAGCAGTTAAGAACATGGGCTTTAAAGTCAAACCAGGTTTGGAATGATACTCTGCCATTGGCTATCTGTATGACCTTGGATAAGTTAATTAACTTCCCATTTTCCATTTTCATTTTCTCATAAGTAAAATGGTCTTTTAAGAATTATACAAGGGGTAATTATGTGTGTGGTTATATATACACACACCCACATACAGTGCTTAGCGCTATGCCTCTTGGAAAGAGATCACTCATGGCATAGCTGTTTTCATTGCAGTTACTTCTGATTGAGAAGTGACAAGAATGGTTTGAGCAGAACATTCCAGATAGAGAAAACACTAAGCTCAGGAGCACGGAAACCCAGGGTATATTCTTAGAATTAAAAAAACAAAAGTCTGAGTATGGCCTTGAGGTTCATGTGTCAAGATGCATGGCAGAAAGCCTAATAGATTGCTAAAGCAATGAGGTTGAAGAGGTAACCGAGTGAAGGACTGTAATGCCACATCAAGGGGTTGGTCAATAGATAATAGCAAGGGGGTCACCTAATAAGCCACTAGAATAAAAGAAGATACATAAGTGCAAGAGTCATAACTGGTTTACCACTTTTTCTGGGGACATAACAGAGTGCCTTTCTCAGTGTAGATGTCCCATAAATATTTGCAGAATGAGCAAGTGAGGGAGTGCAGTGGCATGTGGAAGATTATCAGACAACAGAGCTTGCTGTAGCCATTCCAGTACATACGAGCCTTTTGACTTGTGTCAGTGGCAACAGTGATACTTTAAGAAAAAGTGCAAGGCAGAATTAAGATGTGGTCACTCATTGTTTGTGGGTGGTGAGAAGAAGGATGGCATTAAGGGTGATCCATCTAGGCAGTATTCCAAGGCAATAGGATTATAGTGAACTGACCCTCATCTGCTTGTCCATTTAGAATGTTTTGTCATATTCGTGTACAACACTGTTGAGGGGATCATATGAGATCATAGATTTGCAAGATCTTTATAAGTTGTAAGGAAGTATGCAATGGTGAAAGGTATTCATTCACAGATAGTTTGTTCATTATGTACGTGGCATAATTATAGGTGCAAGGGATATAGCATTAAGCAGACAATGATTCATTGCTCGTGGAATTTGCATTGTATTATAATAACTGCTCAGATTTTAAGTTTGCTGAGAATCACCTATGCTCCTCCACTTCATAAGAGCTAACATGAACTCTTTAATTGTAAAAGGAGTTTTCTAGAAAGAATTCTACGTACTTCTGGGACAACCCTCAAAATAAGTATATAATTCCTATTTTGAAGATGAGAAAATTGAGACTGCAGATATTTAAGTAGTATATCAAGGTTCATAATGTTACGAAGTGGTAAAAACCAAGATTTGAAACCAGGTTGGGAGGAGGGTCGGAAAACTGTATAATTTGGAAAGCTTTCATATTACAAATGCATATTTGGAAACCAAAATAAAGTTATTTTATTTTCATAATATAAGCTATAAATATAAGGCTCAACTAATCTTGGGGACATGGGTTTAAAAGACTAGGGAGTACTCCTAGATAAGAGGCTGATGGGGCTTTCATAAGGACCCTTCCTGATTAAGAACCTCTGCCACTTATATTTCAACCTAAAACTATTAAAAACAGCATCTCAACAACCCCATGAAGTTAAATACTCTTGTTAAAGTGATCACATACATTTCAGTTAAATAATAACCGTAGGAGAGGGCAATTAGCAGATGCGGTCAGGAGAGAAAAAGATATGTTTTCAGATGAGATTGGAAATGAGAAGGGGAGTCAATGAGGCAGAAATATACAAGACACTTTTTTTTTCCCCCTGAAGTTTCTTGAATTCTGTTACTAATGATACCTTAAGATTCTGAGGGCTGTGACCGGAAAAGACACATCATGATCAAGGAGGTTCAAGGAGACTGGCGCAGAGCCTAACCACCATTGCTTTCTGCTTAGTTCTTTCTTGGGAATGGTTTTCTTGCTTCATCCTTCTTGCATTTGTCTATCACTTGAACAGAAAAGGAAACAGGTGCTATGTTTGGGTGCCTAATCCAAAGGGAAGAAGGCACAAGTCTGCCCCCGCCGAAGATAAGGAAGACATCAACGCAGGGACAACAAATAAGGCACTCAGCTCAAATTCTTTCCCCTGATTCCTGCAAGTGAGATTTCCACTGTTTTGCCATCATTTAGGATTTAGACATTGTTTGGTCTTCTCTCTGGCTGCAGAAATGCAAATATCCATTTGTGGTCTTTCATATGGTATGCTGTGCTTTTAAGTAAGAAAGGCAGAAAGAAGATAGTGGTAATCTCTGTGCGCCCATGAGGGAAAAATAGTTCATGTTCATATGAACAAGGTGTAAATTCTGACCCTTACATTTACTCATACTTGTCCATCTTGTTCATCACTATTTCCAGTGACCCAAGAATAGTTGATGGCAATTCAATAAATATTTGTTAGAAGATAAATGTGTGACCTTGGATAACTCTCTCTCATTTTCCTTTCAGCACTCACTTGCTCTCTCTCTTTGTTCTCATGACTGAAGCCCATTAGTAATATAATTTGAAGCATTGGATGAAATAACATGTAAAAATCTGACCCAGGCCCTGATCCACAATAAATATTTTAAAAAATCTCATTTCCTTTCCTCTAATAATTGCAAAAGTTCAAGTCAAGCTATCATATGTACTAGCCCTACCCTTGACCAGATCAATCACTATCTCCGAGACTTGATTTCCTCCTTGCTACAAAGGAAAGGACAAAGGTGTTTCATCTACCTTTCAGAGTTGCTTTAAAGATTACAAGAGTTTATGGAATTGGATGCATTAGTAAGTAGTAAATTGCTATTTAATTTTTATTAGCACTATTCCTATCGTGATTGTAATAATTTGGGTCAAATTGTCTCACAGGAGATAAGTCTTCCTTTAGTTGTGGGAGTATCTGTTTAGAGTCATTATTTTAAAAATGCACTATATTTTTCTTAACTAAGTCTATCTTTAAGAGGCTGGATTCTTTCCACTACATCTAATTGCATAAAGCAAAAGATCCTAAATGAATTTATGTGGCCTCAAGGAGCATTATTAATGGGGTACCTTCTGGGACCCCTTTTGAGGGTCCTATCTGAAGATATAATTTTAGAAGCAATTTTCCATGAAATTGCTGATGGTATATATCCATAGAAATTTGAGCCTATCTGGTACAATTTTCATTTAGTCCAATGACTGCATTTTATATTTCAATAAATAAATTTGTTTTAGAGGAAGAGATGTATTTATCTATTAAATGTGTCTGGAAAACATACTTCAAACTGGATTATCAGATAAACATTTCTATGAGGGTTTCCATTTTTATATTTGCCTTCACTGATACACTACCAGCGAGACTTTTACAACTGAGTAAAGAAAAGGTCTGGGTCACTGTGTTGTCTTCAGTTAGTGCTGAAACATAAGTCAACAATAGGAGTTACATTTCATCCCATTTTATGACCTGATGGACTAACATAGCAAGTGGTTTGAAAGATGGATTTGGAACCAGGCAGACCCAGTTTTGAATTCCAGATCTTCCCTACACAGAAGATTACCCCAAGCTTTAGTTTTTCATATTTTTAAAAAGAGGTATAGTAATATTTATCTCCAAAGTCCTCCCAGGGCTGTTGTCAGAATGAAAAAGAAACTAAAAACATAGGTAAAGTGCTTAGCAAAATGCTGGGCATAAAATCCACTCATTAAATGACTGATGGTGATATCCTCATAGGATATTGATGCTGAATGGAACCAAAATAAAGTGTGTGCTTGTTTGTGTGTGTGAGTGAGACCTGAAGTCCAAAATAGTTATATGATAGGTTCAAATGAATCCAGAGCTACACAATGAATTAAGTAGTTATGCAGGAAGCAAAATGAACTTCAAAGGACTTCGAACATGACACAGGCTAGTCTCTTCTAATTCAAGTGAGGAAACTAAAGTATAAATAAGTGTCTTGCCATAACTAGTAGAAGTAACAAGACTAGACTACTAGACTTTTTATACTCATGCAGTATAATTTCATTAAAGCATTCCTTCTCCCAGAGTTCCACCTGTCTGCCTTTGGCTTATCCTCACCCCATACATAGAGGTTTTTTGGGCAGCTGTTTTCAGAAATGAAACCCGTCATCACAAACCGTATGTCTTTTTTTCCTATTTTTTCCCAAGACAGAAAGGAGGTCTTGGAGAGCATTTTTCATGTCTTCCACTTTCAGAAAGTCAAAATACCTCTCTCTCTGCACCTTAGTGTGTATGTGTGTTCACATATGTCATGTCCCCTCCCAATTAGTGTAGGTCAGCAGCAGCAATTTACAGGCTGCCATGTCTGTCCATTATCCTCAAAGATAGTATCAGTGGTGACCATGATGATGGTATTGATCCTATCAATATTGGGTGTTTGTAGTTAGTCTACTATCTTAACCCTGCAGATAATCTCTCGACCTTTGTCAGCAATCCCCATGGCCACACTGCTATTGGTTCCCACAACATGGTTCTCTTTTATGTCTCTCACAGTCATTAAGGCAGTCTATACCTTCACTGGTTCCTTCCATCTCCAGATGCTTCCAAATTAAACCAGTCTATCCTATCTTCTCCCTCATCCTTCAAAGTTACACAAGTCATTTTATAATTTTCAGAAGAATTTATTTGATCTCATTATAACCTAAGTTACCATCTTATTCCATTATCCATTCTTTGGCCTAACTTTTCCAACAAAATTAATCCATCAGTCTGCCTGTATGTCCTCCCCAATTAGTTCCTCTAACTCCCCAAGGCATGGTTTATGCCCCTCTTCTCTGGTGTTGATTTTTCTCTCCAAGATAGCAATGGTTCTCTGGTGGTAAAGGCAATTGTTTTTTTTATCCTTTATTTATTTTGCTTTTTAGAACATATGACATTGTCGATCACCTTGACTCTACTGTTTTCTCAATTTGAGCCTTATGTGGGAAAAAGTACCCATGAAGGAAAAAAGTAAGAATGAGCATTTACTGGTATGACTTACCATGAAGCCTAACAAGGAAAAATACCAGCTTTCATAGCATTGCAGACTGGCAAAATGATCCTTTGACTTAACCATAAACACTCTAGCTTCATAGCCCCTTTCCATTATCCAGGATTATCCCACAAATATGGTGACTTTTTTCCTCAAGTTTCAGTCTTCTTCCAGACTTCTTGACATTCATTTTGAAATCAAAGGATTCCACATTAGAAAAACACAGCACTGATAACTGAATCAGGATCTTCTCACTTAATTTCACTTTATTTTACCCTTATACAATTTATATTAAATATATTTTTCTCTAGAGGCGCCTGGCTGACTTAGTCAATGGAGCATGCAACTATTGATCAGGGTAATGAGTTCAAGCCAATGTTGGCCTTAGAGCTTACTTCAAAAAAAAAAAAAAATTTCTCCAGTTTGATTTTGTTGATAGTAATTTCAGCAGCCGGATTTTTTTCTGTCTTGTTTGGGTTCGCATACCTCGGTTCTGTTATTACGTCACAAGGCCCTGTCCAAACCACTTTAGTGTGTATAGTTCTCAGTGGCCCTCGCCTATAACATGGATTCAAATCATTGGTTTTCATAGTTCTTAAAAAACAGAATCACTTTTTAAAAAAAATATATCTTTTATTTATTTATTTGAAACACAGCAAGAGAGGGAACACAGGCAGGGGGTGTGGGAGAGGGAGGTGCATGCTTCCCACCAAGCAGGGAGCCTGATATGGGGCTGGATCCCAGGATACTGGGATCATAACCCGAGCTGAAGGCAGATGCCCAACGACTGAGCCACCCAGGCACCCTAAAACAGAATCACTTTTTATAACAATAATTTTTGTCTATGATAGAGAATATATTCAGTGTAATGCACAATTATTTGGAATTTTCTGAAATTCCATTTGACCTTTATCCATGTTGGGTAGAGACAAAGTTCATAAATGTTTCACCTTCTTGGTATACTGTTAGGTTTATTAATGTGAAATATTCTCTTTTTTCCCCTTGTTAGCCCTAAATTTAGTTTATCTGATATTAGTATTGATTTATAAGTCCTGGTATATATATATTTTTTTGTCTTGAAAGAAATATTTCTTGTAAGTGCATATTACTGGTTTTTAAGATTAATTTATTTCCTTTATCTACTGTTGTCTTCAAAAAAAAAAAATTCCCTCCCTGTTTCTGTTAAATTGATGCTGTTTCTATTATTTTAGTGGTTTCTCTAAATAGTGCCTAAACTTTCTTCCTAGAAAAATCTGAGTTTAATCAGTATTTATAGCTTTTATCCATCAAGACACAAAATTTAGTTATGCTCTTGTCTCTGAGTTTTATCACCTGGTAGGTGGCATTTTAATTCCAGATTGTTATAGAAACTATGTATATATTTGCTATGTCTAATCTGGACCCCAATATGTTATTATTCTCTTTATTTGTAAGTACTTATTACCTAGCATTACTTCCTTCTGTAGTCATTATTCTTTAAGAATATGATCTAATCATTACTTTGAAATATTTTTGCTGATGATTTCCTAAGTAGTTGTCCATCTGCAAATATCATTATTCTCTCTCATATTTAAATTATAACTTGGTTGGACATAGAATTACTTTTTTCCATTGAAGTGTACTTGACATACAATATTATATTAGTGTCAGGTGAACAACATAGTGATTTGACAATTATATACATTACAAAGTGATCACCATAGTAAGTGTAGTTACCATCTGTCACCATACAAATTTTATACAATATTGTTGACTATATTCCCTGTGCTGTACTTTTCATTCCCATGACTTATATTTTTTAAGGATTTTATTTATGTATTTGAGAGAGAGTATGAGGGGGAAAAGATCAGAGAAAGAAGCAGACTCCCTGCAGAGCTGGGAGGTCAATGAGGGACTTGATCCCAGGACTCTAGGATCCCAACCTGAGCCGAAGGCAGTGGCTCAACCAACTGAGCCACCAAGGTGCCTGTGACTTATATATTTTATAACTGGAAGCTTGTACCTCTTAATCCCTTTCACCTGGTTCGTACATCTCCCCATCTCCCACCCCTTGAATACAGAATTCTTATTTTAAATTCATTTTGTCATAGTCACATGGTCTGCCTTCCACACCTGTGTGTCCATGCTCCATGTTTCTTAGCTTCTCTTTAATACTTTCCACATATTTACAACTTTCTGATGTTGTGACAGCTTTGGTTTTAGGAGTGCAGACACTTTATGGGGCATCTGGGTGGCTTAGTTAAATGTCTGGCTGTTGATTTCGGCTCAGGTCATGATTTGAAGATTGTGAGATCAACCCCCACGTGGGGCTCTGTGCCTGGCACAGAGAGCCTGCTAAAGATTCTCTCTCTCTCCCTTTCCCTCTGCCCTTCCCCACCCTGCTCACATGCTCACTTGTTCACTCTCACTCGCTCTCAAAAATAAATAAATTAATAATAATTTTTAAAAGGGTAGAAACACTTTAAAAAGGATAAATACCTATGATATCACAAGGGAGTGGCATACTAACCTGACAGTCCCCGCCATCCCAAACGGGGACACCAGAACAAAGACTGCTTATCAGAGGAGCCCCACATTCTCACCCTTGCTATGCCATTGACTGGGAGCTGTCCTGAGAATAGCATGACTCTGTCTCAAAAGCCACAGTAGCCACTTATAAAACTGACAGCTGAAGACTTTCAGGTAAACCTGCCCCATGTAGCTGGACTTGGAATCCTTATTCGAAGGGGATATGGGTGTGTATCTCATGTAGCAGAGATACATTCTGGGAGATTTTTATCACTTGGTCTTCTAGATCATCAGTTTCTCTTTGACTCTGTCTGTTCCACTCAGTCCATCTCTTCTGCTGTTCCTATCATGACCCCCATTAGGTAACTATTTCCATTTCACTCCTAAGATCCCCTGCTCCCTCTTTTATCCAAGCCTGTGGGTGTGCTTCTTAGAAGTTCCACCTTCCATTTCCACTGACAGTGTTCATCATGCTTATTATAAATTTCTTTCCTGATCATATCAGCTCTGTTCTTTTCTTTCTGTTGTTTCTCTTCCATAGCGCTAGTACTCACATATCTTATAACTCCAGCTGATCAGCTTGTTACCAGTTGGCGTTGCCTTCAAGGCCACACAAGCTTCTACTCTCCTAAGAGTAGAAGCTTCTGATGATGTCTTTGCTGTTTCAGTTGCTGTTGAGAAGTGGATTGGATGTAGCATCAGGAGAAGAGGTTCTTCCCCCTGGTTTCTCCCAGAATTATTGGCTACTTAGGTTCTGCCTGTCTCCCACCTCAGAATGGTCCCCCTGATCATAACTGCTTATTCAGAAGGCCTAGAATAATGGTGGCTCACAGATTCTGGTCACCCCCCAATCCCTAGCAATTTCCTCCTTCCCACGTATGCTTGACATTCACATTCAGGGGTATGAAACACCCATAGTGCTGCCCCTGTGTCTGCTAGTACTATCCATAGCTACCAACCAGTCTGGAGCTTCTGTTTCCTTTGATCAAGTCCCACCCCCTCTCAGCCTGTCTTGTATTTCTCTCAGTGTCTAGTTTGAATATGCCTCTGTGCTCACTCAATAAAAACCTGTTTTTTGCCATTTCATGTGTAGATACAGATCCCGGAGTTAGTGGTGTGAACTCCAAATACCATGTTAACTAGAAGTCACGCCTTAATGACTTTTTCAATTTTTTTCCATAGTAGGGACATGGAAGTGAAAGATGGGGGCCTGGAGGCTTTTTCTCCAGAGGATCCTTTGCATCTTTCCTAAGGCTCCGTGAAACACAGTGTTTAAAATCATTGTATTGGATCATATTCAGGGTCACTTTTCTCATGGGTTTTATGTTTCCTGGGGTCCTTGAGTCACTGTGTTTTCTGTAAGAACGCTGAAGATAGAAAGGACAGGGTGAATAGAATTACCCCTCTTTATCTTCTTTTGTTTTGCAAGCGTAGACTTACAGATTAGGAAAATCCCATAGGCTGTTTGCTATGTCCAGTATTAAAGACAGGACCCTCACTTTCTTGTAATACTTTGATCCTCTTCTACACATCTGTCAGAAAACAACTCCATTTTTCCACATTCAATCAATCCTTCTCCCATATCATTATCGATTATGTCCATGATGGTAATTGCTGATAGATTGAGGGGAATGCAGACAGAATCGGGTCGTGAATATCAACTGTATGTTTGGTCCAGTTCAAGGAAATAGCTTTAGAAATGGTTGGCCACTTGCGAGAACTTGGTAACGTTTTTTTCCTCATTTTGGGGAAAATTATTAAGTTAAATCTTGTTTTGCTTCTTTGGTTTGTTTGGTGGGGGGGTTGATGTGTTTTTGTTCATTTGTTTTGTTTTTGATAAATTTTTCACACACTTCAGGTTTGAAACTTGAGTTTAAGGAAAGGACTCTGAAAGATACCAGGTGAGTGGCTGTGTTAAATATCTCTGATTGAATAGAAATGGCCCTATAGTGTTTGAGGGGAGAAAAAAAGTGAGAGAGTCATGAAATTTCTTGGAGAAGAAAGTGTGAGTGCCGTTAACATTCCCCATACAACATGGAGTGATGTGAAGATGGGTTTCTTCCAGATGTTCTGTGACACAGCATATGCAGGCAGAAATCTGGACAGAATAATATTCTATAAAGGGGTCGATTATTTGAAGTTGCCCATGATGAGTACCTATGTTTTGGCAATAATAATTAAGTAGAGATTATTCCACTGAAATGTCAATCTATAAAAACATTTCCCAGTATGCTTTCCACAGTATAGTTGTCTTGGGACAAGTGCTATAAAAAATGATCCTGTAGTCAAATACATTTGGGAAATGCCTGCCTTTGGGAAATCTCTCATGCATATTTTCATATGAAGCAGCTTAATTATATTAATTGTATTAATCTGGCATTCCTCAAAACTGTTTACCATATCACCTGTTCTGTTAAAGTTGCTTGACATCCGTTGATGTGCATAGGGCTTTATATCCTCATGGTTAAGAGTGTGGGTCATAGAAAGAAGGACCTGATTTTCAGTCCTCATCCTTCCACTTACATGTTAACCTCTTTTGACTTCACTTTCCTCATCTATAAATGTGGAACAGTGACAGTTGTTGTACAGAACTGGTATGTTCACAGACACTGACAGGTCTAAAGACTCTAGTCTGTACGAAGCAAGTGCAAGGGGCTCAGAAAACAGGAGTTGAATCAGTAAGTAGTGATTATCATGATGAAATTATTAATAGCAGTAGAAACTCAGCAGAAAGAAAGACCTGGAAGACTATAGAATTGTAAATGCCTGGGTAGTTCACTCTTCCTTCTTTTGCTCCTTGATTTAGATACAGAAAAGAGACCCAGAAAAAGGTTTGCTATGGAAGAAAACGAAGGGAAAGATAAAGTCCTTAAAGTCATTTCTCATTATTACTTCCTCAGTGGAGCCCTCTGTGGACCCAGTGGCCCTCCTAGCAATGACCTATAATGCTTTTTCCTTTCTGTCCCTTATTTTTATTTTTACCCCAACAAGGAAGTTGTTTTTCACAATGGCTACATTCTTCTTGCCCACTGTTTCTTTCTCAGCAATGAACTCTTCACGTCCTTAAACATAACCACTAGACTGTGTAGCTGAGGAGGTCTCAGAAGAGCCTGGGAAAGATGCATTTTTGCCATAAGTTGAACTTCGGGTCAAATTTGAATCGAGAGTTTCCAGCAGCTCTGCTTTAAATAGGACAGCTAACCCTAGTAGGAAGTGGTAGGTTTGAATTGTCCTTTTTTTTTTCTTTTTTTTTTTAATTTATTTATTTATTTTCAGCATAACAGTATTCATTGTTTTTGCACCACACCCAGTGCTCCATGCAATCCGTGCCCTCTCCAATACCCACCACCTGGTTCCCCCACCTCCCACCCCCTGCCCCTTCAAACCCCTCAGATTGTTTTTCAGAGTCCATAGTCTCTCATGGTTCCCCTCCCCTTCCAATTTCCCCCAACTCCCTTCTCCTAACTCCCCTTGTCCTCCATGCTATTTGTTATGTTCCACAAATAAGTGAAACCATATGAATTGTCCTTTTAGTTTCTGTTGTTTATTCCTGGATTAGGTAAAAATAAAATAAAGCAATAAACATTCAAATTCTTTGTCAACTAGTGTTTTAACTCCTTGGAATTTCAACACTAAGCATTATTAAACATTAATCATGATTGAGAATTCAAGGAAAAGTATGTAGTATAATGTAATGATTGAATACATGAGCTTTGGTGTTGAAGACTGGGATATTTTTGTTTGGATAGGCGTCACTTTCTTTATCTGTAAAATGTGGGAAAAAAATACCTAATTATGAGGGTGATTGCTAAGATTAAATGGATTGCCAAGATTAAAATTCTGCCTAAGATTAAATTATAGTTGCTCTTCTTTTGATTTAAGAGACCTAGATTTCAGAAATGTATGAAATATGACAGAGCTTAGTAGCTTTTGCATGAGTTACATTGTTATTGTAGAATGGCAGATTTTACTGACCATCAAGTGTGTCTATGTAGATTTTAATGCATATTCTGTCCACTAAAGAGGTTGCAGATCAGTCCAGCAACAAGGAGGTATTATCTCCCAAAGTCAGAAAAGTGAGACCAAAACAAAATGTCTGATCTGCTCCAAAACAGATCTTAACATTTCAGGGTCTGTTAATACGTGTGCATTAGTTTCTGAGGATAAAGTTATAGAGCTGTTCTTCTTCACAAAGCATATGAGGGCTGTGCTGCTAATTGGATGGCTTAGAGGGGTTTTATAAGAAAGTGCACAGGAAGTTGCATTCCCTCTGATCTAGGTCTCCTTGGCCCAGGTTATGTTCAAGCATGTGGGAGAATGTGAGATAGCATCACTAGGCTTGGTTCACAGTTTAAAGGTAAGGAGTCAGGGTCCTGTTCATCAATTCTCTCTTTGGCTGTGTTTAAACTGCTGTTCTACCAGGTGATAAGTATTTGATATCAAATGAGTATATTGATATTTATTTTCTATCATTGTATTTTAATCACTTATTTTTTTAATTCCATTTGTAGGTTCTTATTTTTAAAAATATGCTTCTTTTATAGTTTATATCATATGGTTCTATTAACTGAAGTGGGAGCAGATCTGTATCAGCTGTTTTTTGCATATATTGCCTCTTGCTCATGCTGGATCATTTCTTCTTGCATTTTATGATTTGAGGTTTTAGGCTCCTGTGAAGCCTGAGTTGAGGACATATCTCTCTAGAGAAGAACTGTGTTGGGATTTTCCAGGTGCCTAAAGTTGGCCCACAGACCAGGGATCATTAGTATGTTAATAGCAAAGCCCGTGACTTAACAAACCATAGGATATATTTATATTCAAACCCTATACCTTAAAGTGAAATAGGATTATGATTTTAATTTCATAGATTCTTAAAGGATTTTTTTCCACTGAGAGACTAACAACAGATGGTCATGTTTTCTTGAATCTAAACCATGCTAAAGGGTGGTTTTATATACCTTCTTCTTTCTATAAGGGAGTCCCACCTTAATCTTAGAACCAATTGGATCTTAGAATCCAGTTCTCATTTTTACCACTGTTGAGCCCAAGGTCATGACTCCTGTCTCTGAATATGTGCTAACTCCCTAGTCCCAAGTGTACGGGCTACTCTCATTCCCAGCTATTTGTTAGCTCATGCATATCTGCTCTCATTTACAGTTCCATTTTTATTCATGGCAGTGGCATGTTTCCCTTTGTTGTGGCAAGCTAGGCTATGCACTTAGAAGAAAGTTTGCATCATTTTGTAGAGAATGTCTAAGCTTTTATAGTAGGAGGGTTTTGAGTTTTTGTAGTTGACCATGTTGCCCCAACACAAAGTCGGCAGGGTTGTTTCACTTTGGGGTCCTTTGGTGATTCTGAGTAGTTAGCAACACTGAGGGGCAATCCACTGTGTTGGCTCTTAGTCCTTGTCCTGCTTTCAGCAGAGAGGGTTTGCTTTTTTTCTGTTTTATACACAGGGCTTCTGAATATGAACTGGTTGCACATAAAGGTTCAGTATTTTTTTTTTCAAAGATTTTATTTAGTTATTTGTCAGAGAGAGTTAGAGAAAGTGCACACAACCAGGGGGAGCAGCAGGCATAGGGAGAAGCAAGCTCCCCGCTGAGCAAGGAGCCTGATGTAGGACTTGGTCCCAGGACCCTGGAATCATTACATAAGCCAAAGGCAGACACTTAACCAACTGAGCCACCCAGGCACCCAAGGTTCAGTATTTTAAAATGAAGTTTTAAAATCCTGCCTTAAACTTTGTAATAGAAAACATTGAGGTGTGGCATGAAGAGAATTAATGTCATTGCCGAATGGCACGGACATCTAATAAATTCCAAACTGCTACAATCGTTCTACAAACAACCGTCCACACTCTTTATGTTCCTGAACAGGAATCACCTCCAAACTTGAGATGGAGTTGAGGAAGTCACACTTCCCCGGGGAGTAAACTGCTCCAGGAATAGAGTGAGCAAGGCCAGAGGCTCATTAACTCTGTGAACTAGGAAAAATTCCTTCATTAATGCTGGCAACAGTGGGGACCTTATTCTGGAAAGAGTCAATAATGCATGTGGTTACTTAAGCTGTAGAAAGAGTTCATTTCCTGTATTCTTTCAAAGTCTGTCTTCGAGGGACTAAAACCAGGACGGCAAGAATTCCTCCAGTCCCCAAAAAGCTCCTAAGTAAGGTGGAAAATTGGTGGTAGGGGCCCTGTCCTAAATAAAGTATAGCAGAGAAAACAGAACAAACATGGGAGTGTGTAAAGTTTGGTAAAATAAGGGGGAAAAAAAAAGGGTGAAAGTGTAGAGAAGAGAAGAGATGGCTACAAAAGAGAGAAAAAAAGGAAGTGCTAACATGGACAAAATCATCACATGTTGAGTGTGATGTGCTGTATGTAAGACAGAGACTTGCTGGAACCAGTTGAACAGCCTGTACCAACTAATGTACAAGTGTAAATACTTCCTCAGTCTGAAAGTCCGATTAACACCTGCCTACACAACCTCTAGTGAAACTCCCTTGTGCTCTCTGCGGTTACACTGGATCGGCCCTCACTCTTGTCCCTTTTCACACCAAAGCAAGCCCTAAACAATGCTGAAGCATTAGACATGCTCTTTCTTCTGTCAGTGACACCTTTCCACTTGGACGACTTCTTTACTTGGAATGTTACTTGCTTGCGGATGTTGTCCACGTTCTTCAATACACACCTCCGTGCAAAGCTAAAATAGGTTCCCCTTTGACAAGCTTTCTTGGCCCTTCGTAGCTTTTCTTTAACACCCTTACCACAAGAGTAGTGACATAATTGTTCTCCTCATTTAAAAAAAGAAAAAATTATCTCTCTCCTTCCTAGAATGTATATTCCACGAAGGCAGGGAGATCTGTTTTCAGTATCTAGGACAGTTCCTGGCACCCAGCGATATTTCTTGGGGAAATGAACGAAAAGATGAAAGAGTGGAAAACACATTTTTAAACGTGAAATACAATTAGTCTTGTAATAAAGTACTTCATGGAGTCAACTGCTAATTCCCCAAAAGACTACCAGAAAAGTCTATTGATCAAGAAAAACTAAGCTTAATAGATTTTGTGCAGAAAAGGACACAGAGACTTAATAGTGTCTCAAAATAGAAATATATAAGGTTTGGGGGCCTAGGATGGATGAATTAAGGGTAGGTCTTGCAAGATAGAAACTCATTGGAATTGGACAGAGATTGTAACATAACACTTTTAGATTGATGTGTGCAGCAAGGAGAGGGTCTTGAAGTAATTCCTGATAAGTAGGGTATCTATCTTGAAAAATGAGCTGTTTATTTGGTTCACTGTCTTATCTACCAGGTGCAGATATTTCCTAGAGCAAACAGTTAAATTATTTTTATTTTAAATTATTTTCTTTATTCTTAACATTGTTTAACAAAGAAACAGGTAAGTATACATCCTAGAGTTGTTCAATCCAGCAAGAGGAAAGTCTGCCTGTTTCCAGGATTGTAAACAAAGGGACTGGAAACTATTTTGGTTTAATTGCTGAGTCCTCCCTTTCAGTTATACTTTGGTCCGAGCTCAAGGATAGGCCATACTTGTCTAGAGGTTTTATTGATCCAGATTTCCACTCGCTGTTCAACTATTGTGTTATCATATAGAGCTTCAGATATTGAAAATCATCCGATTCTCTTATTCTTTTTCGCTGGAAGACTGTCAGATCATTTGATGGGACAGTGGCTTCACATGGGCACCTCAGAACAACTGCTAAGAAGATTATAACCACGTTGTGCAGACCGCTTTTCAGCCTGGACCCAAAGGGCTCAAACCAAGAGTAGAGATACAACGTATCTAATTTCATCTCTTTCTTTCTTTATGCTTACTGTCCATGAAGGACATTCATTCCTTTCAGCCCTACCTCTGAAAACAAAACTACAAAGAATCCAAGAATCTGTATTTATGTTTGCTCGCTTATCCATATTTAAAACCCTTCAGCCTTGAGGATTGTCTCTGAAGGTAAATATCGAGGGAAGGGAGAAAAGTTAGAAGGAAAGGAAGTTTGCCTTTTGAGAACCTCATAGGTGCTGGCATAGCAGTCTTGTGAGTTCTCACAATAAAACCTTGAGATGTAGGAAAAGGGAGTAATTTGCTAAAAATGGGATAAGTAATAAATACTGAATACTGGATATAAATAGGGATTCCCTTCAATTCCAGAGTCCGTGTTCAATCTCCCATTTCGTACACACTCACTTTGAGGCATAACAAGGAATGCAATGAAGTTAACACTATATATTTTTTCTATTAATATAGTTATAATCATATCACTCTCACTTGATATTTATCTTTTGAAGGATAAATGAGCTTGGGTTTTTCCTGGAGACATTGGGAAGCCATAAGATGGGTTAGGAAGGGACTCACAGGATTAATTTTTGTCATGAGGGGGATGCTAACAAACACAGCTGGAGTCACAGAGATCCCGGTTTATAAACCATAGAGGGTTAAAAATAAATGTCTCCTTAGAGATAAGGGTATCTGCATAGATCTACTGTCAGATGGGAAGGGCTGTTGTTTTCCAGCTTTAGGAAGGATGCATAATTTAGGCCAAGATAATCACCAGTGATGCATACAGTAGAGATTAATTTCAAAATTTAATATCAAAAGATTGGAGGACTTGCTTATGAAGCCACAGCTTCTAAATTATATTGAGGCATTGGTTGGTAACAAGTGCTCAGGAGCCTCAATGTGCAGAAGAATATTAAAAGATACCACATGTCCTCTAATTAAAATCACAGCAAAATGGAGTAATGATTGCAGATATGTTATTAGCAAAGGGTAGGGGGAGGACTGCAGAGCAGTGCCAGGATGCCAACAGGGGCTGGAAACCATGGCCTCCGTGGGGAGAGGCCTTTCTCCAAATTGCAGTAAAATCCCTGGAAATTAGCAGGAGCCAGAGGGAAAGCTAATGCTCATTGCTGGCATTATAGGAAATGAAAATGTTGCTCTATCACACATGATTTGGACAAAGGTTTGGTCTGTTTGTTTAGAGCAAAGTGACAACTGGGAGCAATTAAAAACCAAGCCTGAGTTTGCAAGTGACTCACACCCAACAGTAGCATCAGATGTTCCCAAACACTTGACGCTTTAGGAATTTCTGGTTTGGTTTATAGTATTGTCTTTCTTTGTTTGCTTGCTTGTTTTCTTCGTGATTTTTTTTTCCCCTTTTGAGGAGAAGGTTAGTAGGACAAAGCTAGCAAAATGGACAGTTTCCATTCATTCCTAACAGGATAGTATCAGGTCTATTCAAGAAGTCTGGCAGAACTTTTATATACAAATCTTTCCATGAAGTTGACATAAGAAAGTGTGTCATTAAGAACATATCCAGCATTTCAGAGGCATGGGTTTCTAAGGCAGTGGTATATATTTGAGATGAAGTCAGACTGTGAGCCTTCTTGATAGTTTCTTTCCAATTTGGAGAAAGCTGGTTGGAATTAGCAGGAACCATAATGGCAAATGAGACAATACAAAGGCAAATGAGAATAATCATTCTCTCTTCATCATCCCAACCCTATTAAACCCTCCTAACCAGATCCTACTCCTCTGTAGGTTGTACTTCTCAGGTCCTAACCAAAGAATGGAATGAAGGGGAGATATTCCCATATATTGCATAGATAATGCTACCTCCTATTTGGCTCTCGCAGCAGACATCACTGATCTATCACAGCACTCTTTCCTGTGACTCCAGAAGCATGCTCAGAAGCCTCAATAGAGGGTTCTAAAAATCACTGTTCATCTTTACAGATGACATGCATGCAAAGTGCTAGCTACATGCTAGGGAAACCCTGGAAATTTAGTAGATTCCTAAATACTGAAAGATTAACCATCAGAAGTCAAGGGCTTCTATTTCCTCTCTGCTTGCAGCAGGTCTTGTGATTTTGAACAATAGTACCTCTTTGATACTCAGTTGCTTCATTTGTCGAATAAAAGTAACATGTAATACTTTTGCAAATGACATGTTGATAAAATTCAATAGTTGAATATTTTGTGAGTCATGCAATGATATGAAAGTGACGTCTACTATTGGTATTAAAATCTGGTAATTACTAAGACTCAATTGTTTGACACACAGCTGCAGCAGAATGGCTGGCAAACACATCTTTGGCCCAACTTCTGTTACCTTGCTTTATACCACATTTTCTACTTCAGTTACCCTCAAACTTGAATAGCCATCAAGAATCTTCTAGGAGGGGGCTTCCTCAAACACAGAGTGCTGGACCCGACCCCCAGAGTTCCTGATCCAGAAGGACGGGGGTGGATAAGACCCAAGAATTTACAGTTCTAACAAGTTCCTAGGTGACTTCGATGTTGCAGGTCCCAGGACAATAATTTGGGAGCCACTGCCTCTAAGATCATGTACAACTAAATTCTATATTAGAATGCTTAGCTCAGGGGCACCTGGGTGGCTCAGTGGATTAAGCCTCTGCCTTCTGCTCAGGTCATGATCTCAGAGTCCTGGGATCAAGTCCTGCATCAGGCTCTGCTCAGTGGGGAACCTGCTTCCCCTCTCTCTCTCTGCCTGCCTCTGCTTACTTGTGATCTCTGTCAAATAAACAAATAAAAATCTTTAAAATTAAAAAAAAAAAGAATGCTTAGCTCATTTCCCATATCTTCCAGGTGTCATCTGCAATGAGTCTAACCTAAGAGATCTTTCATTTCCCAGAGCTGCTACCACAGAGAGTTTTCTACCTTCCTGTGAGGTTTTGCATCTTTACATTTTTCAGGAAGCACCTTTTTGTTGGTGGATGCCTCACATTAATGGAGAGACTGGGAAGTTCCTCGGGGTTTTGGATTTATGAACATTTATATATTTCTCTATAGCTAGTGACACTGGACTAAGATCCACCTGCTTTCTTGCTCCCAAAGTACACCCCTCAAAACATCTCATGGGTGCTTCTGAAGGTACCCTGGGTTGCTGCCTGAAGAGTGCTAAGGAAAACCTCCCAAACATCCTTTTCCCCTAGCCACCACACCTGCCACAACATTGCTTCTTTGTCCCAGAGAACTTAACTACCTTTTGTTGGTGACCCTTCTGCTACCATCACTCTGCCTTCGGGAAGAGACAGGTCCCCAAATTCCAGGCTGCTTTTCCTTGAAAGCCCCTTAATGAGGCCTGGCCTTTCCTTAATTTTCTGTAGTAGTAGAGATAAGGCTATGTTGTAATTGGAGGTCTGTCTAAAGGACAATGCATATAGAAAGAAGTAACCACAGAGATTAATTTGCAATTATAGCCCAGGCCTGGACCCACACTATGGTCCTGATATTCTGACTTGTCCCTAGTGATCTTCTTCATGGCCATCCCTGCCATGGGAAGAAATCCAGTTTTCTCTGCAGTTTGGTCTCCTACATCCAGAGAAAGACCATCACCACCACCCACCTCCCCGCAACCAGCCCACCTCCTGAGTCCTTCTGTTCCTGTCTCCACCTCTTCCCAGGACTCTCCGAGAGTGGAGATAGCCAGTTCATCCAGGGAAAGCCTTGCCACAACCCAAAAGGAACAGTCTGGTTCCAGGGCCCTAGTGATCGTAATCATACAGTAGCTGGACCTCAGTATGTTCCTAGGTACCTATCAATTAGTCTTAAAACAAACAAACAAAAAAAACCCTATTTTTTTCTTAAAATATCAATGGTTCCATTCTGTTTTAAGTTTCTATTTATCCAAAATTCAAAATACCACATGGTATAGTGTCACCTACAGTTACCTTATTACATATGTAGAGGAGTATTGGGGACGTATTAATAAACAGATGTATATAAATAAGTGCATATGAATTTGACCTCTTAGTCTGCGTCTAAAGGCCACTGTGACCTGGGCAACACATTCACTGCTCCAACAGAGCTGGAGACTCCTCAGCTTCTCTGCTGCTTGTAATGACATTTCTCTTCCCATTTTGTGAACCCCCACTGCATCCAGGTACTTTGGCAACAGATGAAAGTCCTTGAGTCTCTTTGTCCACACAATAGGCCATCCTTCTATCAATTCCCTCCCCTCCTGAATAATTCTGTGCTTTGCATCTGCCCATGTTTTTATTTTTTTTTTCATTTTTTTTTTCTGCCCATGTTTTTAACCAGGCCCCTGCAGGTGCTTGCTTTGAAGGCCCTGCCTTGAGCAAAGATCACCAGTTTGAGACAACGCAGTTTGTCCCCATTGCTTATTTGTGAAGATGAGCCCGTCCATCTGTCCCTGTGCCACAGACCCTGGGTGGCAAAAAGTAATAAAAGAAAACCACTCTTTGACAGCCCTCCTGGCATAATGCCGGCATGAGCAGAGGTTATTATCTTGTAATGTCACTGCTATTTCCAACAGCCCTCGATGGATCTGCTGACTGGGGAGACAAAGGGGGAGACACTGTTAACACAGTCCCTGTGCTTTGTAAGGAGCAGCTTTGTGCCCGGCTTTCAGAGTGGCTTTTACTGCCTATTGATTGGTGTTTTGACTGCAAGTTGACGCTCCTTCTCCCTCTGAAGTTGTCACTGGTGTATTTATTTAATAAATCCCGTCTTGGGCCAGGACTACGGCAGGGCTGACTTGGTTTCCATGCTTCTGGATGGACTGGGGAGAAAAACAGCCGGAAAGTGTGAACACGTTTTGCAAGTCCCTGGTCTGCCACTAAATTGCCCTGTGACCTTGGATGAATCCCTTCCCCCTCTGAGCCTCACATCCTTCCTTTACATCCCAAGTCTGACCCAAGAGGAGTTGATTCTGTGATTCTTATTTCAAGCCGTCCAGCTCCCGTGGGTTGCAGCATGAACTGCTCGAGAAAGTCCCCAAAGTAGCAGCCAAGTGATTGCGATGTATATTCTAATACCAGTAGCCGGAGGAACAGAGCCGCCCCCTCCCCGGGTTTTCCTCTTTAGGGGTGATATGCCAGAATGAGAAACAAAATTACTGTGTCTGTTCAGCAAATTCCTCCTGACAAAATCTTTAAGCGTTGACAAGAGTAATATACTGAAAATTAGTTTAGAAGTGTTTCAAGTTTCAAAAATCAATCAAAATCAAATTAGGTTCTGAAGACGCTGTCTGTTGAGTTTTAGGAAAAAATAAAGATTCGCTTCAGCAGCTCAGGAAAGTGGCTTTGACCCCAAAGGAGGTGACTCTCACACAGAAAGTGAGTGTCCTTCCTTACAGCTCTCTGTTAGGCCCTCTCCAAGGACTCGGCTGAGTATCCCTGTGTTCTGTCATTCCAGGCATTTGTAAATAACTTACCAGCTGACCTACATTTTAATCCCATTTCTTTCCCCTCTATCTCCCAAGCCCCAAGTCCCATCCAAACCAAATAAGGGGGAAAAAATGAGTAAAAAAATTAGTCTTCTCTCTCAGAATGGTAAAAGTGGTGGTGGTGAGGAGGAAAAGGAATTAATAACAGAAAACTCCCCTAATATGGTCTGATGGCCAAGTGCAAAAGAGCAGATGGAGAGCCAAACTGAGGGTGCAGGAATGCAGGCCTCTGTGGGGGCACAGAAGAGTCAGGAGTTCCGGTATGGCTTCATTTTTTCTCCAGATACATAGCTCACAAGTTAGGGTCTTCCCAGCCTTGGAGGACAACAGTGATGACGTCGATGTCTCTGCTCAAACCAGACTGGCAGCTACCATCACCACAAAGAGGCCTCCTGCCTTCTCTTTTCTGCTTGCCAATGCCTGTCATCCGTGAAGCTGCCATCATGGACAGGCCCCTTGGAAGGCATCAGCGCCAGGCTACGATGTTATTAGCCAGTGTTTCCAAGTCTTTCATGCTCTGTGTGGAGCTGAGACAATGGCTTCCTCCTCCTCTCCGTAGACAGGGCCTCTAAACATCTCTGCTTGGACCTAGAATCCCTTTGTTCACAAAATATGTTATTAAAACATTAAATCCAGTTTCTGGCAAAGCCCCTCCAATCATCAAGGCTTGGACCCAGACAAGAGGCTGACTGTGTGTGTGTGTGTGTGTGTGTGTGTGTGTGTGTGTGTGCGTGCGCGCGCACGCACGCCGAGGGTCTATACCTGATGCTGTGTTTTGTCATTATTTCTTAACTAATCTCAAAGCTTATCTTTGGGCATCTTAGCATGGATTATCTCCTCAATTATATCCCCATTATTAATGGGTGGGGTACTTATCAACAAATACTACATAGGCATCTGGAAAATTCAATGATACACAAAGCTAAAAGTTATAGTTAAATCCATATCTGAATAAAAATACTGTAAAAATATTGTTATGTTTCTCAATTTTTTTTTTTTTTTAAGAGACAGAGCACACCCAAGTGTTGGGGGAGAGGCAGAAAGAGAAGGAGAGAGAATTTCAAGTGGACTCCATACTCAGTCTGGAGCCTGCTATAGGGTTCGACCTAGGGCTATCTCATGACCCTGACATCATGACCAGAGCTGAAATCAAGAGTGGAACACTTAACTAGCTGAGCCACCCAAGCACCCCTTTTATGGTTGTTTTCTGTGCATATGATGCAATTGTATTTTCCTTGTTAAAATTCTTGTTAGTATAGTCTGCTTTAAAACCTCCCTTCTCTCTTTTTATTTTTTTTTTCAACACTTCAGTTATACCATGGGAGGATTTTTCTTCTATATGTTTTGAATTTTCTTGTAAGACATGATTTTTAATGGCTTCACAATATTCTACTGTATTGATATACTCCAATGTTTAATTTTCTATTCTTTGACATTTGAGGTTTTTTATTTTGTTTTGTTTGTCAAGAGAGATTACATGCACACTACTGAGGGAGGATGAGGACAGAGAGAAAGGGAGAGAAAACTCCACACCCAGAGCACAGCCAGATGTGGGGCTCGATCTCATGACCCTGAAATCATGACCTGAGCCAAAATCAAGAGTCAGACACTTAACCGACGGAGACACCTAGGCTCCCCTGACGTTTGGGGTTTTAAAAATGTCTTTATTAATTATAAAAAAAAAAATACCGTAACAACCTTAAGCATTTAGTACATATTTTAAGAAATATTAGGATAGGGGTACCGGGCTGGCTCAGTTGGTTAAGCATCTGCCTTCAGCTCAGGTCATGATTTCAAGGTTCTGGGATCCACTCCTGTTTGGGGTTCCAGTGCTCAGCTGCATCTTCTTCTCACTCACCTCTGTGCTCTCTTTCTCTTTCTCTCTCTCTCTCTCTCTCAAAATAAATAAATAAATAATTAATTAAATCTTTTAAAAAAGAAAAATAATAAATATTAAGATATATATGTGCATGTATATATACACATGTATCTATGCCATGTCTATCTATCATCTATCTAAATATCTACCTACCATCTATTTATCTATTTTCTATCTGTCCGTATCGATGCCATTCAGGTGAGTGCTGGTTTCACAGCACCCTCCCTTTTCTTACTTTCAGGTGCTTCTTGAAAGCGATGAGAAAAGGGAAGGCTTCATTCACTTCTAATAGATTTTCATAAATACTTTATTAAATTATAAAACAGGACAAGAGTACAGTTTTTCTAAAATTAAAAGCCAGGAATCATTCTGATTCTTCCATCTCCTTCTCTCCTGACATCCAGTGAACCATTTTGTCTTCTCTGCACTGCCTTCATAGGGTATTCCCTAAGCTTTCCTTCTTCTCCCACCCATCTGACACTGGTTCAGGCACCATGTGGCTCTCCTGAGTTATCTAAATTGCTTCTTGCCTACAATCTCTTTTTTAATCCAACATTTTCCATGGGTTTTCCATGGAACACTGGTCCCCATGGGATGATGAAGAGAAATTCCATGACAAATAAAATTATAAAAACTCACCTGTTTTCTTTATTCTCTCTCTTTTTGAGATTAGATGTTCTGGGAAGTCCTATAATTAAATAATCAAAAGAGAAAATAATCAATAAAAATATTAATTAGCTTGGTGGAAACTAAAATTTACTAACCTTAAATTCATTCATTTTTTCAGCAAATATTTGTTGTATAATTATAATGTATGGTAGTATTTTGTATGTGTGTGTGTGTGTGTGTGTGTGTGTAGGTATGAACTTATATATGAGAACACCTTTTAATCACCAGTTGAACTTGTGCCTTAATATATTTGGGGGGTACTTTTATGTTCCATTTTTCACACAGCTGGTGAAGTAATTTTCTTAAGACTAGTTATAATTATACTTCTAAACTTTAGAAAGAAGTTAAAAAGAGAGTTAAACTCTTTAAGAGAGTTACATTTTTAAAAACTCTTAAAAGAGAGAGCTCTACAGGATAGTATAAATTCCATACCCCTAACCAAGCTTTCGAGACCCTTCATAGTTTGTCTTAATCACAGTTTCTCAGACTCCAGTTTCTCTCCCAAATCACTAGAACATCCAACCATATCAGAGTTCTCTCTCTTCCCTGAAACTGCCATAGATTTTTATCTTCTCATGCCTTGACTTCTGCTGTTTCTTCTGTTGATGTTCTCCTAGTGGTGACATCTGATTTACCTCCAAAAGCAAGTATCAGAAACTTGCAAACTCTCCCACTTTCTCCAATGGTCACTTCTTTCTTATCTTTCAAATTTCAACTAAAATGGTATATCTATGAAGCATTTTCTAATGCCCTGGAAAAAACTACTCATTCTTCCTTAATAGGTTCCAGATTGGCAGGCCAGTAACCATCATCCTCCTATTTTATGATGAGAAAACTAAGATCGGAAGAGAGATTTCCTGAAAAGATGGACTAAGCAGGGAGAATAGCACATTTACCTGTTGGCATAGTTGTGGGTTCTCTGCATACTCTGTAGTCTTTGCTGACCTCCTAATTACATGTCAAGGAGATCAGAGATGAGAGAATGGAGGGCTGAGGAAGTAAGTGTCCAGGGACTGCGTGGAATCGCAAAGAGGATGAACACTTAGCTCAGACATAGGAAGCATTAGCTAAATCCTGAGGTTGTTTATGACCATCAGAATTATGCCTGGCATGCTCAGTTCAGATTTTCAGGGATTTAGGTTTTAACTGGCAAAGGAAGTTGTTTAAACCCAGAAAATGGGAAGGGGAAAACAGAGAGAAAGCCAGCTAATCAGAAGCTATTAAGCTCATAAAAAAAATGTTGGCTTGAGTTACAGTTTGAGGGGAAAATGTTAGTTTCAGCTCACTATTCAGCAACTATTGCCCTTTTGGGTCTCCAGATCAGCTGTTGACTGACTCCTTTAAGCCAAGAATTAAAATTTTCCAGGCTCTGACAAGCTATGAGCATCCTGGGGTATGCTTGATAAATACTGTTTTTCATAGCCTACATTTTATTGACATGTAACATGTTGAATGATTTTGCATCCGTCTGCTTGTTTGCTGGGATACCTGTCATTATACCCATTTTTGGAGAGTGGAAAAATGAAATACAGACATGGTAAGTAATTCTCTGGCATTGACATAAACAGGAAGGGCAGTGTTAGGACTTGAACCCAAATATTCTAAATTCTAGTGATACAGAGAGGGCTCTCTTAGCAGAGTGAATTAAGGAGATCGTGAGTCAGCAGCTATTTCTCAGTTTTTAGAACTTCTCAGGCAATGAGGGAACAGAGGCATCTATGAGACAGAGAGAAGAGGGATAGTCTAGGGGGGTTGCAGCTCCCACTGCCAGGCTACACAGAAGTTTTGCAGACAGCCACCTTCTGGGCAGAGGGCAGGGGCCAAAACCTCTCCCCCCAGCTTGCTGTCTCCTCTTCTCTGACTCTTGAATCTTGCACTCTTTATCAGGAATGATGGTTGTTATCTCTGTTATCTGTACGATGGTCTAATATTTTCCAGTCACTGGTGCTAAGATAAATTGGACTAGGATAGAATGGGTTTAATGTAAGACTTGAGTTGCTATTAACTATAACTTGTTATTTTTTTTTTAAACAATGATACTCATTCTCCACTTTAACTGAAAAGAATATTATATGTGTTCATTATCTAATTACTGATTTCACATATATTTATTAAAATTTTACTTTGTGTCAGACACTATGCAAAGCTCTGAGGTATAAAAAAAGACAAAGTTCCCTGTATTGAAGGAACACGGAGTCTGGCAGACATAGTAGTAAGGTAGGTCTTAACTTCTCCAAGGGATCCTGGAACTCTTTAATAGGTAACAAAAGTAGAGTATTCCTGTCTTCTAGAAACACCCACACACCAACACACACACACCCCCCACACACACACACACTCTTCCAGTGATGGGAGGGGAATATCAGCACCTGTTCAGGCTCTTTCCTGCTCTGTCAAAGATTAATTGACCATGTAAATGTGGGTTTATTTCTGGGTTTTCTACTCTGTTCCATTGATCTTTGTGTCTATTTGGGGGCAAGTGCCATACTGTTTTAATTACTATAGCTTTGTAATATAACCTGAAGTCTGGAATTGTGATGCCTCCACCTTTGCTTTTCTTTTTCAAGATTGCTTTGGCTATTCAGGGTCTTTTGTGGTTCCATAGAGATGTTAGATTTGCTTATAATTCTGTGAAAAGTGTTGTTGGTATTTTGATAGGCATTGCATTGGATATGTAGATTTCTTTGGGTAGTATAGAAATTTTAACAACATTTGTTCTTCCAATCCATGAGCATGGAATGTCTTCATGTCTTCGTGTAATCTTTAATTTCTTTCATTGGTGTTTTATAGTTTCCAGAGTACCAGTCTTTCCCCCATTTGGTTAGGTTTATTCTTGGGCATCTTATCATTTTTTTGTGCTTTAACAGTCTTTAGTAGTCTTTGTTATTGTAATGCATTTATCTGTTTCATTATTTTTAACTGATGGAAAATACTCCATGGTGATCGATATTAGTAACGTCCATCTGCATCAGGTTCTTATTCCCTGGAACATCAAATGATCACTGCTGCCCTGGAGAGTTTATCTAGACACCCACTGCCCTCTGCAGGAGTGAAAAGTAAAGATCTATTGGTGTTCATTTATTACCATCTCATCACCTAGCTTATCCTAGCATATTGCTTTTTAGTACTGAACAAGCACCCATGATATACATCGAAAACCTGACATGGGTCCACTGTCCTGTTAATGGATCACTGACTTGCTTGGGTAACCTTACACAGTGATTAAAATCACAGGTTTCTAGAACCCAAGTGCCTGGGTTCAAAATCTGGTGCTATAACTTAGTAAATATGTAATTTGGGGCAAGTTTTTATTAACCTTTTTGCCTTTGATTTTTCATCTATAATATGGAGACATTGCTAATACATACTTTTCCCAGCTATCAGTAAGAATACATTATTAGGATAGTATTTTTAAAATTAAAGTACTTTTTAGCATTGAAAAAGTACTCCATATGTCTTTTTAAATTAAAATCAAACCACTTGACACTAAAATTTTCAAATACAGACATCTACAGCCTGTCTGTCATAAATCCTCCATACTTGAAGGAGGATTCTCAATTTGCAGAAAAGGAAACCAAGGCTCGGATAGGTGAAATCAGTTCTCTGATATCATGGTGCTTATTATAACGAAGCAAGATTCAAACCTGTGTCTTCTGGCTCAAAGAGAGTAATTCCTTGGCTTCTTTAGTCCATAGCAATAGGGAACTCTGTATTTGGGAAAAGCCATCTAGCAGAACACGTTATGATGGATATTAACACAGGCACTCCAGAAGGAGGACATGCTGAATTCTAACTATCAGCAGGGAAGGGGCTTGGGGGATGGAAGAATGAAAGACAGGAGTGTGGGAAGGCAGTAACTGCCAGTAAGGTAAGAAGAGACATTTCCCCCAAGGATAGAGGAAAGGAAGGTTAAAGGCATATTGATCTTGAGTGGGAAAACATTCTCCTGACTTTTCATCCTGCTTTCAGATCATCTGGCATCAAAAAAGGGTCTGTTACTGAGCTCAGCTTTGGAGATGGCATGAGAGATACAACAGAGGAACGACCATATGCTGACATGGAGGGCACAAGAGTGGTTTTTGATGATAGGAACTGAGCTGCAAAGTAGAAGCGATGTGGAACCTGATAAAACATGCATCCAGTGATAGACAGGCAGCAGCCAAGCACACACATCCTCTCAAAAAAATAATCCATCTCCTGACCTGAAAGAAGGCTGACTTTCTTTTCAAAAAAGGATTTGCAGAACTAACCAGATCAAACTCGGGGAGGGGGGCACCAGAGCAGAATACAGTGGCCAAGGTGCTTCCCCAACAATTATCTTGTAGAATTCTCAACACTACCCCATAAGAGTAGGCTAGGTGCTATTTCTGATTCTCATTTCACAGATGACGAAACTGACAATGAGAACAGGCAAGGACATGGGGCCAGAGAAGTGGTAGAAGAGGTAGGAGCAGATCATGGCTTCCCCATAATTGTCAAATTATCCTCACACCAAGGCACAGTATATCTGGCCAAATTGACTTTTCACAAAATGGAGTTGGTAGCATCCCTATAGGAATATATATGAACATATCTATCAATCAAATGCAATTATATATTCACATATCTTCATTTCCCATTCATGTTTATATTCTATCATCTATGATCAGTCCTCATACCTTTAAACACTTTTATAATTATCTGAGTCAATGTATCAATAACTGATCTGCCTATATCCTTCCTGATTGGTCATCTGTATGCAGATACTCTGATGTGATGTCTGTAAGATTAATTACACCATAGGGGAAACGACATGGACGTTGAAAATGCCAATGAATGCTTATAAATCTCGCATTCATTGCTTGCATTGTCTTACTAATTTATTAATCTCTTTGAACCTCAGTTTTGTACCTTGCCAAGTAAAGATAAAAATGCCCACCTCCCAGGACACCCGGGTAGCTCAGTGGGTTAAGCATCTGCCTTCCGCCCATCATGATCGCAGTGCCCATCCTAGAGTCCTGCATCTGGCTCCTTGCTCAGCAGGGAGCTTGCATCTCCCTCTGCCTGCCACTCCTGCTGCTTGTGTCCTCCTCTTTCTCTCATACAAATAAATAAATGAAATCTGTATTTTAAAAAAAGCCCACCTCCCAGTGCTGTGAGAGCTGTAAGACAGTGGTTGTAAGGTGCATCGTGTCTGGCTCAGTGATAGTTTCTACTTGCTTGCATTCACCAGAGCACTGTATTCCCTTCTGGTCATCTAGCTTCTCCACTGTTTCCTCATGGTGTCCATTTATCTTTTCTCTGACCCGCAATATCATACATCCCATGAATGGATTATTTAAACATTTGATACGTGGTTCTAAAGATTATCCATTTTGCATCAGATGCCATGGTTTGGCAATCTGGCTGTAAGGTTCTTTAGGTAGAGCTTCTCATTTATCATTTAAGAAGGCAAGAAGTAATTCTGAAACCACTCTTTTGGATTGTCTGAAGGACTTTGCATACAGTATTGCTCATAATTGATACAAGTAAATATTTGATAGATTAGATAGAGAAAAAGTTCCTAAGTAGCACTCTTGAGCCTGGGAGAGTTTGAGAGTGGATCTTCCATGTACGTAAAAACTGGAGAGCAGAGTCCTCCACAGTTTAAGAAATTCACATATCCATTCCTTCAACCTGTGTTTATTGAGCAACGGATCTATGTTACCTATGGTACACACTGGTACTACACAAATGCATCAGACACATGTATGCAATCTGGAAGAGTAAAGAAACAATTCCATTCTAATATAATCAACACTGTGATAGAGAGATGTATGCTGAGCTTTTGGAAGCACAGAGATGGTAGACATTTGATATTTGTCTTTGTCAATATCCCAGAGTTTCTTTGCCCCTTTGGTAACAACACTCCCTTACTTTGAAGAGCTGAATATTGATCATTCTGTGCAGTTCATGGCATTCATGTGACCAGATCTACAAACCCCTCTCCTCGGCCATAGTAATTGACTCCGATATGGGTGTGATCCAATTAGAATTGTTTCCTAGAGTTTATTAGCAGAAGCTGATAGAAGATCTCTCTTTCCTGTACATGACTATTGAAAATGTAAGCCAAGATTTGATGCTATTTGCCACCTTCCTTCTACCCATTGTGTGGAAAAACTCTTTAAGGTATAAGAAAAAAGAAGTCAAACCATGGAGTGACACAGGTAATAGAATAAAGGAAAAACAGATTCTGGATAATTTTTAAGTACATAATACTCTCTGGGGTCATTTGTGTCTTTGGATTTCCCAGTTACATGAGACAATAAACTCTAATTTTTGCTCAAAATTCAAATTTTTTTATACAGACTTTTTCATACAGCATTCTATTACTCTAAGTCTAAACAGAATTTTATACCATTTCAAAACCATTTTGTGTATGTCATCTTGTGGGAGTCTTAGAACAATATTGTAATATAGTTTTCTGTTGTTTTATGATTCCACCTGGTGAGAAAACTAAAATCAGAAAAGGGGGATGTGGCTGGGGTTGGCCAAGTGAATTGTAGGTAAAGTTGAGAGAGAAATTAAACTTTCTGATATTTAGGGCTGAATTCTCACCACATTTATCCTAAGGCCTCATTACCAGACCACCTATTTAAGTGTTCAGTCCTAAACTTAACTGGCCATATGAAGCCTATCATAACATCCTACTGTTCTCTGTACAGCAAGGTGGGATAGAGTTCATTCCATCCTTCAACAGTGCTGAGCTATATATGGGTTTAATCTCTCTCTCTCTCTCTCTCTCTCTCTCCCTCCCTCTCCCTGTGTGCGTGGTGTGTGTGTGTGTACTATATCTATCACTCTTACTCAGAAAATTTGATCAAGAAGTATATTTGGGGGTGCTGATCAGAGTCTCCTGGGGAGGTTCCTATGCAAATGCCACTTGGTAATGAGGCTTTCTTTCATTGCTAAAATGGAACCTGTCAGCCTTAAATTGAAACTGGCTGATGCAACTTGATCACACTGTATCAGATTGACTTAGGTATGATGCTGTCTTTGAAATGTAAGAGGATGACACTAGTTGCAGCAATGTATTTTAAAGGTGTAGTGAGTCACTTGTTTCTGGGCATTGCAATCTCTGAATTCCTGGGCATCCTTGTAGTGCATGGTCAGCCCATGCTCGACCTCTGTTGTAAAGAAGCCAATTACCTGATAGCAAATGATGTCAAAGTACTTTCAACTGACCTTGGTCCTGGAAGTAAGCTAGTTGAAAATCTTATTATTGATCCATTCTTCCAAATATTGTTTGAATCTTTTATCAATCAGAATATCAGAATCTTGTTAATTTGGACCCCAGCCACATAAACTGACATAGTCTTTTACAGTGTTTTTTTTTTTAATGCATTTTTTAAAAATTTCAACACCATTACCTGTGTTGTTGTTATGTGGATGTAAGGTGGAATATTTGCTGGTTTGCAAGGCGCGCATATAAAAAAGAAACACTCTTAAAAATATTGATTTTTTTTCCAGCCAAAACCATTTCTAATTCATCATTTAAAGTACTGTTCATTGACCCCTTTGAACTGTCCACATGGTAACTATCTAAAATTGAATACAAGAAGAAGTTTGTGTTGTCTCAAGATTGGGTATGCTCATCTGCATTGAGCCAAGTTTTACCTGTTCTTTAACACCTTAAAGTTACAGTCCAAATTTAATGGTAAATCACAGACTTTTTCCTAAACTTATTTCTGCAACAATTATTATACCAAAACTACCACTCACTGAATGATAATTATCTGCCCAATACTTAACTGATTTCTTCCATTCTTTATCTCATTTATCTCCCCAATGGAAGTTTTATTTTTGGCTTTTTATTTTACAGTTTAATCAAAATGTATACATGCCTAGGTTTTGAAGAAAATGATCAGAAAGTTTTGTAATAAATCTTGGCAGTATCATCCCTGATTCTTTGTTTTTGTTGCTTGAAAGAAACTTCATTCCTCAGAATCAACATTGATGTTCCTTTCTAGTATGGAGTGCTGTATTTCTAAGTAATGTTGTTTGGGTTTTCAGCTTTACACATTATTTTTCCTGTACTTATGTCCTTCCATAAGCAAACATAATTATAATAATTTTAATTTGAAAAAAACATCTGTGTTAATATTATCATACTTATATAAATAAACATGAAATTTGTTTTTCCTTTCTTGCATATTTTTGGGGTATATTTTTCTAGAGTTAGTAATTACCTATCTTTACTTTCATAACATTCTATAAACTTAACATCACTGTTACATTGATGCATTCTAATTCTTTTTGATTTTTACAGATGATCTTTCCCACTCATAATGGAAGATTTTAGAATCTTCTATTTGCTACTGATAATGTTCAAGTTATGAGAGTTTATGATTATGTGGTTTATTGGAGGGTTTTTTTTTTTAAATCTGGTCACTTACTGGGAACTTTCAAAATTTTATCTTTTAATTTAAGGAATTTTCTTTTAAAAAAGTAGAATTTCTATTATCTGTATATTGTTCTTTCTAAATTGTTTCTTTAATGCTCTTACCTTTTATCTCCTACCATAACCATTAGGTCCAGTTAAGAGACCAAAATCACACAGTACTTTTAACATAAAAAGTTTAATATAAAAATTATTAATTACAGCATAGTATTGTAGTAATGGGGACTTGGGGGCACCTACGGGGTTCAGTTGTTTAAGTGTCTGCCTTCTGTTCAGGTCATGATCTCAGGGTCCTGCTATCCAGCACCACATCAGGCTCCCTGCTCAGCAGGGTGTCTTCTTCCCCTCCCCTCCCCCTCTGCTCCCTCTGCTTGTGCTCTCCTGTGCTCTCTCTCTGTCAAATAAATAAACCTGGAAAAAAAAATAATGGGGAACTGACCAGAAAAGGGTAAAGACAACTCTAAAAAAATATAGGGATAGCAGATACAAGTAGGGCCCACTATCCCTAGTGATATGACAGCAGGCCAAGGAAGAGTCCCTCCTGTAGCCCCAGGGTGAGCTGTAGGTCTTATTGGAGGGGATGTGCCATAGCTTAGTGGATAATAGGGAAATTCACTGAAGTGCTTCACCAGCAGGACTCATTTCAGGAGGAGCCCTCCATGGTAGGGGGTGGGAGGAGAACACATCACAAAACCACATAAGAGGATCCTGGGCGAGGTTTGATGTACTGCTAACCACTGGGTTCTGTTGGCTGCCAAACTCTACAAACACTGGGTTTGGCAGAAACTGCCTACAGGAACCTTGGGTGGGAGCAAACTAGAACATGAAAGTCTATTTATCCATTCACCAACTGAAGGATATCTACTCAGTTTTTGGTCATTGTGAATAAAGCCGCTATAAACGTGTGTGTGCAGGTTTTGCATGGACATAAGTTTTCAACACCTTTGGATAAACACCAAGTGATGTGGTTGTTAGTTTGTATGATGGTAAGAATGTGCTTTGTTTTGAAACAGCCAAATTGTCTTTCAATGTGGCTGTACCATTTTGAATTTCAGCCAGAAATAAATGAGAGTTTCTGTTGCTCCAAATGCCCATCAGCGTTTGGTGTTGCCAGTGGTCTGGATTGGGCCCTTCTAATAGCTGTGTAGTAAGTATCTTCTTGTTGTTTTAATTTGCATTTCCCCAGTGACATATGATGTGGAGCATCTTTTTATAAACTTCTTTGCCATTTCTCTATCTTCTTTGGTAAAGTTTGTGTTAAGGTCTTTGAATCATTTTTTCATCAGCTTCATTGTTTACTTATTGATGAGTTATAAGAGTTCTTTGTGTACTTTAGATAACAGTTTTTAAGAGATAAGTGTTTTGCAAATATTTTCTCTCTATGCTTTATTTTATTTTATTTACATTTCCTTGACAGTATCTTTTTGCAGGGCAGGCCTCGACACTTTATTTTTTGTCTTTTTCTATTCTCCAAATATTTTTTCAACTTTATCTTATAACTCTTTTATTGGATATATATGTCTATAATTTATAAGACTTGTTATCCACTATTATTTTTTATTATACTGTTTTCCTTTTTATAGATACAACATGCAGTTTATATGAATAATAAGTTTTGGTCCTGAAGTTTTACTCTCTTCCCTGCCTTGTGTATTTTCTCCCAGCTCTCCCCCTTCCTGTTTGTTTGTTTCAGATTTTCTCCCTTGTTTTAGAAGCTTCTCTCAACTGTCAGTTGATCCTTTACTGCCTGTTATTCTTCTAGACACATAAAACATATAGAAGCTTTGTATACATGGGAGAGGCTTATCACTGGGCTTTAGATCAGATTGAAGGGGTTGGTGGTCACTAATTTTATTGATTGATCACAAAAACCATATTTGAAATTCCTTTTTCTAGAATCACTCAGCTTCCCTCCAATCTCCTATCCTTGGTCTGTGTTCACAACTGCTGATTGATGAAATCTCCAGGCATGGAGTGATGTTCAGCTCCTTTGTACACAGACATTCAATCAGCCTCCCAATCTTCCCCATCCTCTGTGATATCTTTCGCCTTTATCTATTGACTTCGTAGAACTAATTGGTTTGTTTTTCATCACTGTCTCCCTCTGTAGGCACTTATTTTGTAGGTTCTGTTCTTTGTTGACTCTTCCATCTTCAATTTCTGAAACTTGTTGAAGTCTCTCATGGAGTGCCGAATCTCTTCTTCTTCAATTCTCTCGGTTCTTATGGATTCATATGACTTTTTTATTCCTTGATGAGCCACTTGAGAGATCCAGTTGGGAAGGAAAAGATAAATGGATTCCACTATTGTGTTTCATTTTCTAATTCATCAGCCTTGCTGGTCAGTCATTTATGGAAGCCAGACTTCTTAGGAATGATCTGGTCACAACTGGTAAATAGTTGTGAAATTTCATATTGAAGAAATGATAGTGTGGGACAGTGAGAAACAATGCGTGGATGATAAGCTAAGTGAATGAGGAAACAGATGAAACAAAGAAATGATTATCTTATTAGTGGACAGGAGGTTGTGTAGGAAGGGACACCAAGCTGGCAGAATATTTGTCCTGAGTTTATGTCTCACGTGTCATAAAGCCCCAGGCAAGGCATCTCTCCAACTTGGTCTGAATCTCATTTAGATAGTGGATTAGGAAGGTTGGGAGTAGAAATATGAAAAGTCCCTTTAGGACTTAAACACATCTCTATTCCTTATTCCATATCTTCTTTTTTTTTTTTTTAGATTGATTGATTGATTTGACAGAGATCACAAGTAGTCAGAGAGGCAGGCAGAGAGAGACAGTGGGGGAAACAGGCTCCCTGCCCATTGAGCTACCCAGGTGTCCCTCATATCTTCTTATTTAAAAGTTAACAAATTCAGGAGTGTCTTGCTGGCTTAGTGAGTAGAGCATGTGACCCTTGATCTCAGGGTTGTGAGTTCAAGTCCCATGTTGGGTGTGGAACCTACTTAATTAAAAAGAAAAAAAAATGCAAAGATGAGAAAATCCTGGATTTCCTTAGATTTCTAGCTTTCAACTATTGGGGTGATACAGACTCCAGTGAGAACCTGATCTTTAATTTTTTTTCCTAGAATAGTATGCAAACATACAATACTATGCAATTTCTGAGTGTTCTCAGGGATCGTGAAGCTCACATGCGGATCCCATTGAAGTAATGTTGATCTCAGAATCTTCATCCTCCGCAAAGCTGACCTCTGGTCTTTGCCTTCTTGAGGGGACTGCTGATGTGTATTTCCTTAGGAATTTTAGACTTCTCAGAACACAGCTAGAAAATTGCAAAGAAGAACATTCCTTCACATACAAACCTTGTCATGCAGGTGAACCAATTTTCTCTTTGTAAATCAGGACTTTTGCAAATGTTTCATTAGCTTTGGCCCAGATAGCTCTCTAACAAATGCATTTGCTGTGTGGTGCAGATGATGTATCAGCATAAACAGCTCACTGGGCCTCCATTAATTATACAAAGAGAATGAGGGGTTATTTAAATGGAGCCACGGAAATTCCATTTGGGGGCATATTTACCTGGGAGAGGAAAGCACTCCCATGTTGCAAGAATCCTATATGCTTTCTGATCTATTTCTTTTCAACAACCATGACATTGACTCATTCATTCATTCTTTCATTTATGTACCACTTACTGAGTAGTAGGCAAGGATGCCAGATCCTGGAGATAAAATAATAAACAAAAGACCTATAGCCCCTGCCGTCACAAAACTAACTTGTGGAGCCAACAATAATCACAAGTGACAATATAAAATTACCTTAAGTATCAGGAGCCATGAGAATAAATAAAAAGGTGGGGGAGGGTACCTAACTAACAAGGAGCGGTCACAGAAATTTGCTCAAAAGGAAGTGACCTAGGGGCACTTAGGCGGCTCAGTTGTTAAAGCAGCGGCTGCCTTTGGCTCAGGTTATGATCCCGGGGTCCTGGGATTGAGCCTCTGGCTCTCTGCTCAGCGGGAAGCCTGCTTCTACCTCTCCCACTCACCCTGTTTGTGCTCCCTCTCTCGCTGTGTGTGTTTCTCTCTCTGTGTCAAATAAATAAATAAAATATTAAAAAAAAAAAAAAAGGAAAAAAAGGAAGTGACCCTAGAGTTGAATTTTGAGGAAAAGTAGGAAGGAGGTTAGCTGACCAGGGGGAGTGAAGAGTAATAGTACTCTGGGCTGAGGCATGTGTGCAATATTTGCTGAACAGATAGAAATCCAGTGTGGCAGGAGTACAAAAGGGTGTAATTAGGAGAGGTTAAAGAGGTACGTGGGTCACCCATGTAAAGCTTATAACCATCTGAAAATTTTGATTTTTATTACAAGGGCAATATTAAGCCTGTGGGAATGGAAGGAATACAGAATTAATCTGAAACCCATGCAAGGAACTTCAGACTAAGAATTGGTATGTGAAAAGCATTTATTGAAGGCTTTCTATGTCTACATGTTCCATTAGACCAGGGACAGGTAAACTCTTGCAAAAAAGCCAGGTAGTTAATGTTTTAGGCTCTGTGAGCTACATACAAATCTTTGTCACATTCACTTTTTTAAAAAATGTTAACACCATCTTTGCTCAAAGACTATAAAAAAGGTCAAGGCAGGATTTAGGTCAGAGACTGTGTAGTAAGTTTACCAATGCCTACACCAGACAAACAGCTCTATGAGGGTACAGACAATATTTCTCTAGCTCATTGCAGGATCTTTACTGCCCATCCCAATGCCAGGCACATAGTAAGTTCTTAATATACACTCATTAAGTGACTCATTAATGACCAAAGTAGGTTTTTTTAAAATATCTAGTATCTATTCATGACAAAACCAGTGCTAGCATTGTTATTGACTTTGTGTTGTTACCATTATTAATGCTATTATTATCAATATATCCAGAAAAGGAAAACTTAAATTTTCCCGAGATTATGTAAGTGACAGAGCCAGGATTTAAACCAGTTCTGTAAAATTTTTAAGCCCATTCTCTTCCTTCTGATCATTCTGTCTCTTATGTAAAGAATAAACAACTACATGTAGGTAAACATCAAATGATAGAAGCACAACCCAATATTATGGGAGGGATCTGCCATTCAAAATAGGGGACAGAAACCACATATCAACCTCCCCTTCTGTCTCAGCCAGTTTGGGCTGCAGTAATAAATTACCATCGCCTGGGTTGCTTCCACAACAAATATTTATTTCTCAAAGTTCTGGAGAT
This sequence comes from Lontra canadensis, assembly GCF_010015895.1. Taxonomy (NCBI): domain Eukaryota; kingdom Metazoa; phylum Chordata; class Mammalia; order Carnivora; family Mustelidae; genus Lontra; species Lontra canadensis. Next base: position 5,122,379 of record NW_022631024.1, on the reverse strand, counting down.
TGGAAAGCTGAAATCAAGAGATCAGGGAGCCAGCACAGTTGGGTTCTCAGTGAGGGACCCCTTTCTAGTTATGTCTTCATGTGACCTTTCCTTGGTGTGTACACACAGGAAGATCCTGTATCTCCTCTTACTTCTTTTTCTCTTTCTTTCTTTCTTTCTTTTTTTTTGAACATATAATGTATTATTAGTTTCAAAGGCAGAGGTCAGTGATTCATCAGTCTTATATAATACCCAGTGCTCATAACATCACGTGCATTAAGGAGGGCACAGGATCGCCTCTCCTTTTTATAAGGACAGTAATGCTAACATGAGTGCCCTGCCTTCAATGACATAATCTAACCCTAATTATCTCCCAAAGGTCCCACCTCCAAATATCATCTTACTAGAGGTTAGCGTTTCAACACATTAATTATGGGAGATACATATCACCTTCCTCCAGAGATCCCTGTTATAATAAAAGGGAGTGTTTAAATGCAGAACACCTAAGCAAAGATAAGGAAGAAAGAGAGGGAAGAGAAAACAAGACGGGCATGATGGCTAAAAGAAGTTAAACACTGTTCAGGATCAGATGGGACTGTTCACTGAGACAAATTGAATCATAAGCTAGGGTGTGCAGAGATGTATGGAGGACACTTTCACTGAAGAAAGAATTGTCCTGCCCAATAGGACACAGATATGAATCCCTCTCCAAATCCCTTATGACCAGGTGTTCATACAGGTTCTGTGTCCTTTATCTATTGGGTTAGGAATAGGCCAGTCTTCTCTTGTAGGCATTCCAAATATTTATTTGTTTGTTTGTTTATTTAATCAGTCTGTCTGTCGTCTAGGGGATACTGAGAATTTCCTTTGCCTTTCCTTCTTAAGGTTTTCCTTTTCCTTGGTAGGGAAAAACTATGTATCAAGAAAATAATATTTTTCACAAGGCCAACAATAACTCAGATAACTCTGATTACCCCCATCACTTTTACTACCATAGTCCTCTTCTCATGTAGTCTATGGAATAAGGAAGAGGGATGCTGGTCTCTGTGATAAGGGGATTGGTTGTTGCTTCTTGGAAAGCCTTAGGGGTCATTGGACAACACTGTCCCCAAAGTTGGTGACTTTAAGATTTCTCTTTAGACTATAAGTGACTTAGGGTGTTTTAACTAAAGCTTTCAGACTTAGATACAATTTACAGATGATAAGAAATAAGTCACTTATAGTCTAAAGCTCAGTTTGGAAAATAAGATATTTATGGTGGGCTTAATTTGATACTACTGCATAACTATAAGCTTGGAAAAACTTGAAGACATAATAAAAGGATAGAACAAAAGATAAACAATTAGAAATTCTGGAAATAAACACCTAAACCAAAAATTAATGATAATCTATTTCAGATGGAAAGCTAACTGAAACATGGCATGATTTTGAACTTTTTTTTTTCTGATTAGAAAAGAATATGTATTTATACTGTTGTTAAGAACATCTTCCTTGGAATAGCCTGATGGTGGTCAGTGACATTAGAACTGATGCGAAGTTAAAATACAAGGACACTCTTGGGCTGTGTCTTAGCTCAGTTTTCAAACTGAGTTAAAATCAACCTAGAAACAAATTATAGCAGATTAAACTAGGAGGCTCTCACTCTCGGCGTTCTTGGCACACAAGATCAACACTTGCTCTGTTTTGCCTTCTTAAATTTTAGGTCCCTAATGCCTTGCTCACCTGACCCTAGCCCCAGTGCTGTCTATATATTCTGAACTGCCGTGCAATACTACTTGATTTCACCTTTCTGTCATCACCATGGAGAGCTAACGGGCATCCCCCAAGCTCGCTGCCCAAAGAGTGGTCCAAGCACCAGCAACAGGAGCTTCATCTGGAACCTTGTTTGAAATGCAGAATCTCAGGGACTCCTGGGTGGCTCTTCTGGTTAAGCATCTGTCTTCAGCTCAGGTCATGATCCCAGAGTCCTGGGATTAAGTCCAGCATCTGGCTCCTTGCTCAGCAGGGAGCCTGGTTCTCCCTCTGCCTGTCTCTCCCCCTGCTTGTTCTCTCTCTCTCTGACAAATAAATAAAATCTTTAAAAAAGGGGTGGGGGGAGAAATGCAGAATCTCAGGTCCTACCCCTGACGTACTAGGTTAGTATTTTCATTTTAACAAAATTTCCCAGATGAATTGTATGTTCACTGAAATTACACATCACTGCCCTAACCAACCCACTTCCCTTCCTGAGGAACTTGCCACCCTTCAATGTATTAAAATTAGCTGTTGTTGTTTTAAAGCAGTCACTGTAAAATATAGAAAAGTTGTATGGAACCTGAACTACAGAGGAAGAGTAATACAGTGGTCAAGGTCACAAAATTTATAGTCAGACGCAGCTGACCTCAAGTTTCGGCTTTACTACTCAGTAGTTGGGCACCTACTTAACCTCTCTTAACTTCATCCCCCCACCCTTTCTTTCTTTTCTTTTTTTTTTTCTTTCAGAACAAAACAACTTTTATTTCTACAAGTAGAAAAAAGTGAAAGCTATCTGCAGTAGCTTACAATAACCAAGCAAAATAATTATTACATGGCAACCTGTGTAGGCTCCATCTAGCTACGTTCCAATTCTTGTGGGAAGGTTTGGAATCCCATCAACACACAATTCAGATTGTGAAATAGGAAATGGCATGACAAATTAATGTAGGCCACTGAACTGCTGACCAGTGTTCATTTCCTTTAAATGGTACATTAGTTGGTTTAGGCTAGGCTACCCTGTGTAACAAGTCATCCCTAAATCTCAGGGTTCTTTTCTAATATGTCAGCATATGGCTCTGACTCTCCACTGTATTGTCTTTACTTTGAGACCCGGGTTGACTGGGCATCTAGATCGGGGATTTTGTTGGTCTAATGGTAAAGAAAAAAAGGATATGATATGATAGAGCAGACAGAATCTTAAAGCTTCTGCTTCGCAGTGACACCTGTCAGTCCCACTCACCTGCTACATTGCTATGTCTGCCTTCAGTGAACACAGGGCCTAATCCTCTGACTGGGAGAGGCACTGCAAGGAGGGAAACAGGGAAGAACTGTAATGCAACTCACAGGGAAAAGAATCATAGTAGTTTGAGAATTTAATGAATGGAAGACATGAGCTGTCCTTGATACTTTGGTAGCTGGTTGGCTATTTTGCCTTTCTGAACTTGAGTTTCTTATTTGTAAAATAGGGACAGTAATACCAACACCTAATAAAACTTTGAAAGGAATGACTGAATAGCACATAATAGGCACCTAATGAAAAGAAACTCTGAATGTAATAGGAGTAATTACCCCCTTTTAAACTCTCAGAGGTAGAAACCACCTAATCCTTCCAGAAAGCCCAGAATTGGAGATGCTGGAGAATACGGAAACAGCCATGAGTTCCTTTATTCTCTGTTTCCTCTGGGTTTGCATCCTTCCTTGCCCTAGCTTGACAGGAAGCCTGCTCTCCTATGGAGGCATAGGATGGAAGAGGGTGTGTGTTCTCAGAGATAACGTGGGGCAAGTTCAGGGGTTACAATTGAGTTTCTGCTTACTTTTCATATTCAGACTCCCAACCAGAACAAGGGTGAGTTACAGCAGCTCCCTTTCTCTCCCTCAACCTCCTCCATCCTCCGCTGACTGCACTCACGTCTCTTCCAAAGTCGCTTCACCACTCAAATTGTAACTCTGATCAGAAACTGATGTGACAGCAAAATTGGGGAAAAACAAATATGTGGCCTATGAGGATAGTTCAAGATTGGATTTGCTAGCATGTTATAAGCTCATAGAAGGGATTTTAAAGCCTCTCCCAGAAATGGAATCTGCTGGAGCCCCAACCCTCTATTTGTCCATAGAGATACTACTTGTGGTTTGAGAGTGGTTCAGAGAATCCAGAATACAATGCCTAATTATAAATATCTTTAAAGTTTACAGATTGCTTCACTATGGTGTGACTGATTCAACTCTCCCATGAACTCTGAGGAAATGAATGTAGCTGTCACGGTCCCACTCTATAGTCAAGGACACAACAGGTCAGCAAGGTAAAGCAACATGTCCACAGGGCACAATTTGAAAGTGGTGAAGGCAGGGCAAAAATCCATATCATCTGCCCCCTTGTTTTACTTTCATTCCTTACACCATGTTTCTTTCAGAACCCCATAACCTTTTGAGGGTAGAGGTAAGGTAGTGTTTCTGGAGCCAAGAAACTGAGAAGCCAGTTAGAATGCAGGGACCCCTCCAAGGCTACCCTTTCATCTCCATATTCTAATTGATAAGGTTTTCATTTCCTCATCACATCTCTCACTGCTATCGCCTAGCCTCTTGGTTTCCAAACTCTTTCAACAACCATCATTATCCAGAGGAAATTTCAGGTGCAAATCTGGCCATGTCTCTTCTTCCATATATCCCTTCAAGAGATTGCCTTCAAAACAAAAGGCTCTTTGATATGGCCTTTGATGCCCATCATCCCCTACTACCCTCTATAACCACAAACCTCTACATTTCTCCCTTCTCAGGTTTGTGCTCAAGCTAGACCACATCACTTCAAGAAACTGGGATCAGCCCAAGTTTCCTCCACCCTTCTGCCTATATGTTTCTTTTCCCATTTCTCTTCCTCTCTAATCACCATTCACTTGTAGAGGTCACTTTTAGAAGTACCTCCTTATAAGAGCAGATGTTTTGATAGCACTCTTTTCCCCCTTTAATTCAGTACTTTTTACTGAACTAGAACTGTCTCTTTGTAATCCCTCCTTCCTCAACCCCATCATACACACTAAACTAGATTGCTTTGAAGACAGAAACTTTCTTGTCCCCTTTTGTATCCAGAGCTCCTAGTGCAAAGTCCACTGGGAGCCTGGAAAAATGCCTAGAATGAATGAATGAATGAGAAGATCTAGAGCCAACGGAATTTGTTTTTCTAAACTTCACACTCCCCACTACATCTACAAAAATCTGAGGACAGATTTCAGATCCCCTTTTCCCTCACCTTTTGGAGGGAGCTGGAACCAGATATTTGACCAGAGAATCCCTATAATAGTTTGAAGGAAGTTAGAGACAGGTTGAAGATAAAATTCATACCACCTAGTCTTTCAGGCGTTGGTGATAGGCAGAATGGGCGGAAGGTGGGGATACTGAGCATCTCCCTCTTAGAAACTCTCTATATATCCAAAACCTGTTCTCCTGTTACAGGTAGTGATCTCCATTCATATAGCTGTGTGGCCTTCAGCACCTGACTTGACCACTCTGTATCTTAACTTCCTTATCTGTTATATGAAGTGAGAATTATACTCTTTCAGACTATTGCAGGAAAAGAGAAACTTAAGAGATATGAGCCAATTCATTCAAACAGACAGACAGTAAAAAAGATATCTTTGAGGCAATTGAGGAAATCTTAATATGATCAAGTCCTTGATATTAAGGAATTATTGTTGATTTCATTCAGTGTAATAATAGCATTGTGGCAGATAGCTAGATAGATGATAGATATCCATAGGTAGATAGATAGAGAGATAGACTCTCCGCCATTAGAGAATGATACTAAAATATTTATAGGTAAAATGGCACGATGTCTTAAAATTTGTCTTAACATATTACAGAAAAATAAAATTCCATAGATAAAACAAGATTGGTCAAATTTTGATAATTGCTGAGGATGGGAGATAGGTATGTGGACATTCATTATAAATCACAAATATTCTCTAAAATGTTTTCTATAATAAAGTGTAAAAATATATAGTACCCTCACAGAGTTTATGAGAAGTTAATATTTATAAAAATGTGGAAAAGTGCTTCCCATATAGTGTTATTATAGTATATTCAATGCATGTATCTCATTTACTTGCACTCACATATTCACTAGTCACATTCCTTATTTGAACGCATTTACTTATATACAAAGTTATGCACTAATAACAAAAAAATGAGGTAATAAGACTGACAGCTAATATTAAGGGGGCACTTATTCTAAGCCAGAAAAGTCAGTACATTGTCCTCTTCGACCTTGATGGGAACTTCAGAAAGTGGATAGTATTTTAATCCCCACGTTACAAATGGGGAAGCTGAAGCACTGAAAGATGACATTATTTGCTCAAGGTCACCCAGTTAGTCAAACCTAAACTGCAGCTCAAACCCAGATCTGTCTGATTCCAAAGCCTTGACTAGCATCAACACAATGAAAGTCATGGTATGAATGAGAGCAAAACTGGAAGACATTTAAAGATGCTCACTTGGTCCTCTGTGTTGGTTTGATCTAGTGTGAAATCCAACTTCTTAATAAGATTATGGAGAAAATTCTCAAATCTCCTTCCCATCCTCTTTTGACCCAGTCCCCTGAAGGTGAACTGATGTGAAATAAATGAATGACCCCTAGTCTCAGAAAAGTAAGTCTAACCGTGCCTCAGTCAATCTGATTAAAACTCTCACTTAGGATGGTGAATCCCTCTAACTCAGCCCAGATCGCAGAAATGTAGAATGTGAAGGTACCCCAGTTTTTATGTCCTCCCTCTCTTTCAAATCCTTTGAATTTAAGGCCCAAGATTATTTATTGTGCAATCTGGCCATTCCAGCCTCATCTTCCTCTTTCCTGGGTTATCTACCACTTTTTTCACCTCAACAACAAGGATGTATGTCTTATGAAGACCTTGAGTGCTTTTTCTCCCCTTTGTTTGCTCTTGTATCTCTGGAGTCTGGAAGAGTGTTTTTCACCTCTGGCTACATAGTACAAAAGCCCAGGAGGTTTTTAAAATATAGTGATTCTGGGGTCCCATCCTATGTCAATTAAATAGAATTTGTTAGATGATACAGGGATTTTTTTTCTTAAGTCCTCTAGGTTACTCTTATTTTTTTAAAGATTTATTTATTTATTAGAGAGGCCACATGAGTGGAGGGATGGGCAGAGGTAGAGGGAAAGAATCTCAAGCAGACTCCCCCTGAGTGTGGATCCTAATAACATGGGGCTCGCTCTCACAACCCTGAGATCACGACCTGAGCTGAAACCAAGAGCGAGACGTTCAACTGACTGAGCCAGTCATGCCCCCCTTAAGTGCATTAGGTTATTCTAAAATGCAGCCAGGATTGATAGACACTGGCACAGAATAAAGCCTGGCATAAAATAGTTATTTAATAAACATTTGATGAAAGAAAGAATAAATGAATGAATAAACATTCTATCTTAAGATGTACTTAGTAATACATTCTTTATCTGTCCAAAGCCCCAAGCATACATATATATGTATACTAACTGTGAGCTGCTTGAGAGTAGGCACTCCATTCCAATTTTTTTGATTTTTTAAATTTTAGCACATAATAGAATCTCAGTGTTTATTACATAAATATGCTGTCATGTATACCCAGGACAAGGGGCAAGGAGATCTATTGGACAGGAGAAGAAGAGTGGTGATGTAAATGAGGATACATGGAAAGAGCACACTTGGGGAGTCAGATGGAGCTGAGTTTGAATTCTAGTCTTATTACGTACCAACTTCTTCAACTCTGGACAAATTTCTTCATTTGCCTATGAGGGTAAACTCCCCCTAACAGCGTTATTGTGCAGCTTAAATGAAAAGACAAATATTTGGCCCAGTGCCTGGTGTATTAAAGTTACCTAAATAATGTCACCCTCCCTTCTATTCCCTTATCTTTGAGGTCCAGGTAGGTTGGTTAGCAGGGATCTTTGGAAGTTAATCAGAGAAGAGAGAGACAGATTGAGGAAAGCAATGTGTAAAGAGTAGAAATGAGTTAGCAGGAAATCTAATTGTGGTTATAGAAAAGAGAGATAATTACTATTAGCTAAAGCCAAAGAAAGCCAAATCTTCAGGCCTTCTATTTGGCCTTCTTCCTCTGTCCAATCCAGACATGTAACAGCCATAAATTACTGTCCTTTTGCATAAGCACTGGATGGTAAGTGCCATGGACACAGCATTCATCACCAGGTAAGCAGCTCCATATTGAGGTAGCTTGGGCCAAGCTTCCAACCATTTGGAAAAACTCCAAACACCATGTCTCATGCCTTATGTCCTAGCCTTTCTTGGAAGCAGGGATATGGTACTGTTGAGACAACCCTGGCCAGGGAATCTGAAGCAGCTGGGTTCTAATTCTGTTCTAACATGATCACAAATGTTTTCACCTGCAAAATGGAGGCAGGGACTCAATGAAATTGCCTCTTGATGTTCTTTCCAGCATTCCATAAATCTGGGGCCCCAGTGCTGGTTGAAAGTCTTCCTTATGCCATTTTAGCATTTACTGATATATTCAACTAGTAATAATAATTAATAATTTAAAGAAATTTTACTTGTTCTTATCTTTGATGATACTAAAACTGGACAAGTTCTTTTTTTGTAATGGGTTCATCTACAAACTTATCTTTAATTTTCCTAATGATTTGTATAAGCTCTCATCTGCCTTAATAGCATGAATTCTAGTATTTGCCTCTTGAGTATTCCTTCATCCTCTGATTTGATGAAAACTACAAGGCCCAAGTATTTCCAAAGGGAAAGTTAGACCAAGATATGAGATGGCTCTAGAGCTGCTTCTAAGGGGTTATTGGTTATTAACCTCATCCTTGGAGGCCTGGGATGAGCATTGTTCTCTGTGATCTGGGGAGCAAATGTTTTCTTTCTCTTATCTACCCTATTTCTTCCCTCTTCCATTTTTTTTCTATCTTCCTTCCATAAAAAGGTAAAGTTTAAATTGCCCAACTCTCACCCAGAAAGTAGACAGAACCAAGGAAATTCCATATGCTGACAAATTAGATCAGCTAAGCTCTCAGCCTTAAGAAGAATTTATTTTAATTATGATATATTGTTTCTTGATTTTCTCCTTGGACTTGCCTTTTCTCATCATAGTAGTGATAACCTTGGCACAGACAAAAGTAGTCACCTCTGTGGCCCAGCTTAGCCCATCCTGGAACCCCTTGGAGTTTTGAATAAAGAAAATCAGGAGTGCACTTTCCTCCCTCTTTGTTCTTTGGGGAAATACATTTCCTTGGAGCTCCCATGGGCACTGGCTGGGTCAAGACTGGATTTGAGCATTCAAGGATTCTCAGTAACATCAATTGCCACCAACTCCTACCACAATTTACAGACACTGAAGAATAAGAAGTGTAAGTGATAAGAACTTAGACATCCAGTTGGTGTGCAAATACCTTTCCAAAGGAATTTATTCTGCCCTGCCAAAGAAATGCTTCATGGATCTTTAGTTTTTAGTTTGTTTGTTTCCACTGCAACATGCTATTTCTCACATACCTGCTAGTTTGCGAGATCCCCCATGGTCTCTGGCTCCTGCTTCCTTTTTAGACTCCTTTCCCACCACTCTTCACTTGCCCACTCCATTCCAGCCACATATGTCTCCCAATTTCAGGTCCAGGTAGGTCAGGTAGGACAACAAGATTTTTTCCCTATTAGGACCTACACACATGCTTTACCCACTATCATGGGATGATGTAACACTGTTTATGCCTCCCCTCAAACACCTACCCTGAACAAACACACATTTTTGTCTGGATCTTTCATTCCATGAATGTAAGTTTTCGTGTCTGTTTTGTTACTGCTGTATCTCTAGTATTTAGAACAGCTCTTGGCACATAGTATTCCATTATTGAACGGATAGATGCTTGCACATTTCCAGCCTCCAGGAAAGAGGGCAATTGGGTAATTGGAGAGGAAGAAATTTATAAATACAATAATAGGCAGGGACAGGTGGGAAAGGGAAGGCAAGGAGACAAGCTTAGAGGTCTCCTGGTCAGCAGAAAGGCCATTTTCAGGCATGGAAGTTCCTCCCACCAATCTGGCACCAGTCAGAGTGATGAGGCTTCTCTTCACAAGCAGCAAATACATTTGCAAATGAAAATAAATAAAACTTTATTGAAATATGAAATTGCAAATGGAAATGGCTGGTTGGGGCCCTTTGTAGCAATTATGCAAAAGACATTCATTTGCTTGTTTTTATATGCAAGTAAAAAAAGATACTTTATTTTTGCAATTTATTTATACAGGGAAGCTTAGCTCAGCCCAGAGGTTTGCAGGCATCTTGGCAGCCGGTTTCGCTCAATTTTTCAGTCAGCTAGAAGACAGCGCAGTTTCATGAAGCAGCAGGGCTCTTCCCGTATAGGACGCAGTTGACTCTTTAACTTCGGACTCAGGATCCTTGTGGATTCCGTGAACTTGATAAATTTCATGGTCAACTACCAAAATATGGTCTCATTCATGCCACTGGAGGGACTATGTTGGTGCTGTGGTAACAGAGGCAGCACGTCCTTTTATACATTCTGCCTTATTGCCCCCAATTTATTTCATCCCAACATGTAGGTAGTTAACAATAGACATACATATCTTAAAAGATGGGGTTTGGATAGGGTGACAGTGTTGGTTTTTAGTGGCAGCTGTAGCTGGGTATAGCAGTGGCTAAGATAATCATCCAAAGAGTCGGGCAGAACTGGTCTTGAGTTCCAGTCCTGCCACTTGCTCAGGATGAGGCTTGGGGCACATTACTTACCCATACTACATGCGAATTTCCTCATTGATAAAATGAGCACAGTAGTGATAAGACACAGACACTGTGCCTGGCATATAGTAAACTCTAAATTGGTGATAACAGTGAAGAGTCACAGTAGAAGCCATGTCACAGAAGCACTGGAAGGAGCAGAGATTGCAAAGTCCATACAGTCCCTATTTATAATCTCGGAGCCAAGACCTTACTACATGATCTTGGACAAGTCACTTGATCTCCCTGAGTCCCAAATTTCTCATGTGTAAAATAAAGGTGATAAAACCTAACTTTACCATATTGCTTTTAGGATTAACTTTGGTGCTTGTATAGTTTCCTACTTAGGGGTTGGCTCATAGAAAGTACTAAACAAAAAGGCAATTGTTGTTTTTGCTGCTATTATCTTATTAGTCTCTGTGCCTTCCCTTTCTTTTTTTTTTTTTTAAGATTTTATTTATTTATTTGACAGAGATCACAAGTAGGCAGAGAGGCAGGCAGGGGTGGGGGTGGGGTGGGAAGCAGGCTCCCCGCTGAGTAGAGAGCCCAATGAGGGACTTGATCCCAGGACCCCAAGATCATGACCTGAGCCAAAGGCAGAGGCTCAACCACTGAGCCACCCAGGCGCCCCTGCTTTCTTATTGACAAATATGATGATGATGAAAATCCCATTCCAATGCTGCAATTTGTCCACTCTGTGCTTCATCCCCACCCCCCACCCCTGGTGTCACTTCCTTGCTGAGAGCACTGGCCTTCAGCCCAGACCTCAGCTCCTATTTCACCCTCTTCCCCTGTGCTCTCATTAACTACTACTCTTTACAATTAAATTGTGCAATGAATGTCAAGTACCTGGGTTGGAAGAATTCTCGCTTACTGCTCTGAGTATAAATTTCCACCAACAGTCTTTCTGGTTGGATCATAATTCAGGAGCCATTAATCACCTACGTTGCCTCCAGGACCCAGCAGAGGCAGAGGAGTTAATAAAAACCTCTTAGAGAAAAGAAAAAGCATCACAGCCAGTGTTGGGGGATCTTTTGATGGTCATGGAGTGGGCTGGAGATGGCTAGAGAAAGCCCTGGGTAATTAGAGACCTTACAGCCAGAAGTGGTATTGAATCTACCATATGTAGCAAAGGTTACTGTCTTATATGGAGACAGATACAGTGTCTGTCTATGTGGTCTAAATTAAGTGTCATTTGGCAGGAACATCCTCCTCTAGCTGCAAATCCCCACTCCAGCACCACCTGTTATGACAGCTAAAATTCTACCAATAGAGATTATTTCTCCTGAATCATTAGTAACTTTAATTATGATGAAAATACAGATCCTATATAATATTTGAAGTACTTAATGGTTTATAATTTTCTTTTACTTTATCATATTTAACTGTCAAATCAGGTAAGCAGGAAATTTTTTTTTCTCATTTTATAAAGGAAGAATGTTTAAGTAGTTTTCCAGAGGTCTCACAACCACAAGATGGGAGATTAGGGATTCAAAGTCATGCTGTCCAATAGCACATCTACTACTTTCTCAAGGAACACCACATTGTTCAGACTGAGAAAGAATTTTTTTAGGACTAAGGATAAAGACTGACAACAATTGAAGTTGAAGGAGGATGTAGGAGAGAGTTAAAACAAGCAATAGATGTTGGATCTCAGAAAGAAATGAATTTCATCTTTGTCTGGAGACAGAGAAATATTGTAAATGCCTTTGGTGCCATGTTTTGTTGATTTTCTCATGAGCAAAAACATGAGAAATTGGGAAAAAGTATAGGTCCTGGTTTTGAAAGACCTAGGTTTGCTTCTTGAGTCTGTCTTTTTCATGAGACAATGAATCTTGTTTTTTGTTTTTTGTTTTTTGTTTTTGTTTTGTTTTTTGTTTTTTTTTCATGGAAAGCCTAGTATATAATACCAACTTGGCTGAATATGATTGAGGCTTAAGTGAAATAATTAATGTGAAGCAACCGGTACACAGTCAGTGCTCAACTAATGATAGATATGATTTATTTTACTGAACTCTGCTCTTTGATAGTCATTGTTCTGCATGATTTTTTTTAAGATTCTATCCATTTATTTGACAGAGATCACAAATAGGCAGAAAGACAGGCAGAGAAAGAGAGAGAGAGGAGGAAGCAGGCTCCCCGCCGAGCAGAGAGCTCGATGTGGGGCTCGATCCCAGGACTCCAGGATCATGACCTGAGCCGAAGGCAGAGGCCTTAACCCACTGAGCCACCTAGGCACCCCTGTTCTGCATGATTTTTAATAGTAAGGATACTTTTGGCTCACGTGAGAGAAATCTAACTCAGACAGGGCTGAGTAAATAAAATGTGTTGGCTGTCAAAACAGAAACTTACAATTATCATTGGATCCAAGTGCACATCTGAAGTCCTTAGCATGGGCACAAGTTCATGTGTGAAAACAAAGAACCTCCAGGTATGTGAGTGGCTTAATATTCAAAGGTTTGTTTGTTGGTGTATGGTACATCTATGTGATTGTGTAAGTTATTGTTAGATAAATCTTGACTTCTTTTCCTCTCCCATTGTGACTGAGTCTGTTTTCTGCCCCACGGAAGTTGGACTTGACCATGACTTGCTTTGGCCAGTGAAACATTGGCAGACGTCACATGAGCAGAGGTCATACATAGGGTTATCCATTTTGGCTTAGGCTCCCACACCCATGTGACCCTCCATGAAAATAATATGGCTTAGGTAGCTATTATCAATCCATCTGGCCCCAGACTGGGACACATAGAGCAGACATCCTGGCCTGTACAACTACTGCTCTAAGAAGAGTAAAATATACATGGAACAGACATGAACCCAACCTTTAGCCAGGATGTTGAAGTCTAGGCTACCCCATCCAAACTGCTTCAATACACAGACCTGTGAATGTGACAGTAACTGGTTAATGCCTAAAGCACTGAACTTTGGAATGATTTATTATATACAGCATTACTGCAGCAAAACTTCTTTCTAATACAGGTTAGTTACTACTGGGAGAGGTCTTCTGCCCTGCTAGCGGACTCAGGCCAATATAGGCTTTATTTCTCTTGTTTTTCTCAACTTTACTGCAGCAAATTGACTTACAATAAACTACATATATATAAATTGTACAACTTGATGCATTTTGACCATGCATCACCACAGTCACCATCACCACAATCAAGAAAACAAATCCCCAAAAGCCTAATCATACCCATCTATAATCCCTCCTAACTCAATCCATGTCCTTCACCTCTGTCCTTAAGCAACTGTTGACCTACTTTCTTGTTACTATTGATCATTTTGCATTTTCTAGAAGTTTTTACAAATGGAATCATTCCTTTTGCATTTTTTGTCTGCCTTCTTTAACTCAGCATAATTATTTTGAGATTCATCGCTGTTGTATGTATTAATAACCTTTTTCCTTTAAATTGCTAGGTAATATTCCATCTTAAAAACACATTACAATATTTTTAAGTCATTTATTTATTGATAAACATTTGGATTGTTTTGGGGCTGTTATGAATAAAGGTGCTACGAATATTTGGGTCCAAGTCTTTGTATGGACATACGCCTTCATTTCTCCTGGGTAATACCTGGGATTAGAATGACTGGGTCATATGGTAGTTGTATATTTAACTTTTAGCTACTTTTTTTTTTTTTTTTTTTTTAGGATTTATCTATTTTAGAGAGAGCATGTGCAAATGGGGAGGGGCAAAGGGAGTGGGAAAGAGAGAATCCCAAACAGGCTCCACTCCCAGCATGGAGCCCGACATGGGGTTTGATCTCACCACCCTGAGATCATGACCTAAACCAAGATCAAGAGTCTCACCTTAACCAACTGAGCCACCCAGGTGAACCTTAACTACCTCCATTTTAGATCTGTACCCTCAGAAGGTACATCACTTCTACTCAGAGAGCATTGACCTGACCTTGCCGCACATAGTGAGCCCTGCCTTACCATGGGAGGTGAGGACTATGGAGTATCCCTATCTCTGCCTCCCCAGGCTTTGTCTTTCAGCATCTTGGTTTTGCTTTTCTCCCTGGTAACATTATTCTCAATCAGGCTTTTATTTTAAGATGGCCAGAAGGTTATTACTATGTCAGGCTAGCGTCTCATTAGATCAGCAGCTCAAGGAAAAAGATAGTACTTCTTTGCTACATGTTTAGCAAAGTCCAGTGTTCACTCTCATTTGATTAACTGGGGTCCCATGCTTATTCATGAACTATGACTGGGGAAATGAAATAAGCCAATTGTCAGACTGGGGCCAGGGGTTTTGATCAACCCTCTTAGATAGTATCAGAGTGTTGAGGAGGGATGATTCTCAAAAGGAAAAGCAAAGGCCTTCTGCCAAAATAAGGAAATACAGACAAAGACAACCTTAAACAACAACCTGCTATAGTGATTACGATGAATCATGTCCTATTTATGACTTTGTTTTTAGTACCAAGTGCCTCTCAGTGAAATTGAATTACGCTACTTTATCCATCTCTTCTTCTCTTTCTGTCTTCCAATGGGATGCCATTAAGATAATGCCAGATTTTTAATTCATCCATCCCTAAATATCAACACCATATAAAAGGAAACTAAGGTTATGAAGCTGGGGGGAGTGGCAGAAAGACAAAAACAACAGAAGACAGGATGAGCCCTAAGGTTCCATCCACTTCTGAGAGAATATTAGTCTATGGTTCTACAAGTCTTGTTCTATTATTGTAAGATTCTTTGATATTAGGATTCCAGCATGCCTTGATTCTTGAGGTAGTGTGTGCTCTTGAGCAGTTCATACTCTAATCTTGTTACTGAGTTCAGATCATGAGGTTGATACACCCCTCAGGACAGATTGACATTTCGATGCTCCAAGTTAGCAAAAACAGGAACTGGGGAAGCTGCATTAACAAGCAAATAAATTTATGGTAGGCTGGCGCTAAAACGAATCTTGCCATTTGTCAGCAGCTTTTAAGAAGTGAATTATGTATATGGCCGATAGAACTGAGGGAGCTCTCTGTTCAAAACTGTCTTTCTCTCTGTTTCCCTAAGATGCAAAGAGAAGGAAGAGAATGTGGCAGATAATGTGTGCTCATGAGATTATTAATGAGGGGCCACTATAAAGAATTAAAAGACCTTTTATTATTATCTTTCCTGCTCTTAACCCAGCTTCTGTAGTATATCCTACATCACTAGGTACTCCCTCTGTTCTTCCCATAGATCCCAAAGTTTTGTCTGATTTATTTCTGGTCACAGTGACCAAAATATGCTCAAATCTTTTGAATTTCTTTTCTACAAGAATTTCTTCTATCTTGCAGTTTTATATTTTTCTGAGAAGTGGTATTCTCAGAATGTACATTAATATAGGGCTTTCTTATTAAGAGATCCAAATTTGACCCTGTGATCTGACACCAACTAGCTGAGTCTTGGAGCAAGTGGTGACAAGCCTAGGAATGCCCATCCATAACTGAGAAGATTTAGTGATCCATCATATACAGGGTGTTGGAGAGAAAGGAGAGGTGTGATAAGTGATAATTCTCCCTTGCTACTCCTTGCTGTTCCTGAAATTAGTTCCCTGCTGTATTTAAAAATTCTTTAAAGAATTTTGGTATACAGAACAGAAAGCAGGTAAGTAGACAAATCATAAAGACATGTTTTGAGATTTAAACAATATCTCCATGTTCTCAGCCCATTTGATTTTGGTTGACGCAGAATTAAATGGAGGTTTTCTTTCTACCACAGCATGGAATTAAACCAACTAGATTTTGTGGACAGTCTTAATGTCATTTATCCATTCTTTTGTCTAACAAACCAATACAATATCCTGGAAAATCCAGTATTTTAAAATCTAAACTGTACCCAGGACTCCTACATTGATGTAGTTCATTTTTTTTTTTTTTTTTTTTGAGAATTTGGCATTCAGGAGATATGATCTGCTAGAGTTTCCTTTCTTAATGCAAGAAGTCACCAAAATCTCATAATATTGTTAACCATTTAAATCTCATAATATTGTTCATCTCATACTGTTAACCATTCTTATATTATCCCACTGGATTTTAAGTAATCCTAAAACATATCAAGAGTTAAAACATTTTCCATTTTTGGGATGAGGAATCAAAAGCTAAAATTCCAAAACAATGTGCCTTAAGTCAGTCATTTAGTAGGAGATATTGCTATGAGAATCAAGGAAAGAGAAAGTGAATATTAAAGAACTCTGGAAACTTGAAAAATATGCATTAGTATAGCATAAGTGATAATTATTTTGATTGGTACAAGGTCAGCATGAGTTTAGGTAAGATGCTAAAGAAATAACCCTTCTAAAGTATGTGACTGGTTACAAAATATGGTCACAAATTCCTTCCTTCCCTTTGTGCATGTACTTTTGCAATATGACATTTCTCATCCTCTCATTAGGACTTTTTCTACCCATGTGAGATGTTAAGCTTCTAAATATGAGCTAGCTTGTAACAGGCTTGGACCTAGCTGTTGTACAGTTTCTGAAGGATCTCCCAAGAAGGCTTGCAGCTTCCTTTCACAGTCCCTTGTAACCCAAGCACCATATGAGGAAGCCTGAACTAGCCATGTGGGGTGTTTCATGGAAGAGAATCACGGTGGCTATGTCAACAACTGCAAATAGCTGTCAGAGAGATGAGATGAGGGTGGCCATTAGACACCCTCCAACCAACTTGTCAACAGATTAGTCAAAGAAAATATATATTTAAAGGTCCACAAAGCTCTTAGAATAGCTCCTATTTTACTTATTTCTAGCCAACTGTTCAAAACTCATTATCCACAATATCGTTAGAAGTTGCTAACTTAATTTCACATAATAATGGATTCTTAGAATTGAAAGGAAACTGAAAAATCATTAAGTGTGTACGTAAGAAGACCCTAGATCATTTGGTATGTCTACTATACACACAAGATTATTTATATGCCTTTTTATTATTTATATGCCATAACTGATTTATAAACTATGTTCTTATATTAAGAAAAGACCTCTGTCCTTCTATCTCCCACTTATCAGTCTCTGATATTCGAAGATTGCCATCATGACTAACTTCTGTCAAAAACTCACAAAGCCTTACGTAAGAATGTGTGTGTGTGTGCACATACATACACGTACACAAAGCCAGTCATTTCCCTGAGTCAATGATCCTGAACTCCCCTAAAATGTCCTCAGTGAATGAGCAGAAGGACTCCTTTTTTTTTTTTTCTTTGTCACCTCTTCTCTGAATATAAGTTTGTATTAAAACTTGAGAATTAACTTTTGGACAGAGATGGTAGGTCCATTATCTCTGCTTCACTCATTACCCAGAAAGTTCCTACTTTATGGAATTCTTAGGAAAACTTTCAGATTTTTTGACAGCCACATTCAAGAGTCATAGCTTTTGTTTATAAGAATACCTAACAGGGAAAAAAAAAAATCTATGGAGAATGGAATAAGAGCAAATGAGTTCATCTTTAAATTTAAACAGCAAAACCTTGGGTAGAGTAAAGGAATAATTGTTTGGTGCAAAGGAACTTACTGAACCTTTGCAAAAGTACATGAGACAAGTTGCTGATGAGGAATGTGGATTCCAGAACCCAAGAGAACCAAGTTGAATCTAGGCTTTACTATATTCTCTTTGCATGTCTTTATTTGAGTTCTTTAGCCTCTCTTAGACCATGGTGATGTGTTTGTAAAATATGTATTATAAAAATATCCGAATAGTATAGTTGTGGTATAAACCCTTATTACAGCTTTGTGGCAGTTAAAGAGTACTTAATGAGTGCTTACTTTTGTTACCTGGAATTGATAACTGGAATCAAATTATAGGCATTATCTAATAGCTGGTATCATTTGAGTAAATTTCTTAACCTCTTTAAATATTAATTCTTTATTTGTATGAACTGATTAATACAGCTTACCTCATAGGGATGTTGATTTAATTAGGAGAGTCAAAGGTTGACAAAGCATGGAAGAGTTCTGTAAACTAGGAAAACACATAACTTTGACACAGATCTACGACAGATATGGTCCTTTCTCTCATGGATTAATACCTAGTGCAGGAAATGGCCAATAAAATTGTGATTTTAATAATCTCTGTAACAGGGAAGAACAGATTGCTGTGAGAGTGTAGAGAGGGATCTCCCATCTAGGTTTAAGGAAATGATCAAGCAAGATCTCCCAGAGGAAATGATGCATAAACTTACATGGGCAAGTTGAATAAATGAGAGTCAGCTGAAGAAATGTGGTGGACAGTGAGAAGCAGAAAGCAGCAGTATAGAAGTAAGGAAAGTCTTGGATGCCAAAACAGCCTGGAAAATCTGAGAATTAAAAGAAATCCAATATGACTAGGGTTACCAGTCATATTGGTACCAGAAACAATTTGAGGCACCTTAAAATTAGTATTGTAATTGACCCTTCTACAGCCCTGTGAACTAAAGCCATAATCTCTGTTTCAGGAATAAGAAAACGGAATCCAAGAAAAAGTCATTACTTATGCAAGGTTTAGATAAAAGAGCCAATGGGAACTTGGGTATTCTGGTTCCAAAGCCATTGTTCTTTCCAATGACCAAGAGAAGAGCTCAGAGACAGAAGACAGTTTTGATGAGTTGATGCTCTTGACACCAATGTTTCCAACCATCCGTCTTGAGGGAGAGGATGGGTAGGTAGGCATGGGCCCTTGATGCATCCTTGTTGAGGCTGGCATGATGGAGGCAGGTGTTGTCCTCCCCAGGGATCACTTAAAGCTTAATTCTTCTGGGAGAAAAGGATAGTCTTTGACAACCATGATTTTCAGATGGTCCAGGTGCTTAGTAAACTCTAAAGAAGCTGTGAGAACAGCACAGGCAGGCTGCGCAGTGAGAAACACGTCTTTAGACAGAGTCCTGAACATTTAGACCTGATCAGCAACTGCAGTCTCACTGGGAATCTGTGTCCCGCTGTGAGCGATTAGAGCTTTCTGTAAGCACAAGTGGCCTTCCTGATACAATTCAGCTCCAAGGAATTAAGGAAGAGGCCCTCATTTGGTTAGTTTTCAAGGCCTTTCCTATCTCAGGCCCGCAGCTTTATTGTTCTATGGCTGCTTCAAAGGACCCCTCTCTGGAAAGACTCGCACATTCTCTCCCTGAGCCTTATCAGCCTCCCTCAGACCAGCTCATTTGCCTAATGGTGTCACCACGAAGGCAGCACAAAGCTCCAAATCTGAGCTGAGCAACTTCTCACTTTGGGCCAGCTGCAGGAACTTTCCTGGCCTCTGTGTTAGAGGCTCAGAACTCATTGGATATCCTGTTTCTCCAAATCTTGACCTGGTTGCAGTCAGCTACAAACCTGAGAACTTGGACTCAGATGCTCAGGGCCACTGGGTTCTCCAACATGTGTCTTCTGTCACTTTCAGGCTGGCATTGCACCTACTAATGCCATGGACAGCCTGCTGACTCTCTCCTGAATGGACTACAAAAGGGTATCAGGGTGGATAGAAACAATATTGTGTGATACACAACAGTCTTCTTGTCAGACCAAGCTACAGAACTTTGTGATACCTAGATGTCTGAACTTTATATAAATTTTCAAAACCTTGCCTCATTTATAAAACAGGAATAATAAAACCTACTTTATAGGGAAGCTATTAATATTGAATGATAGTATGCCAGAAAAAAAATGTGAGGCATTCGACTATTTTAGTCAAGAGATACTTATTTTTAGTTACTATCAATATGATTTTCCTCCAAAGGAGAGTACTCAGAGAGATACCTTGGGTTGCAATAACTGTAGCTTATTTATCTTCTCCTTAGTATTGTTATTTGAGAAAGTTGATATTTGGGGAATGTTTACTTAAACTGAGCTAAATAAGGATACCTGGGTGGCTCAGTCCGTTAAGTGTCTGCCTTTGGCTCAGCTCATGATCTCAGAGTCCTGGAATCAAGTCCCATATTGGGCGTCTTCCTCAGCAGAGAGTGTGCTTCTCCCTCTGCCTGCCGCTACCCCTGCTTGTGCACTCTCCCTCTCTTTTTCTCTCTCTCTCTCTCTCTCTCTAACAAATAAATAAATAAAACCTTTATACTGAACTAAACATCTAGAGATCTTGGAAACATGGAGAGGAAGGTTTGGAGTTAAGACACCAGGGTTTACATTATATGACATTAAGAGACTTGGATTGGGTTCTAGCATTTGCAACAATATTGGACATTGAGCAAATTACTTCACTTCTTCAAGTGCCAGTCCTGCAAAATGGGTGTAATGATGTTCTCAGATAGCTGGGAATAGTAATCACTGACACAATATAATTGGAAGTCCTCTACAAAAGAGATTATTTCTAATTCACTAATGAAAAACAAGTATATATTAAGATATTGAATTTCTCCCGTCTTAGGCACTCCCACCTACAGTATCTCTGACCTCATAACAGAACTCCATAAAGCAAAATTTAGCACCTTTATAACAGAGATAAAAAAATTGAAAATTAGAAAAAACTAAGTGCCTTGCTGAATGCCAGACAGTGGTACTTCATCCTTCCAGTTGTTTGAGCCAACATGGGAGACATCCCTGATGACTGTTTTTCTTATCCCCCATATTACATTCTGTAAATTCATTCTGCCTTCAGAATACACCCAGAATCTGACTGTGTCCCACCACTTCCATTTAAATCCGTCCTATCTTCCCTAGATCATTACAAAAGCTTTCCATGTGTTTTCTCTACCCACATCTAGTATCTTCTCCACAATAAACTTTTGAAACCTTAGTCAACCTGTATCAGTCCTCAAGTCAAAACATCCTCGTGGTTTTTGATCACAGAACAAAACCCAAAGTCCAAGCAATGGTCTCAAAGACCTGATGTGTCTGAATTTTTTTTCTCCTCAAAAACCTGAGTCAGTCCCCACCATTCCCTACTTTGTCCACTCTGCTCAGCCATTCAGGCCTCACCTCTGTGCCTCTCGTTGAGGCACTATTTCAAGGCTTTGCTCTTCCCTTGGTCTGGAATGCCTTTCTTTACACAGCTCACTTTTTTACTTTAGGTCTTCTCGATTATCAGCTTACAGAGTGGCTGTCTATGCTCACACCACATAAAAAACAACTCTCTCTCTCTCCTGCCACTCGCTAAGGCCTACTTTTCCATCTTAACACGTATTGCCCCCTGCTATTCTCTTAAGTACATTTATTTATTTATTTATTTATTATTTTTTAAAGGTTTTTGTTTATTTATTTGACACAGAGAGAGGCACGGCAAGAGAGGGAACACAAGCAGTGGGGAGTGGGAGAAGGAGAAGCAGGCTTCCCACGGAGCAGGGAGCCCAATGTGGGGCTCGATCCCAGGACCCTGGAGTCATGACCTGAGCTGAAAGCAGATGCTTAATGACTGAACCACCCAGGCGCCCCTATTACGTATGTTTTGAATTTGCTGACTTAATTTCCACACCAGAACAAAGCTTTGTGTGGCCCGCAATAAATCTCTCTTTCCCCCCACTTTATTACATTATACTTTATGTGAAATTAAATGTATTTGTTTTAATGTATGGTGTGATGAGTTTTGACAAGTAATACTATAATCAGATATAGAACATTTTTGTTACTCCAAAAAAGATCCCCTCCCTGTCCTATGCAGCAAACTGATTTGATTTCTAGAACTATAGATTAGTCTTCCTCTTCTGGAACCCATTCAAATAGAATCACACAGTATGTGCCCTTTTGTATCTGGCTACTTCTACTAACATAATGTTTTCAATTCTTTCAACATAATGCTTTTCAATGCTTTCAATTCATTTATATTCTTCTGAATATCAGTAGTTTCTTTTATTACTAAATAGTATTCCACTGAAATGAGGATGTGACTGTTTTTCTGTTGACCTAATTATGGAGATTTAGCTCGCTGCTGGTTTTGGGGTTATTATGAATGAAGTGGCTAGGAGCATTCATGTACAAGTCTTTTTATGAAAATATTATCTTAGCTAAACATGTAGGAATGGGATTGCTAGATAACAGGCTAAGTGTATGTTTAACTTGACACTCTCTATTTTTGATGATATATCTCTACTGTCTAGAACGAGTGTCTGGCAGGCAGTAGATACTCAATATTTATTAATTGAAAGGCACCAACAATTAATATTGAGAGTAGTTACATGTTCAGATCTGTCTGAAACCCAAGTTAGAGCTCTATCCATGGCCCCAAACTGACTGATCAGTGGAAAATTATGGATATGTGTGACCCATCATGGACTGTGTGAGTCATGCTGGTGTGAGCAATCCCTGTGAGTCCCTTGGAGAAACTGTTTACTACGGAGCATGAGTGGAGAAAATCCTGACATGAGGGAATGTTTCTCTGGCCTTTATATTTAACAGGACTTGCTTGACTGTTTCCTTCTCACCAGGGAGCCACTGTTATAATCCCCAGAGTCCTCTCTTCCCCCTCTTCCCCCATCTCCAGGCTTGCAGTCCCATTATCCTCCTGCCTGGAGAGACAAGCTCCTCTGACAACACTGCCAGCCCAGAAACTCATGTGGATGTATTGAATTCACCACCTGGTGACTAAATTAAAATTCCTCTCCTTTGATTTATTTTAGTTGGAGGTAAGAAACTACTTAAGTTCTTGCAGATGCAGATAAGAGATGATACATGTCCCATCCATTTCCCTGATAACAATACTTCCTGCTGCTAACACAGATGGAAAAGAAACTTCAGTCATACCCCCACTTGACTACCTGTAAGGGAGGAGTGTTGAGGTGATTGAGGGAGAATAAGGAAGAGTAGAGAAGGAAGAGTCCAGAGGAAGGAGATAATGAGAAACATGTGTGGTATTTCAAGGAAGAGGATTTAAACCAAGGAGAGATGTATGTTTGCTTGATTCACAATTGTATTTTCCCCTAAGAATGCAGCTCCTCTTTTCAACCCATTGAATGGAGTCAGATATCATCTCAAGGGCAATATAATCCAGAAGTTCTTATTGTGGGGTCTATAGAGAGACTTGAGAGGATTCATGGATCTCTTGACTTTGAGGGGGACAGTAAAGGCATCTATCTTTCCTCAGACTCCCAGAGGGGGTCTAACGACCACAAAAACCTTGAAAAATATACTGACCTAGTAATCCTCTATATATTACATGTATATTTTATAGTTAAGGATACTTAAATCTAGCAAGATAAGGAACTTACTCAAAATTTTTATTGCTGGTTATATTTATGTCTGAGTCAAAACTAACATCCAAGATGCCTCACTCATATTCTATCTGTTTCTTGATGCTCATCTGTATAACTATTACAGGAAGTGTGATTTGCTCCAAGTTTCATGCAGACCACCATGACTCCTGGAGGGGGTCAAGGCAGGTGTAACTGATGATGGACAGATGAGGAAAGGAGCTCAAAGTAACATTCAACTTCCTTTAAGATGTACTTTGTAGACCTAACTTGCTGTGACTTCAGGGATCATGACTGTAACCCCTCATTCTGCCAGTAGATACCCCCATGTTTTCATCCATCCACATCTCTGCCTACACAGGAGTGGGCATGTTATTCAGGCTGAGCCAATCAGAATATGTCACTGCCCTGATGAATATGGTTGGCCCAAGGCAGGTGGATACCTGAGCCAACCTGAGCCCATCAGAAACCTCAAAAACTGAAATGGGATGCTTATCGCCCCCCGCCCACATCTTTCTCTCTGGTAAAAGACTGATTGATGGAGAGACCTCAGAGGAAATGGGGTCTGCGTAGAGGCTGGGAAAATAGACCTACTCAGCAGGGGTGAGAAGAGAAAGACAAAACCGAAAAAATGGTGTTCCAACATCAGTCCGTTGTTGTTTATTTTCTAAGGCTCACTTTTCCATTGGTGCCTTATCTGGGGAGGTAAAATGGTGGAAGATATTAGAGTAAGATTGTTGCCTTTAGATACACGATGGGTAACTGAGTGAGTTCTGCTAACGTGTGCACTAGATGGCCAAGAACAGGCTCTGTCCCTTGGACTCTTTATCTTTGTGTAAGTCTTTGATATCATTTAAAACAACTACGTCCACACTTACAGTGTTTATGTGGGACAGGAAGATGCTTGGGAAGCTATCCATACCATTGAATGCAGGTTCCCAGAGAGAGAACTATTCACTGTTCTTCCTAGTTTCAAGTTACAAGAAGGAGGTCTCACCCTTTTTCTCTATGTCTTATTTCTCTCACACACAATTTTTTCTGATACTCTTTTCCTCTCTCAATTACCTTATAATATCCGTGGAGTTCTGATGCCCCCTGCTGCTGGCTGCCAGTTGGTAGCTGCAAGAACCACACATTTCCTGAGTTGTTTGCCTCTCCTTTTTTTAAAAAAAATACATATTTTATTTTTTTAATTTTTTATTGAAGTATAGTTGGCATACAATATTAGTTTCAGGTGTATAACATAATGCTTCAGTATTTATATACATTATGAAATGGTCACCACGGTAAGTCTAATCTGTCACCATACTGACATGGTATTGACTACATTCTCTGTTCTGAAAGTTTGCATCTCTTAATCCCCTTCCCATTCTTGGTTTCCCTTCTGTCTACATCATCTGTGCTGATTCTTCCTACTCTCATTATGTTTTCCTTTAATCTAAGTGTCTCGCTCGACTTCCTCACCATCTTTCTGTGTCACATGTGTCTTAAGCCCCATATCTTTGTTTCAACATCCTTCTCTTCACTTTTTTTCCTCTCAATTTCAATTTCTGATGGAGTTCTCCATACCTTAGTCTATATCCAAAATCTCTGAATTCCTGAGTTCCTAAAACATGATTTATTTGACTGGTTCCATTTTTGTTGCACACTCTGACCCACTCATTGGTAAAACGAGTGGAGAAACACATCAGATGTTCCTCACCGTTGTAAGTTTGATGAGAAGTTGATGTAAGTTGTAAATTTGATGAGAAGGTGGTCAGCCTTACCCAACTGCTGGGTTAGTTAGTTCTTTTCACACAAAGTCCCTCTAACTCAGGGGCAAATTTCTTGTACTGTGTTCTAGGAAGTTAGATTTCTTCTGTAGTCTTCATCACTAACTTGCTGTGTGATATTGAACAAGTTATTCTGTTTCTGAGCTGCATGTTTTAAAAATAGATGCTTGGTGAGGTTGGGGCAGGGGGGGTAATAAGTCTTAGAAGACACTGGGCCATCTTCTAGATCAGAGAAGGGAGTTACGGTTCTCAGGCTCCCCATGAGAGGGCAGTGGTTTTCTCATCTGTGCCTCTGGAGCTCTGTGTGTGTGATGCCTGCTCAGGAGGTCCTGACAGATAGATTCTCTTGTTAACAGATTGGACTAATATTCCAAGAACCCCACTGGACTGAGTTTGTTTTTCTGCCAAAGTGAACTATCATTAGCATTTGAGACAAACACCCAAACAACCTAACCAAAGTGTATCTCCATCCATCTGGGTTCACAGGAGGGAGGATGTACACTATTAAATGGAGGGCACATGATTTACAGTAGTCCCCATGAATTTCCAAAAGAGAATGCTGGCTTGGGGGTACCACTAAAGGTTGTGTCCTGAACACTACCATATCGGACACACCATATACCTGATTTCATCATAATGCTCACAATTAGTTGGCGAGGTGTTAATTTATGGATCAGAAAACTGAGATTCAAGGAAGTTAGCTATGTGGATGGCCAGTAAGTAGCAGATCCAGGGCTTAGAGCTGGGTTTTTCAGGTTCAAAAACCTGAAGAATGTGAATCAACAATAGACCTAGTCACATGGAAAAAACTCTTTGCTTCCCTGGGCTCAAGTTTCTCCATTTTTAAGATGAGGGGAACTCACCTTATGGTGTTGTGGGACCTCTTGAAATTGTAACACATTGAGGTTCTGATACTCTGTCGGTTACTCACTACCTTCCCTGACTTCCTACCATTGTTCTTCCCTCCCTCAGCTGAGAACACAACCATCCAGGTCTGCCTATTCTGAGGGATTGCAGTGGTGTTTCGGGCAAGAACATGAAATTACAATCAGGGCACATTTTTTTTTTTCTTTTCAGGGTAACAGTATTCATTGTTTTTTCACCACACCCAGTGCTCCATGCAATACGTGCCCTCCCTAATACCCACCACCTGGCTCCCCCAACCTCCCACCCCCCCGCCCCTTCAAAACCCTCAGATTGTTTTTCAGAGTCCATAGTCTCTCATGGTTCACCTCCC
The DNA here is from genome assembly GCF_010015895.1 of Lontra canadensis. Lineage (NCBI taxonomy): Eukaryota > Metazoa > Chordata > Mammalia > Carnivora > Mustelidae > Lontra > Lontra canadensis. Next base: position 5,095,843 of record NW_022631024.1, on the reverse strand, counting down.
CTTCCAATTTCCCTCAACTCCCTTCTCCTCCCCATGTCCTCCATGTTATTTGTTATGCTCCACAAATAAGTGAAACCATATGATAATTGACTCTTTCTGCTTGACTTAATTCACTTAGCATAATCTCTTCCAGTTCCGTCCATGTTGCTACAAAAGTTGGGTATTCATCCTTTCTGATGGAGGCATAATACTCCATAGTGTATATGGACCACATCTTCCTTATCCATTCGTCCGTTGAAGGGCATCTTGGTTCTTTCCACAGTTTGGCGACCGTGGCCATTGCTGCTATAAACATTGGGGTACAGATGGCCCTTCTTTTCACTACATCTGTATCTTTGGGGTAAATACCCAGTAGTGCAATTGCAGGGTCATAGGGAAGCTCTATTTTTTAATTTCTTGAGGAATCTCCATACTGTTTTCCAAAGTGGCTGCACCAACTTGGATTCCCACCAACAGTGTAAGAGGGTTCCCCTTTCTCCACATCCCCTCCAACAACACGTTGTTTCTTGTCTTGCTAATTTTGGCCATTCTAACTGGTGTAAGGTGGTATCTCAATGTGGTTTTAATTTGAATCTCCCTGATGGCTAATGATGATGAACATTTTTTCATGTGTCTGATAGCCATTTATATGTCTTCATTGGAGAATTATCTGTTCATATCTTCTGCCCATTTTTTGATATGATTATCTGTTTTGTGTGTGTTGAGTTTGAGAAGTTCTTTATAGATCCTGGATATCAACCTTTTGTCTGTACTGTCATTTGCAAATATCTTCTCCCATTCCGTGGGTTGCCTCTTTGTTTTGTTGACTGTTTCCTTTGCTGTGCAGAAGCTTTTGATCTTGATGAAGCAGGACACTTCTTTCTCTGTCCTACCTATGGAGAACCTACCTACTCTACAATCCCAGTTTGATTTGTCTGCCAGTGACTCCTAAATCCCTACCTCTGTTCCGGTTCTGAGCACCAGAGCTCTAATGTTTGACCAGCCATTTCTACTCTGGTGACAGAATTGATTTTCTCTTATGATGGAAACACTCTCTTTCTTTCCATCAGTGGTCAAATATAACTTTAAGTCTTACTTCTCAGTCATCTCAGACTCTTCCTTCTGCTCAACTTTTCATATGTAGTCATCTTCTTTTAGTTTGTTCTCTAAATATATCCCCTCTACTCTATTACCTTCACCTCCACTCTGGACTAAGACCCTTGCTTATGAGAACGTATATATGCCTACACATTCTACCTCAGTGGGTTTCTCTGATGGCAAAGACTATGTCATAATCAACTTTTGGTTTCTCACAAGGCTTAACGTCTCATCTTTATACGTGTGGTAGACACTTTTTGTCTTTTGAAGGTCAACAACGTGGTAAGGGGAAAAATTCAAGCATGGAAGGGAAAGGAAGGAAATATGAAAGACAGAAAGTGAAGAGGGAAGATAAATATTTAAATGTTTTATTATGTTACAAGAATCAGCTAAGATATAAAATGTGCTTCACATTGCTTCACTTTTTCCATTTCAGTGCTGATTGCAGAGAAGAAAGACCAAAAATATTGAAAGATAAGTAAAAGGAGCCAACCTGAATATCAAATTGGGAATGACAGTTTCAATCCTCTGAAATCAGAAAGTACTCCAGTAAGGAACCAGTACTTGCTTTACAGGGTTATGCTTCTGAAAACACCTTTTGTGGGTGTACACTTATCTTGCAAAGCAAGATACTTCCATAGCCCAAATATACTCTCTCTCTTCAAGCTTTAGGGAAACCACTCAGCCTGCAGTAGCCCCTGGCGATGCCGTTCCCACCATTATCATTGCTTTCCTCACAGCACAGCCTCCCCAGGACAGATGCTAGCAATCGATACCAAACACCTTACACTTAAATCCATCAATGAAAAGGCTGTTACAATAACAGCAGCTATTTTATGTGGCTACTGATTTCTTTCAGGCCTCTCAGACCCAAAGGTAGGAAATAATAACTGGTCATTTTTCATCAAGACAGACAATACAGGAGGACAGTCAGAGCAGAGTTGCTTCCTGTGAACTGTACCGCCCATGCAAGCACTCTGCTTGCAGAAATGATTAAAAAAACCTACTTCCTGCGGGGGGGCCTGTACATGGACCCATAGAGAACAGTAACAGGAATCTTCACCAACACAACAGTCAAGGCAGCACCAGGAAATTCTGCGATCCTGGGCAAACCCATCACTGTGGCTCCATGGGAGCCTCCAAACGAGGCTGGGTGATTGGTTAAAAGGGTACTATCATCCTCATTTTACAGAGAGGCAAATGGAGACACGTGAGGGACAGGCTCATGAAGTTGCAGAATTGGGGGTAGAACACAGAGCTTCTTTTTTACCCAGTTGTTTTTTGTTTCCTTTTTTCCCCCTCAAATGGAATAGCAGATGATCCGGTGATACACATTCAGACATTACTGGAATCACACCAAGTTGTGTTTTTGAAGAATATTTAATTACATGGAGAAATACTTATGGTATCAAGTTCAGTGAAACAAGAACTGTATGGGCATGATTTTGTGAAAGTTTTATGTAGATGCATACACACATTATATAGCAACCAAAAATATCCCTAAATGGCAATATAAGGCGTGACTTCAGGTTCTTCCTTATGCTTCCCGGTGTTTCATAGATGCCTTACAATATGTATATGTTCTGAATATTTTGAAAGTTCATTTGAATTAATAATATATAGGTTTACACACACACACTGAAAGCAGATAATCTTAAAAGAAAAATTTTTTTTTTTTATACTTTCTCTTATTTTCCCCCATGGAGGCAGTAAAACCACGACTGGAGTCAAATGTCTTATCTTTCTGAGCTGCACAGTCTTCATCAATCAAAAGAAAAAAAAAAATTCTACTGCTTGTCTGATTTACACAGCTTTTGAAAAACAAATGAAGAAGCAAGATTTTGTGCCTTAAACTCAAGTGTACAGGCAAACGGGAAGCAGGGGTGTGATGTAAGAGGGAGATCCCTACTCCTGAAACCAAAAATTTATTCAGTTTCTTTCTGTCTTTGCCAAGCTGTAGACTGTAGCAGCCCCTGTGATTATCTCTCCACAATCAAATGGGTGCAAATCTAGGGCAACAGATGCATTTCCAGCGAAGGGGGTGGGAGCCTCTAATTACAGGATTTATGTGAGCTGAGATTTCTACGGAGGCAGAGAGACAGACTGCACTGACGAAGGTGCAGGAATAAGGAGGCTTTGAGAAGAGGCTGCTCTGTTTGTGCCCCTCAGTGTCTGCAGAAAAAAAGAAAAAAGACAGGAAGTTAAAACTTAGACTGGGTGCTAAGCTATTCAATTAAATTTAAGAAAGCTATTAAAATCTAAAAAAAAAAAAAAAAAAAAAGTGAGGTGGGGGAGGCCTACATGGCTCAGTTGGTTAAGCATCTGCTTCAGGCTCAGGTCATAATCTCGGGGTCCTAGAATCAAGCCCTGCCTCGCCTCACCTCAGTCTCCTTGCTAACAGGGGAGCCTCCTTCACCCTCTGTACCCCCACCTCATGCTCTCTCTCTGTCTCTCAAATAGGTGATTAAATCTTTTAAAAATATATGGATGGGATGGGGCGCCTGGGTGGTTCAGTGGGTTAAAGCCTCTGCCTTCGGCTCAGGTCATGATTCCAGGGTCCTGGGATCAAGCCCTGCATTGGGCTCTCTGCTCAGCAGGGAGCCTGCTTCCCTTCCTCTTTCTGCCTGCCTCTCTGCCTACTTGTGATCTCTGTCAAATAAATAAATAAAATCTTAAAATATATATATATATATATATATATATATATATATATATATATATATA